>NW_011495084.1:9500003-9524016 GCF_000754665.1 Bison bison bison | reverse complement strand
TAGGTTAAAACACTCTTATCATGCCCAGGAATTATTATTAACTGGAGCTCTAAGTTAACTCCTTCTCTGAAAGAGGTGGTGGGGGACAGCCCCCCGTAAAGTCAGAGGTGTAGGTGAGCACAAAGTAGTAAAGTAGGCAGGCTCTGGTTATGGGGGTAGATGCTTGAGGAGTTCCAGGGGGACTCCTGAGGTTCGATCCTGCCTTTGCGTATGTCGAGCCCCTTCCTCATGACCTTTGTCACGGGCGGAGTACCTCACTCTGGCCCCCAACATCACCAGTTATAAGGCTCATGGTTATCTTATATATCATTAAGAAACAAAAAAGGTCATTAATTGTAAGATGCCTTTCACTGTAAGATTTATTCTGATTTCAGACATGTTAAAAGGTTAAAAAAAAAACAAAGTACACCTTAAGAACAAATGAAACAAAGTATTCACATTTAAACATTTTATCATTTAAGCATCTAACAATTGTATAGCATTTGGGGAATTATTCATATATGCTCCAGACATACAACTAAGACTATTCAGAGCACTGGTTATGGTATAGATTATACAAAGAACAAATTGTTTTTATTAATTTTTTGGTGAAGTATTTAACATTGAGAATTAATTGTCAAGTTAAAAGTAAAGTTAGAACACCGTAGCAGAAATGGCAATAAGAAATAATTGGTGATATATTTTGAATAACATTTTACCTTCAAGGCTGACATAAACAGCGTATATTCAGACTCCCAATCCCAATTCCTGTGGAGTGTTTTTAAGGCATGAGTGAATATCACCAAAGATAGACAAACCCAGGATAACTTTTTAAATACACTGTTTAAGGAAGAAAAAGCAGAACAAAAAAACATTGTCTTCATCACCAAAAAGAGGTAAGAAATATGTTAAATATCTCTAAATGTTGTGTTTGAATTCTAAAGACTAGGGACTGTTCTAATAATCATCCAGCTTGAGAGAGAATAACACCAAAAAAAAATTATTTACTATAAACACTACTGTATAAAGTTCAATGACAAAAAAACTGATAAACCAAATTTTTAATTGTGACTTCTTAGAGTTCTTTTGTATCATTACCTATAACCTGAATATTCTTAGTGGTGTTTATAAAGGGTCAATCTCATCCCTGGCTATATTTAAAAACATTACCACTTACAATACACACCACAGGTTATCATGATATTCTCCAAAGAATCTAACTTTTTTGTGTGTGTGGCTGTGCTGGGTCTTCGTTGCTGCGCACAGCTTTCTTTAGTTGTGGTGTGCAGGCTTCTCAATGTGGTGGCTATTCCTGCTGCAGAACATGGACTCTAGGGCACATGGGCTCAAAAGTTGCGGTGCATGGCTTAGCTGCCCTATGCATGTGGGATCTTAGTTCCTGAACCAGGGATTGAACGTGTCCCCTGCATTGGCTGAGGGATTCTTAACCAGTAGACCACCAGGGAAGTCCCAGAATTTTACATTTTAAAAAGCTAGAATTATTCATTAAAAGTCATAGTAAAATTAACCCTTTATAAAATAGATGCAAATTACATAGCTTTAGGTTAATCACTTGGGACACAATTTGTCACTTACAAAATGATTGTTATACTTCGATAATCACTATGATCTTATTTGGTATTAGTAGTATTAATGTTCTTTGAGCTTTTGCTTTTTGCCTCAGTTACAGAGTTCCGTTTCTTTCTTTTGATAGATCCACTTAACCAGGATAAGAGCGCATGGATCAGAAGGACCATGGACATGAGAGACAGTCAGATATAAATTTAAATCAAGACTCTGCTGTTTACTAGCTGTGTGTTCTTGCATAATTCAGGTAACTTATATGAGCTTCAATTTTCAAGTGTGCAAAATGAAGTTAAGGGATGTCTAGATTAAACGAGAAAACAAATCTATATAGTGTATTACAGAGCTGGCACACGGGAGGCACTACAAGATAGGCAGTGATTATAACTAGATACATCTACGAGAAAGTTTAGAGTGAAAATTGTAGTCATGGATGAGATCGTCAGGGAGAACATGCAATGTGAGAAAAACTCTGAGAAATAAAAAAACATTTAAAGAGCTGGTACAACAGGAAGAATCTGAAAAGAGGCTGAGCAGAAATGAGCACAGGTGGTGGAGAGTCAGGACAGAGACTTTTACAGCTGCCAGGGAGATACACTTTAAACCAAGCACTGATTGGATTTAGCCACAAGACTCAATGTGTTACATGACAGTAAAGTGATGAAGACAAGTCAATTCTGTGGGTTGAAAAGGGACAGGAAAGTAGGAAAAAAGAAACAGTGACTATTTTTTCCATATACAGTCAGTGATTATTCTGTTCCTTAGCAGTGAGTTCAAACATGGTGGTTTCTATGAAGCAAGAAATTACATATTGCTTTCCATATGCATTTTACATGTATTAATCCAATATGACTCATTTAAGACGACTGTATCTTAGTTCATTACATATGAAAGCAGCAATGATCATTTGAAACTTTAGTCTCAATAATGTTCTTTGTAGCATCTGTGTCTGAATGAAAGTCTCTTATGTGTTAGACTGCAAAATAAAATTGTATAAATATGAGGAAAAACATAGATAAGGTAGGAGTTAAGGAGCTAAGGAGACTATCAATGTGAAAAACAAAAAGGTTAAAAAGATGACATAAAAATAGGATAAACATTTTAAACACTTAAATGCATCATACTAAATTCTACAGTTAGTAAGCATTAAATGCACTAACATTTTAATTCACCTTTTGTTTGATATTTTCTGCCATCCATGGGCTACCAAAATACAGAACCCCATGCTAGGAACATATAATACTCGCTCAGCAACAACAAATCCAACTGGGAAAAAAAGATTTGATGCAGGAATAAATGGTAATGCCATTAAACAAAGCGCCTACAAAGAGAAAAAAGATAATTTATTAAATTAAAAAATATACACACATCAACAGTCAAATCCAAATATTTTATCATTTAATCTGGATAATGTACTGGTGGATCAATTTTAATAACACTATAAAGAATACTGATTTAAACATAAAGAAGGAAACTTAAGGATGGTAACAATAAACATGAGGATATATGTCAGCAAGGTGAGATGAAGTCTTCCTAAATAGTATTAGACCTTACACCTCAGCCTCATCAGATAAAAAAAATTTTTTGAAAATATATCTAAAAAAAATTAGTAATTTTTACATATCTAACTAATGTGCACAAAGAATCAGACACGACTGAGCGATTAATGATTTACATAACTTATGTGCACGTGGTAAAAACAAACTGACAGGAAAAGATATTAGTACTACTACTATGTGTAAGGAACACTGGAAATTGATAAGCTACATCTCAAACAAGACAGCAGCCTACTTCTACACGTTACTTCAGGGCTGCTCTGCATAGCATTCTGATGGGTCACATACATTTAAACGACTTAAAAATAAAACTGGCCCCTTTAAATCAACAGTCATTTATTCCATAAGAATTTCTAAATTTCCAACACTGTGCACTGTGTTAGAAATAAACATCACAAAATGCTTAGACGTTTTTGCCATTTTGAGAATGGGATGGCATATGGTTTCCAGATTATAGTCACTACAAAAGATAAGACAAAATAACTAGCACACAAATAACTTATGGAAAGAAATAGGCTGGTTGTCAGTAGGATATCTGTTTCCATGGACATCTGCTTCCATATTCTGTTACTCTGATTTGTTTTATAGTACCTTGTGGAATAAACATGTTGTTTTTTCAATTTCAGAAGTCTGAGAGTCTTCTAATAGTTTGAGGAAGCAATGTTTTTTATTATACATTACTACTGAAAATCGATGTAGAAATGTAAATAGTGAAAAGAATACTTTCTCCATGAATCACAAATTAATAATTTGTAATGATCCAACACTGAATCTGAAGAAAAGCACTACCATCAAACTTCTCACTTATTATCAATTTATAAGTCTGAAATTTTAGTGCTTTCTTTTTAGTCAAAAAGGTAAAACATTAAGAGTGCACAATTCACTTTCCACTTCCCAGAAATATTTGACAAAAACAACCAGGTAGCTGTGAAACAGAGGTATTTGTTCCTAAATACATGATCCTTTAAAAAAAAATTCCCTGTTAATTCATGGATGCCCTAAAGCAATTTCATTTGAAAGAATAAAAAGTGTTAAATTCATCTAAAGAGGCATCATGGATTGATGAATAAGCTACACACAAAAAAAAGCCCTCTCTCAAAAAAAAAAAAAAAAATCTATTGATTCTTCAATTAGAAATCTCAATGATTAACTTACTCAGATGTTCTAATACACTGTTAATGTATGCCAACCAAGTTAACTATAATGCAATATCTTTTCAGAGAGTGGAAAGAGCAAAGAGTTCTGGAGGCAAATCTGTTTCACTTTTTATAATAAGGTAAACTACTCCAATCACCTTGTGACTCCATTTTTTAAAATAAATAAGCGGGATTATTAACTACTTATACTATTGAGATAAACATGACATCTTATTTACTAAGTGCCTAACATACCGGTGCTTGGTAGATATTCCTTTGGTCTACTTACCTCTTTCAGATATCTTCAAATAATATTACCATTAAAAACAGTATGTTTAGTTTTATACATACATATTAATTTATTTTCAGACTATTTTCTATTATAGACTATTACAAGCCATTGAATATAGTTTTCTATTTTTTACGTATAGTATCAATAGTTTGTATCTGTTAACCCTATACTCCTAATTTATCCCACTTCTTCCTTCCCTTTCCCTTTTTTAGATTGCTAAATTGGTAAGAGTCCTGTCCAACTCTTTCACGACTGCATGGACTGTAGCCCGCCAGGCTCTGTCCATGGGATTTCCCAGGCAAAAATCCTGGAATGGGTTGCCATCTCCTACTTCAGGGGATCAAACCTGCATCTCCTGGGTCTTGCATTGGCAGATAGATTCTTTACCACTGAGACACCAGGGAAGACCCTTCACCTTTGGTAGCTAAGTTTGTTTTCTACAAAACTAACAACACAGTATTATAAATCGACTCTATTTCAATTTCAAAAAATTTAAGAGTATGTTTAGGACTATATTTAAAGCAGTTATACCTAAAGTCACAAGGGTTCCTTTTTTATACAAACAAACTATAACATAATTAATTAATGTAAATCTATGTTAATTTCATTGGCAATATCCTTTCTATTTTTTATTCAGTTTGCACTATACAAATTATTTTATTTGCCAAAACTTTGTATTTAACTACTCTTCTTTACTTTGCTTTTTAGTAGAAACTCACTTTTGGATGTATTCTACCATGTATCTACTTCATTTTTATTTATGTGAGCTGCAAAGCACTATTAGACAAAGTCCCAAAGCAAAAATAAATCTGTATCGTCATAAATTCATGATCAACTTCAAATTAAATCCTTAAGACTGCTCAAGATTCTAGGTTTCTTTGGTAGGCTCACTCTCACTCTCTTTTACTATTTTCAGTCTTGACTATTTTTCTCAAATTTTTGACCCATGTCACTTTTAGGAGGTGACTACACTACCAAACTTTCAGAAAAAACAAAAGCGATAAAACAAGAATTTCTTTAATTCTCTGCTACTAAATCTATTAACATCTACATTCACGACCATTGCCATCCTTCCTATAACATAAGCAGTGTCTCCATCTATCTGAGGCCAAACCTGAGCTCCACACCTCTAATCTTACTATCAATTAGCTTTTCTTTCATTTACCTAATCACTTTCTTATATCAACTTCCTATGCTAAAAATGCTCTTGCCTTTCCAACCTTAAAAATCTTCTCCTTTGACAATATTATCTTTAAGTTATCTTAACCATTCATTATGACCCTTAGGTATAAAACAAGTTCCCATACTCTTAGGGAAAGATTTTTGTGGACATGGATCACAAGCAGTTGGTTGTAACCTCACTTAACGTTTCAACTCAAAGAGCATGTTTTTGTAAGCAAACCCATTAGTGATATCTCTGTGTATAAAGGTCAGCCAACTGAGCACTCCAAGGAATGTGATTCTAAATGCCAACCAAGCAAGTCTTTCCCCCAATATCAACCCACTTCAGCCTTGGAAGGTCCATCAATTCCAGGTCTCTATGCTTCCCCCAAGCCCTGATCCCCCAACAAAAGATCGATTGCTTTGTTATACTTGAAGCCATTGCCTGACTGGCTATCTTCTCTAAATTAGACCTTATCTCAGTTAAATCACTCCTAAAGGTTACCTTCACTAGCAATCTTCCTTTCCTCATCTCCTAATCAAATCATTCCACAGATACAAATTTCATTTAAGTAACTACATAAAAGAAATCAAATCCAACTGATCTCACTCACTACTTGACAGCAACTGTTGGTGTTAACCATTCTTTCCAGAAACGTTTTCCTACCTTTCTGTCCATTTGGTCTATTTCCTATTTGGTACTCTTGCCTGGAAAATCCCATGGATGGAGGAGCCTGGTAGACTGCAGTCCATGGGGTCGCTGAGAGTCAGGCACGACTGAGCAACTTCACTTTCACTTTTCACTTTCATGCATTGGAGAAGGAAACGGCAACCCACTCCAGTGTTCTTGCCTGGAGAATCCCAGGGACGTGGGAGCCTGGTGGGCTGCCGTCTATGGGGTCGCAGAGAGTCGAGCACGACTGAAGCGACTTAGCAGCAGCAGCAGCTATTTGGTTTATTTTCCTTTACACAACACCTAAATATGGAAGCTTTTAAAGACTGACTGAGATACAGCCTTCTTCTCTATTCAGCCCCTTCAACTCTTTATTGAGGGAAATTTAAGAACAAATAGTCTAAGGCATTATATGTATGAATTAACTTCTATGCATCTAGAACGGTGATAGCTAATTACCATCTCTAAGAGATGTGACAAAATCCCAGTTGAGAAAGGCTGCTCTATAACCTCTCCAAAGGTCTTCTTCTTTATATCTTGCTTTCAATTACTATCTCTATGGCAGCTGTCAAACTTCTCTGTGGCAATTTATCATATGTTTATGTGTATCTCAGGCTTTGCCACAGAACTCCAGGCACAAAGCGCCATTCAAAATCTCCGTTAGAAAATTTCAAAGACACCTCAAACTCAACAGGTCCAGATACTAGTAAATATGATCTTTCTTCAAACCCTATATTCTTTCAAATTTCTCTAGAATGTGAGTTCTCTGGCAATGGGGGCCCTGTATTTCTTTTACTATCATATACGCAGTGCCTAAAACGCTACCTGATACATAGGCTACAAATCAAAATTTTTATTGAATGAATAAATGAATCTAGTGCTGCAGCCAGAATACACTTGCAAAGTATTAAAAGCACTTTCTGGCATACAGTAAAATCTGAAGAAAATGTTAAAGATGATTATTTCCTTCCATAATTTAAAGTAAGAGGCAACACAATTATTATGAGTAAGAAGTGAGGGCAGAGCTAAGAAAACTGGAAACAGAGCTCATAAAAACAAAAAAAAGACTTTCAAATAATCAGAATTCTCTGAACACAGTAAGAAATACTTCAGGGAGTAATTAAAGTTTTGCTAATGAAAAATAAAGAGCTATGCATTTCTAGGGGCTTATCTTACATGATCCTCTTCTCTGTGCCAAGAAAACAAAGAAGTATACAGTATACTGAATAATTCATTTCTTTAAAAGGATGTATAATCTAGTGGGGTAAAGGTAAGAAATATTAAAAAAAATATTAAAAAAAATTAATGCTAAAAAGGATGCTCCATGATTTCAGAGATCCCACTAAATTAGGGAAATTCATAATCACTCTTTGTGTCACATGCTGAATGTGCAGCATTAAGCAAAATCTGACATAAAATTACAGGATAGCCTAAAATAAGTTCATAAATTAGGATGACATGAACAAAGACAGCAATTTTTCAAAGATGCTTTTGAAAAAGTAAAGGCACTCAATAAACTGAATATAGTATTATCTGAAAATTTAAGAAACTTTCTTACCATTAAAACGGTCTTGGAGGAGTTACTAGGATATCTGAGACTAAATACTCCCAAAGCTCCCAAAAAGCAAAAAAAAATAAATGTGGCAAGATTTCGAACATCTAGAAACGACTCTATCAGTGGTATTGTTCCCATGGTCCAATCACAGCAGAGCTCTGAAGGATTTAATAGAAGCCAAGCATTCACAGGAAGCAGGTAGTTAAAAGTTAGCTGCCTTGTAGGAGTTGGGCTTACAGCAGCTGGGTTATCAAACCTGTATAAAGAATGGGAAAAAAAAAGTTACTGAAATTAAAACACTTTAAACACAAAGTTAATATATAAAAGATACAAATACTGAACAACAACAATAAGACCGGCATTTTACATGTAATCTTGTTAAAGACATAAACTTTTTATGGATACTTTAGATTCTTGCCTGAGTTCAAATCTCTTTATGAAATGTCTAGTTAAGAGGAATGATATTTATGAAGAACTGTTTGAGGGGCAAGCAGGTTACCTATTTCTAGTTTATTATGAGAATGCTTCAGACAGGTATTCTATAATATTATGACATTCTGCAGAAATGCTTTTATTAAACTATGGCTTTCTGCTTCAACATCATAAGAAAAGTTTTGTACGATTCATTGTTGTATGTGTTGTATGAATGCTTCTGAGAACACTAATGTTTTCCTTTAAGAGATGTTTCTTTCATCACCAAATGCTAATGAAAACTATGTTTTCTAGAAAGAATTTCTATGTTTTCTTTTGTCACAAACAGAGAAAACTAAATCACCTATGAGCTTTTTCTTTTTGATTTCTACAAAGCTAAAAACCAAATTCTAGTACAGAGTAGTAACTTCACAGCCCTATGGAACATTTTATTTGTGCTCTACTTAATACAAACTTATATCCTAGTTTATATAGGCCATGATATATTATTAGTCTGTTTACTGCAAATTAAGTCAAATCATTTTTTAAAAGTACATTTAAATTAATCACTTCAGATTTTTAATTCTTTACACTCTGTTTTAAATTGTATTAACATATCTAAATTGTGTTAACATATAGTTGTTTAAATCTTCCCTGGTGGCTCAGATGGTAAAGAATCCGCCTGCAAGGTAGGTCCAATCCCTAGGTCAGGAAGATCCCCTGGAGAAGGGAATGGCCACCCACTCCCAAATTCTTGCCTGAATTCCATGGACAGAAGGGGCCTGTGAGCCACAGCCCATGGGGTCACAAAGAGTTGGACACGACTGAGTATCTCTCCTTCCTCTAATATAGTTGCTTAAAAACCCAATTCTCATTTTAAAATGAGTAAGTCAAGGAAAAATCAACCTCTATCACTTATTTGACGTGGTCTTCTTAAAAATATCAACTGGTTGAGAAAAATGAATTATTATTTGAACAAATAATATTTTCTAAACTTTCATGCTGTGCTAAGTCACTTCAGTCGTGTCCTACTCTTTGCAACCCTACGGACTGAAGCCCTCCAGACTCCTCTGTCCTTGGGATTCTCCAGGCAAGAATACTGGAGTGGGTAGCCAACCCCTTCTCCAAAACTTTCATACTTCAATATATACATGTATGAAAAATACTAAATCTTGAAAGTCAGGATTTGAATTCTCAACATGACCAACAAAACTGAACACAAAACTTTTTCCTGTCATCCACTTTTCAGAGTTCATTTAAAAAATTAACTATTTAGGATAAATTATTTGATAATCGAACTTTAGTCAAAGAATATATGTCAAACCAAGTCTAATCATATTATAATCAACCTCATAGGATAACAGAATAAAATTTATATAACACAAGTACATATACACACATTTTAAAATGCTTATATTTGGAAAATACAGTGTAAACATAACATACTCCATATACCCATCTACATATATATACAAAAAATGAATACATTCACACCTATAAGGCACATTGTCATATTATAGAACTAGAGATGCAAAAGAGTTGATTCAAATTCCCTGAAACAAATGATAAACAGGAAACATTAAGGAGTGAAGAAGGAAATACAAAATATCTATCTACAATTCAATCTATTTTCCACACTATTATGCTTAAATGAGCTTTTAGTTTAGCATGGCTAGACTCAGAAGTAAAAATTCTGGAGGTAAAATGTTTAAATATTCTTTATAGAAAAAAATGCTATTAAGGATAATTATTATACAATAGAATATTACTCAGACATAAAAGAACAATGAAATAATGCCATTTACACGACTCTGTGCGACCCCATAGATGGCAGCCCACTAGGCTCCTCTGTCCCTGGGATTCTCCAGGCAAGAGTACTGGAGTGGGGTGCCATTGCCTTCTCCACCATGGACAGACCTAGAGATTATCATACTTGGTGAAGTAAATTAGGTAGAGAAAAACAAATACCATATGATATCACTTTTTTGTAGAATCTAAAAGATGATACAAGTGAACTTATTTACTAAACAGAAACAGACTCACAGACATAGAAAACAAATATATGACTACCAAAGGGGAAAAGGTGAGGGAGGGATAAATTAGGAGCTTGGATTTAACAGATATACCTTACTATATATAAAAGAGATAAACAAGGTCCTATTGCATAGCAAAGGGAACTATATTCAGTATCTTGTAATAACCTATAATGGAAAAATGTTGGGATTTTGTTTAAAAAAAAAAGTTCTTGCATGTAATGTCAGTCACTTGAACAAAACTATGAATAGGTAACTTTGTAAATTTTCTTTTAAACTTTGGATGAGTGAGGTGAAATGGAAAAATGCGATGAGAGCAGGAAAAAAAGATAAGAATGTTAAAATTCAGTATAACTTTTGCTTCTAGCCTTAAACAAATAAAAAAAATGGAAAATTAAAACTTCCTTTAACATTCTAAGCATCGAGCAAAGAAAGACAATGACACTCGATTGATAGGAAAAAACAAAAACAAAAACAAAAAAACAGATGAGGGGAGCCCTATCTAAAGAGTTTAGAACTTGGATAGAATTTTTAGTCTGTGCAGTAGCAAGAGAGAATCTGAGTGGAGACCATTTGTATCCCTAAATTGAAAAGATGAAGCTGGGAGCCCTAGAAGTCCAGGGGGGTTAGAATTAGCAGGGAGAATACCAGGGAGAAGAAAACTGTTGAGAAAGAGAACTCATATCTGTAAAGGATTTCTCTCCAGTTTTCAGTACTATTGAGAACTGATCAGCATATATATACAAAGAAATACCTAAGGACAGTATAGTGGGTTGATTTCTGTTTCTCCAAAGTTTATGTCTACCCACAACACCAGAATGTGACTTTATTAGCAAGTAGGTCTTTGTCAATTCAGTTATAGTTAAGATGAGGTCATAATGGATTAAGGGTGGGCCCACTGTCTAATGAGGGCATGGTGACACACTCTAGTACTCCTCCCTGAAGAATCCCCATGGACAGAGGAGCCTGGCAAGCTGCAGTCTACGGGGTTGCAAAGAGTGGGACATGACTGCGCGACTAAACACAGCACAGCACCATCTAATGACTGATGTTCTTATACAAAGAAGAGAAAATACAGAGAAACACACAGGGAAAAAGGCTAGGCAAAGACAGAACAGAGTACAATGATACAGCAACATGCCAAGGAATGTCAAAGATTGCCAGCAACCTCCAGAAGCTAGGAAAGAGGCATAGAACAGATTCTTTCCCAGAGCCTTCAGAAGGAACCAACTGTGCCTGGTACCTTGATTTTTGGACTCTGGCCTCCAGCACCATGAGAGAATAAATTCCTGCTCTTTAAGCCACTCAGTTTCTGGTAAATTGTTATAACAGGTCTAGGAAAATACAGTTTGGAAAGTACCTTCTGAAAGGATTAGATAAAAACTCACAACTAGGAACAGTTCTTCAGCAGCCAGAGTGGAAATCCTCATAATGCAAAGTCTATCAAGTAAAGAAGTCAGAAGGGTCTTGTGTCAGCAAAGGAGCAAAATTATCCTTATCCTAAATGTTGCTATGCTTCCCAGGTGGCTCAGTGGTAAGAATCTTCCTGCCAATGCAGAAGTGGGTTCAGTCCTCGGGTAGGGAAGATACCCTGGAGAAGGAAGTGGTAACTCACTCCAGAATTCTGGCCTGAAAATCCCATGGACAGAGGAGCCTGGCAGGCTATAGTCCATGGGGTTGCAAAAAGAGCCAGACACGACTTAGCTATTAAACAACAACAAACACTGCTATGGTCTCCTAAAACAAAGCTTAAAAGCAAGACTAGAAGACGAAACATCTTTCAAATAACTTACATGCATCTGAGAACAATGCTCTACAATATTTATAGGAATACATTACGTAAAATCAGATACAGTACCTATTAGAAAAACTACCAAGCATGTGAAGAGATAGAAAAATACAATCCATGAGGAGAAAAATTATTCAATCTAAACTGACCAGGAAATTACACAGATGACAAAATCAGTGGAAAAGGACATTAAAGTGCTAAAACAGTCAGAAACATGGAATACACACGCGCGCGCGCGCACAGACACACACACACACACACACACACACACACCTCAAACAGAACTCAAATAGAGATGAAAATGTCTGAGATGAAAAATAAAAGAAATTAAGGACAGATTGGACATGCAGAAAAAAATTAGTAAGCTTGAAGCTACAATGGAAGAAATTATCCAAAATGAAAATGGGAAAAATGGCTTTGGAGGGAAGAGGAATAAATACAGAGTAACAGTATTACTTCAAGAAGCCTAAAATACATGTAATTGGTGCCCCAGAGGAAGAAGGGAGAGCAAAGAAAAAAATATTTCAAGAAATTTATAACTGAAACAATTCTAAAATGTAATGAAGTAAGAGTTACATATTCTAAAAAGCTAAATTAACCTAAGCACAAGAAACATGAAGATAAAACAAACAGTAACTGAAAGCTTGCAACTTTTGGCCATTTTCACCCAAACTGTGTTGTACAATAAGTCCTGAAGTTGCAATGTATAGCATCATGAGTGTAGTTAACAATACTGTATCATATATTTGAAAGTTGCTAAGAGTGTAGATCTTAAAGGTTCTCATCAAAAGAAAAAAAAAACTTTTTGGTAATTATGTGTGGTGACAGATGTTGACTAAATTTATTATGGTAATCATTTGTGTGTGTATGTATAAGATTCATTATGTTGTACACTAATACAATGCTACATGTTAATTATGCCTCAATTAAAAAATACAGAGAAGAGAAACAATAAAGAGAAACTATTAAAAGCAAGGATTGAAAAAAAAAGACATACTACATGCAGAAACATAAAGATAAGGATGAAAAGATTTTCCGTTTAACATAACACAAGCCACAGAATATAGAGTAATATTTTTAGATTAGTGAATGAAAACCAGCATTGTAGAATTCTACACTCAAGGAAAATATCTTTCAAAAATAAAGGTAAAACAAAGGTATTATATATCAGATCAGTCGCTCAGTCGTGTCCAACTCTTTGCGACCCCATGAATCACAGCATGCCAGGCCTCCCTGTCCATCACCAACTCCCGGAGTTCACCCAGACTCACGTCCATTGAGTCAGTGATGCCATCCAGCCATCTCATCCTCTGTCGTCCTCTTCTCCTCCTGCCCCCAATCCCTCCCAGCATCAGAGTCTTTTCCAATGAGTCAACTCTTCGCATGAGTTTCATGAGTTTCAGCTTTAGCATCATTCCTTCCAAAGAAATCCCAGGGCTGATCTTTAGAATGGACTGGTTGGATCTCCTTGCAGTCCAAGGGACTCTCAAGAGTCTTCTCCAACACCACAGTTCAAAAGCATCAATTCTTCAGTGCTCAGCCTTCTTCACAGTCCAACTCTCACATCCATACATGACCACTGGAAAAACCATAGCCTTGACTAGATGAACCTTTGTTGGCAAAGTAATGTCTCTGCTCTTGAATATGCTATCTAGGTTGGTCATAACTTTCCTTCCAAGGAGTAAGCACCTTTTAATTTCATGGCTGCAGTCACCATCTGCAGTGATTTTGGAGCCCAGAAAAATAAAGTCTGACACTGTTTCCACTGTTTCCCCATCTATTTCCCAGGAAGTGATGGGACTGGAGGCCATGATCTTCATTTTCTGAATGTTGAGCTTTAAGCCAACTTTTTCACTCTCCACTTTCACTTTCATCAAGAGGCTTTTGAGTTCCTCTTCACTTTCTGCCATAAGGGTGGTGTCATCTGCATATCTGAGGTTATTCATATTTCTCCCAGCAATCTTGATTCCAGCTTGTGTTTCTTCCAGTCCAGCGTTTCTCATGATGTACTCTGCATATAAGTTAAATAAACAGGGTGACAATATACAACCTTGACAAACTCCTTTTCCTATTTGGAACCAGTCTGTTGTTCCATGTCCAGTTCTAACTGTTGCTTCCTGACCTGCATACAAATTTCTCAAGAGGCAGATCAGGTGGTCTGGTATTCCCATCTCTTTCAGAATGTTCCACAGTTGATTGTGATCCACACACTCAAAGGCTTTGGCATAGTCAATAAAGCAGAAATAGATGTTTTTCTGGAACTCTCTTGCTTTTTCCATGATCCAGCGGATGTTGGCAATTTGATCTCTGGTTCCTCTGCCTTTTCTAAAACCAGCTTGAACATCAGGAAGTTCACAGTTCACATATTGCTGAAGCCTGGCTTGGAGAATTTTGAGCATTACTTTACTAGCGTGTAAGATGAATGCAATTGTGCGGTAGTTTGAGCATTCTTTGGCATTGCCTTTCTTTGGGATTGGAATGAAAACTGACCTTTCAAAAGCTTAAAGAATTCATCACCAGCGCAGTCCTACATGGTCAAGAAATGTCAAAGAAAGTCCTTCAGTCACAAGGAAAAATGGTACCAGATGAAAATCTTGATCTAACAAAGGAAGAACACTAGAAATGGTAACTCTACAGGGTAAAACAAAAATTTTTCTAAGTTTAATCTCTTCCAAAGATAACTGTTTAAAGTAAAAATTAACAATGTATTGTGGGATTTATAATGTATACTCAGTAAAAACATATGCAACTAGCACAAAGGCTATGTTATTATTTAAAGTGTTTATATATAAACTTATTTATTGTATATGTATTTGTACTATATATACTGACATTTATAATTTATATTCATACAATTATAATATTCCTTAAAGATAAATTGTGATAAACAAATGATGTAAACCAAAAATACCCCTAAAGCAATCACTAAAAATACACAGGGAAGATTTATAGCTAATAAGCCAACAAGGAGATAAGAATGGAGTAATATAAAACATTCAATTCAAAACACAGAAAAAATGGAACAAAGAACAGATGAGACAAAGAGAAAACAATTAGCAAGATGGTAGATTTACAACAAACTGTATCAGACAGCTGAACCTACCATTTAAAAGACAGATTATCTGACCAAACAAAAAAGGAAGACCCAACTATATGTAGCCTATAAAAAAATGTACTTTAAATATATAGATAGAATTAAGAGGTAAAGAGATGAAAAAAGATAAACCGTTTATCACTAACAAAAGACAGCTGGAGTAGTTAATATAAGGAAAAGTGAATTTCTTAGTAAAGACTATTAGCAGGGATAAAGAAGCTCATTTAATAACGATAAAGGGATCAATACATCAAGAAAACATTAAAATCCTAAATATTGATATACTTTAGTTTTACAATAAATACAGGAAGCAAAAATTGTCAGAACTGAGGAGAAATAGACAAATCAGTCAGTTTGTAACTCTGATCAGTTACAGTCAGAGATTTCAACATCCTTTTCTCAATAATTAATAGAGCAAGTAGACAAAAATGACTAAGGATATGGAAGACTTAACACTTAACCAACTGGGGGATCATTATTTTGACTGATGCTTCCAAGAGTGTACATGTATGTCAAAACCTATTAATCTGAACATTTTAAATACATGAGGATTCTTAAAAAGTATAAATTATAACTCAATAAAGCTGTTAAAAAACCTTAATGCAAATCAAAGACTTTCTGGAACATTTGCAATCACTTAAAACTCAAAGTTAAAAAAAAGGAAAAATACAAAAAGAACCAGAATGTCATACCTGGTGAACACTGGAAGTTGCGACTGAATAACCTGGACTCGAATCACAACAAGTAACAGGGTACTGAACATCAAGACAATGAGTTTTATTAGTGTCTGCAGCATAGAAAATGGAATACTACCCTTTCCACGAAGAAACTGTCCAGCAGTAGTACATAACAATGGCAAAGTATACTAGAAAAAGAAAAAAATTTAAGTAAAAAATAGCAATTTATTGTAATGTTTTCAACAACTGTACTTTCTAATTGCAAGATTAAATAAAAATTGACTATAATTATAAAATCAACATGGAACTGATAATGAATAAAACTGAGCCCCAAAATCTTATCCAATAATGAATTACACTATGCAGTATTACTGGGTGCTTTCCCAAACTGCCCTATAGTTCCTTTACTGAAACTTAAAAATCTGTCCTTAAAAAACTGAAGGTGTAATATAAAATGTTAAGTAATATTCAGTGGGTATGAAGGCAAAACATGCTTGTTTTTTGCAAATTTTTGCTAAATATTATTGGTAAAGCAATTTATATGATGATACATTTAGAAAATAAATTCATTAGAATTTGATTCAAATAGTATAAAAGACAGCAACAAGGAAATTTATATTTCTCCTTACCCCTTGGGCAATAAATACTTCATATACACAGCAAATTCCCACAACTGTTATTCCTTGTTCTTTACACAGTGTTGCAACAGCCACTAAAAAAACTGTCAATGCAATTGGAGTCCACACTACAATTCAGGAACAGAAAAATATAAAAACACACAAAAACAATTTTATAATATCATTAAAGAATAAGACAATTAGATATTACTGAAAAACTTCAAATGTTGTAAGCAATTTCTGCTTTATATATTCAAAAAATACATTAATATATATAATTTGATTGAGTTTTACAGCTAAAGGAAAAGTATTGAATATTAGACATTTACCTATGGAATTATCTGGTCCTTTTGATTTAGTATATGACAAAAATGCAGCTAGAAAAAAGATAGATGACAGAAGTTCTGCTCTTCCTACAACACCTGTTACCTAGAAAAGGAAAGGCAGGGAGGTCCATATTAATGAAAAGCATTTTGAAATTTTAACTATATATAATTGTAACAGTAGTTTAATTAGAAATTAAGCTGCTGTAACTTATCAAGTGCACATTTCTGTTTTATAGGCATTCCTTGAGTGCCCTCAGGTGGTGAACTTGTGTATCTTACATAAAAATATATTCATCAGTAACTTTTATTATTTTAACTATCAATATTTATAGACTCCGAGGAAGTTGCAGAAATAGTACAGAGAGGCCCTTGTTTACCCTTTACCCAGCTTCCTTCAATAGTAACATCTTACAAAATTATATAGTATACCATCTAGACTTAGTTCTAAATTTTTTTTAAATACAAGTGTTCTTAAAATATAAGTATATAATAAACTCAACACAATGCATTGTATCTCACAAATAAAACCTGAAAAGTTTAAAAAGATAATACACTTTAAAATATCCTTTTAAACTCAAAAAAATTTAAATATAAAATCCCCCCAAACTCCCTTTAAAGTGTTCTGAACTCACTATAAAACTTAAAACAACCTAGCATCTTTGCAGATGTATAGAAAAATGTTCAGTTAGAAACCAAAAGGTTCAGGATATTGGGAGAGACACACAACGCCCCTGCAACACACAAACACAACTCTGCAAAGTTTAAATACACAGATTATTGTTTCAAACTAAAAGCTTGTAATAAAACAACTGAATAGAGTCCTCCTTGCTCTGCTGAGAGGCAATTTTGGAGTCTCAAGACTACGGAATTAAGTAAGGTTATAATTTGAATATGTGTTGGTCATAAGCATACTGACAATAGTAGAGACAGCGCACAATTTTTAAACTCGTGGTAATAAATAATATGAAATTACTGAACATCATTTGTTAGGATGTCTGCTTATATTTGCATGTATTCTGATACATTTTCATGCCTTACATAAGTTTCTCTTATTATTTTCTGTCCTTTGAAACACAAAGCCAAGTTGACAAATACTTAAAATCTTTATTCACAAAAAAAATTAGCAAAGAAAAGAACTGTATTCATTTATACTTTACATTGCTAAAGTTGAATAATTACACATTAAATGTTTATGTTTCAAAAATTGTTTTAAACTGAAAAATTTTACACACTAGGAAAGCTATATCTTGTGCACTAGGAAGGTAAGACACTGTACCAAATTAAGGAGTCTTTAAACACTTGAAGTCATGGTTAATTTTTTTTCCTTAAGAACATATACCATCATAGTCATGTGTAGGAATAATGCAAAAAATAAATTTTACTTACTGCTTCTGTGTGTATTGGGTGCACTGCAAAAAGTAAAGAGGCAATCATACTACTCTGGTTATTCAGAAAAAGTCTGCAGACTTTAAGAAATATCACACTAACCACAGCATGAAAAATCATATTTAGGAGATGATATGACATTGGTGTTAGTTCACTGAACAGATAATTTAAGCGAAATGTCAATACTGTTAAGGGACGGTAAGACTTGTGGCTTCTCTCCTATAAGGAAAAAAACAATCACTGATTATTAAAGTATCCTGGTTCTTCTGGATACATAAACTAATCACTGCTTTTACTACTAAAGAATCTACATTTGGCTGAGAAATAACAATAAAATAATAAAAGTCTCAAGAATAACATAAATATAAGACATAGCTTTACGTGGGTTTTTGTGTGTGTGTGTGTGTGTTTTCCTACTTTCTTTGTCCAAAAACAAGGCAATTTCCTCTTTGATATATAGTTGAGTTCAGTTCAGTTGCTCAGTTGTGTCTGACTCTGCAACTCCATGGACTGCACAGCATGCCAGGCTTCCCTGCCCATTACCTACTTCTGGAGCTTGCTCAGACTCATGTCTATTGAGTTGGTGATGCCATACACACACACACACGCACACATATATATACACACACTGATATAAAGTAATCAAAGAATAGAAGAAAAACATTTGACTATTAATTCAATACCCAGATTAAGAAAATAGGATAATGGTGGCATTAATCAAATTGTAGTACAGGATTTCCCTCCAAAGCCTGTTTCCCAAACTATTACCAAAAAACATTCATGTAACTGCTGGCTAGATTTTCTAAAGGAAACATAAGAATAGAATGATCGCCCAGTGCCATTTAAATAACAATGACTCAAAAAGGTTGCCTAGTTGTCTCATGAAAAAACACCTCCATAATGTATAAACCTGAATATATTAAACCAAAAATTCCTAAGTACCACACAGGGAGTGATATAAGAGAAAAACTTTCTTAAAGAATAGACACCTTTGCTATAGTGGTCTCTACTTGTAGCAGATAAAATTTTATGTTAGGTACTGAATTTCTTTATAAACTAAAAGTTACATTTAACAAGAAATATTTTTACTCTAAGACAAAATCAAAGCAGATTAAGAATAAAACACACAAGTTAAAAAGATACAAAATATTATCCTAGTCATTTTTTTGTAATTTTATATAAGGCATCCACACTCACATTCCTTGCTCTCCTACATCTACCGTATTTCGCTATAACTCTGTTTTATATCTATAGACTTAAGCCTGCTCATCCCCAACAGGGAACACTGGGAAGCACAAGAACCAAACATTTCTTATTTTGAAATTAATAGCACTCTAATATCTCCGTCTGTACTGACTACATACAACATGAGTGCTACCTACCTCGAATGTTTTTCTCTTTCTTGCCTAATTCCTGTACATCCTTCAGGTTTCACCTCAAACATACAGAAATGTTTTTAAGGCAATGTACTGAACTGAGATCACTTATACCAGAAAGCACCTTTAAGGTCAAAATCTAATATCATGATTAAAACCACAGTACATATTAGCATAATTTGGGGACAGAGGGTATGCGTACAGGGGAATGAATTATCTAGAAAATAATGTAGTATTTATCAAGAAAGTAATATCACAACAGGACCATATTTTTCCCTTGTTATCAAAAGACATTTCTTCTAAAGGTTAGAATTGGGTGAGAACAGAAAGGCTGCAGGAAAATAAATAACCTGCTTCTTTAGTAAGAAAAAAAAATACTTGTTTGTGACTAAAAGAATGAAAGATTCCATACCCCTTCTTGAGAAGTTTCCAAGTTTGGAGAACTTGGAAAGGGGCCATGAATGACAAATGACAAAAAGAGTGTTACATGCTATGTTTCAACAACTATGTGCTACATATTACAGACAATTAATGAATCCTCAGAGTTTATTCTTTTATAGATCTGGAAAATACCTCATTACCTAAAAGCTGTGTGCCCACCTACTTCACACAGCTTTTATATCATACAACTAAAATCAGAATCTAGTCTATATGATCCTAAGCTGACAGGTGTTTGGTCCTTAATAGTTTAACACTGACCTTCAAAATAAAGTTACTAGCACAGGAAAAATACCTTCATAAAAACAACCTAAACTTTTGGGTTCTCAGTATAAAATCAAAATAATTATTAGATATGAGATATGGCACAAATTAAAATTTTTAATAAATCATTTTTTTCTGCAGAAAAATAGTTAATATGTGTACTTTGCATTTTTACTCAATCTGTAATGAAGCTATATAATTTTTAAATGGTTAATGCTTAGTTGCTCAGTTGTGTCTGACCCTTTGCAACCCCATGGACTGTAGCCCTCTGTGCTCCTCTGTCCATGGGGATTCTCCAGGCAAGAATATTGGAGTGGGTTGCCATGCCCTCCTCCAGAGGATCCTCCCAACTGAAGGATCGATCCCAGGTATGCCACATTGCAGGTGGATTTTTTACCAACTGAGCCACTAGGGAAGTCCTTTTAAATGGTTAAATATACCACAAACAGTTATCTCCTTTGCTTGAGTCATAAAAAAGAAAAAAGAAATGAAGTCAGTTAGCAAGAAATAGTTATGTATTGCCCTTACTGTCAGAGAAGGCAATGGCACCCCACTCCAGTACTCTTGCCTGGAAAATCCCATGGGCGGAGGAGCCTGGTAGGCTGCAGTCCATGGGGTCTCGAAGAATCGGACACGACTGAGCAACTTCACTTTCACTTTTCACTTTCATGCATTGGAGGAGGAAATGGCAACCCACTCCAGTGTTCTTGCCTGGAGAATCCCAGTGATGGAGAAGACTGGTGGGCTGCCGTCTATGGAATTGCACAGAGTCGGACACGACTGAAGCAACTGAGCAGCAGCAGCAGCCCTTATTGTTCTCCTAATACATTTTGTTTTTACACACATATATTAGTTTTAAAACATTTAAGCCAAGGTACACAATCAAGGAAAGTATCAGGTACTACTTTAAAAAAAATAATCACGTTTTCTACTTCCTATCTAATTTATTACAAATATTCATGTCTTATATGAAATATCTGAGAAAAAACTAAACTACTAAAACATTTTAAAATCTGAGATACATATAAGTAATTCATACTTACTTCAGACATAGGGGTCCCCCAGAAATCATTCTGAAATAAAGTTTTTAAAGGTGTAGATGGATGCAGGTCTTTATTATCCAGTATTGCTGAAACATCGTCAAAAACAAAACCACAAAACAGGCTGTTCCAATAGCAAACAGCAACCACACCAACTATTAAGGTTACTTCTTTGAGGTTAATATCAGCCATCTTTTCCATAAGCACTTGTGGACAGGATCTGGGGAAAAGAACATGAAGATACAATGAAATAGTGAAGTTGCTCAGTCCTGTGCAACTCTTTGCGATCCAATGGACTGGAGCCTACCAGGCTCCTCCATACATAGAATTTTCCAGGCAAGAGTACTAGAGTGGGTTGCCACTTTCTTCTCCAGGGGGATCTTCCTGACCCAGGGATCAAACTCAGGTCTGCATTGCAGGCAGATGCTTTATCCTCTGAGGCACAAGGGAAGCCCAAAATGAAATAAACATTTTTTTTTTAATAAGTGCAGCCATGAAATTAAAAGACGCTTACTCCTTGGAAGGAAAGTTATGACCAACCTAGATAGCATATTCAAAAGCAGAGACATTACTTTGCCAACAAAGGTCCATCTAGTCAAGGCTATGGTTTTTCCAGTGGTCATGTATGGATGTGAGAGTTGGACTGTGAAGAAAGCTGAGCACCAAAGAGTTGATGTTTTTGAACTGTGGTGTTGGAGAAGACTCGAGAGTCCCTTGGACTGCAAGGAGATCCAAACAGTCCATTCTGAAGGAGATCAGCCCTGGGATTTCTTTGGAAGGAATGATGCTAAAGCTGAAACTCATGAAACTCATGCGAAGAGTTGACTCATTGGAAAAGACTCTGATGCTGGGAGGGATTGGGGGCAGGAGGAGAAGGGGAAGACAGAGGATGATATGGCTGGATGGCATTACCAACTCGATGGACCTGAGTCTGAGTGAACTCTGGGAGTTGGTGATGGACAGGGAGGCCTGGAGTGCTGCGATTCATGGGGTTGCATAGAGTCGGACACAACTGAGCAACTGAACTGAACAGTTTTAATAGAAGGACAATAAGTAAAATAAAGACAGAATGTTAATTCTCACAGAGAATTAATTCTTTAAAACTCTGTTCTAAAACCATCCACCTAAGAAGCATTAGTAGACCACCTCTCCATATTCCAAAGGTAGAAGGAAATGGCAACCCACTCTAGTACTCTTGCCTGGAAAATTCCTTGGATGGAGGAGCCTGGTAGGCTACAGTCCATGCAGCTGCAAAGAGTCGGACAGGACTGAGAACTTCACTCACTCACTCTCTTTCATGTGTGTTTTCATACCTCTATTACAGTTCTTTATCACATTAATCAATCTTTAAGCCTATCTCTTTAGCTAACTTTAACCTTCCCTGGTGGCTCAGAAGTTAAAGACTCTGCCTGGAATGTGGGAGACCTGGGTTTGATCCCTGAGTCGGGAAAATCCCCTGGATAAGGAAATGGCAACCCAGTCCAGTACTCTTGCCTGGAGAATCCCATGGAGGGAGGAGCCTGGTAGTCTACATTCCATGGGGTCACAAAGAGTCGGACATGACTGAACGACTTCACGTTCATGTTCTTTAGCTAACTAGACAGCTAACTTCTTCAGCTGTCACAGGTCAGGTTACCTGGGAAACAAAGATAACTGAAGAAAACCTGGTATGATATGTCCCAGCAGGATCTAAATGAATCCTTGTGGGAAAACAAATACATACTTAAAAAGACACTGATCATGGGTTTTCTAAAATGTAGATAAATCTCACGTTTTAGTACCTTATGAATCTGAAGATCAACTATTACTTACATCAAGAGTCCAAAATTGTAGCCTGAAGCCTTGCTCAGATTGATCAAGTCTTTTTAAAATGTCTGTCTGAATGCCTTTAAGCTCACTGTATACTAGCCAGTTTACTACAGTTCCATTATCTTTCACTGAGGTTGAGTTATTCGATGGATTTATGTTATCTGGTTGGCCCCTGGGGTATAGAAGCAGTTTATGATCCAGATATAAACCACTGTTTTCCTTTTTCCCAATGTAACAAAAGCCTTTAATCTACAGACTGGCCTTCATTCATACATGACAATGCATAATTTAAGTTATTGCTTTAAAAAGAATCCAGTGAAACAATGTTTATAGAGGAGAAAGAACTATATGAAGTGGAGGTTACTGAAGAAACAACCCTATTATAAAAATAAGGATGCTGATGATTTACTTTTCTAGCTTGAGTAGTGTCATTAGCATAACTTTAGTTTATCACTTGTGGAGGGAACCCTCCCCAAATATGTAAACCATCTTAACCTGTGAATACGTTCAGTTCAGTTCAGTCACTCAGTCATGTCCAACTCTTTGCAACCCGATGAATCGCAGAACGCCAGGCCTCCCTGTCCATCACCAACTCCCGGAGTTCACTCAAACTCACATCCATCGAGTCGGTGATGCCATCCAGCCATCTCATCCTCTGTCGTCCCCTTTTCCTCCTGCCCCCAATCCCTCCCAGCATCAGAGTCTTTTCCAATGAGTCAACTCTTCGCATGAGGTGGCCAAAGTACTGGAATTTCAGCTTTAGCATCATTCCTTCCAAAGAAATCCCAGGGCTGATCTCCTTTAGAATGGACTGGTT
>NW_011495084.1:9491208-9499903 GCF_000754665.1 Bison bison bison | reverse complement strand
CACAGGTGTGACTAAATTTAGGATTTTGAGATGAGGATATTATCCTGGACCATCTAGGTGGGCCAATTCAATGAAAAGAAACCTCACAAGTCAATGAGGGACACAGGAGTCAAAAAAAAAAAAAAGCAGAGGTCAGAGTGATATGATGGTTAGCTGGGGGCCACGAGTACAGGCAGAAGCTGGAACAGGCAAAGAAACACATTATTCATTAGAGTTCCTCAAAGGACTACAGCCCTGTTGAGGATTTCTGACTTACAGACCTGTAAAATAATGAATCTGTTATTTTAAGCTACCACATTGTGGCATGTGTTACAGTAGGAACAGAAAATTAATGTATCATTCATAGAGCCAGAAGATCTGGAACCTGAGATAAATCTGTAGGAGTTCTGGAAAGATCAGAGAAGAACAAGAGACTTCCAATCAGATGTAAGATTTGTATAAAAATGCATACACAGAGCCTATGAGAAGGTATTAAATAATTTTACAGTTAAGAACAATTTAGAAAACTTTAACTTTTTAAGTGCTGCACGCAATATGCCAGCAAATTTGGAAAACTCAACAGTGGCCACAGGACTGGAAAAGGTCAGTTTTCATTCCAATCCCAAAGAAAGGCAATGCCAAAGAATGCTCCAACTACCGCACAATTGCACTCATCTCACATGCCAGTAATGTTCAAAATTCTCCAAGCCAGGCTTCAAAACTATGTGAACTGTGAACTTCCAGATGTTCAAGCTGTATTTAGAAAAGGCAGAGGAACCAGAGATCAAATTGCCAACATCATCTGGATCATCAAAAAAACAAGAGAGTTCCAGAAAAACATCTACTTCTGCTTTATTGACTATGCCAAAGCCTTTTGACTGTATGCACCACAACAAACTGTGAAAACTTCATTAAGAGATGGGAATACCAGATCACCTGACCTGCCTCTTGAGAAATCTGTATGCAGGTCACGAAGCAACAGTTAGAACTGGACATGGAACAACAGACTGGTTCCAAATCAGGAAAGGAGTACATTAAGGCTGTATATTGTCACCCTGCTTATTTAACTTATATGCAGAGTACATCATGAGAAATGTTGGGCTGGATGAAGCACAAGCTGGAATCAAGATTGCCAAGAGAAATATCAACAACTTCAGATATGCAGATGATACCACACTTAGGGCAGAAACCGAAGAAGAACTAAAGAGCCTCTTGATGAAAGTGAAAGACGAGAGTGAAAAAGTCAGCTTAAAACTCAAAGCTCAGAAAACGAAGATCATGGCATTTGGTCCCATCACTTCATGGGAAATAGATGGGGAAACAATGGAAACTGTGATAGACTTATTTTGGGGGGCTCCAAAATCACTGAGATGGCTGGATGGCATCACCAACTCGATGGATGTTGAGTTTGAGTGAACCCCGGGAGATGGTGATGGACAGGGAGGCCTGGCGTGCTGCAATTCATGGGGTGGCAAAGAATTGGACTCAACTGAGAAACTGAACTGAACTGAACTGAAAATCACTGCAGATGGTGACTGCAGCCATGAAATTAAAAGACGCTTAATCCTTGGAAGGAAACTATGACCAACCTAGACAGTTTATTAAAAAGTAGAGACATTACCTTGCCAACAAAGGTCTGTCTAATCAAAGCTATGGTTTTTCCAGTAGTCATGTATGGATGTGAGAGTTGGACTATAAAGAAATTTGAGTGCCAAAGAATTGGTGCTTTTGAACTGTGGTGTTGGAGAAGACTCTTGAAGAGTCCCTTGGACTTCAAGGAGATCCAACTAGTCCATCCTAAAGGAAATCAGTCCTGAATATTGATCGGAAGGACTGATGTTGAAGCTGAAACTCCAATAGTTTGGCCACCTGATGCAAAGAATTGACTCATTGGAAAAGACCCTGATGCTGAGGAAGATTGAAGGTGAGAGGAGAAGGGGACGACTGAGGATGAGATGGTTGGATGGCATCACCGACTCAATGGACATGAGTCCAGGAGCTGGTGATTGATAGCGAGGCCTGGAGCGCTGCAGTCCATGGGGTCGCAAAGAGCTGGACACAACCAAGGGACTGAACTGACTGACTGACACTTTTTAAAGACATGCTAAATTGAAACCAGCACATCAGAAAGGTAATTAGCTGTACCTTTTGAAGATGTATAGAAAAATTATTGAAGGGTTTATCTTGAATCCAGAAGCAATTTAGCATATCTAAATGGTATGGACTTGTATATACCTATTATCATGACAGAGTTGATACTGCTTATTTAAAGAGTAGAGAGATCTGCTTAGTTCCTTCTCAATCATACTAAAGTAACAGTTGTTACTTCTTAGAAAAGGAAGGCTATAAATTCACAAGGATAAAGACAACTGGAGAGGAGATCTCAGAACATTTTGGAAGCTAAAAAGGCAAAAGGATTCCTAAATGACTCAGGAAAGTGAATCCTTAACTGAAGGGGGAAAAACTCGAAAATTTTCTGCACCCCTTACAGCACCACTCTCAAAAACTGGTGCAAAGGAACTCAAGAAGTAGGGTGAGGAACAGATGGATTTGTTAAAGTTTAGACCCCTTTCTCACTGCATACAGTCAAGTAACTTTCCCTCCTACATCAAGGCAGAAGACTGGAGAATTTTTCTCTGGAGCAGGTAAAACAGAGTGTCTGCTACTGGAGACAATAGAAAGGACACAGCTTATCGAAAATGAGGGTTAAGTTAAAAGTACATGCTTTTAGACCCTCAAGCTATCTTCTACCATTTGAACCTAGAATCCTGTACAAAAAGAGAGGGTACTAAAACCTTCAGAAAGAAATGAGGCAGGTTCCATACCGAAGGTCAGAATCCAATTAAACCCCTTTTTTTCACCAACAATACTAGCAGCCAGAGAAAAAAATCCAGAAAACAAAAAGGAAATAATGCTTCAAATTTCTGCTGGGTAATCATTTCCAAATTAAAATTTTATTTTAATAAAGTGTAATTTCCCAAGTAGGAAAGCAGAATAAAATACTGTAAAACATTCAAGATCTCAAAAACGTACCTCCAACAATTCTCCTCTCAGGAAACTAATAGAAGACTTACTCCAATAACATGAGGGAGTAAGAAACACAAAGACAGGGAAATCAAGAGACAGGGAATCAAGCACAAGAGAGTAACAAAGGAAATACCCAAACTACAGCCGTTCCAAGCAGTAATACCCAGGCAACAATAGAATAGGTCAGCAGGCTATTGAATGACAGTCTCAAGAAGATATAATTCACAGAATACTTGATGCGTTTAAACATAGAGTGAAGAATGATTTTACTTTAAAATCATGTGTGTCTCTAATTCAGAAAAACAAAACAACTCAAGACATTCACCATCAGGTAGTGAAAATCAAGTCTTGTGTATGGGGTCAGAAACCTCTCAGGTCGCTGACCAGGTAATACTTGGGGTGACAAACTGCTGCCTGGCTATATGTTTTCACATAAACAAAGTTTAAAACTAACAGAAAAAATAAGCAAATTAAACTGATGGTTTTAATACTTTGAAATTATATATGGGAATAATATGTTTTTGATTTTTAGAGTACTTATAATGTTGAAGAGTATTTAACATATATACTAGAAATTCTGATATACTAGCTTCAAAACTGTAAGTTAAAATACAATATTATGTAAAATATATAACATCAGTCAGTCAATTCAGTTCAGTCGCTTACTCGTGTCCGATTCTTTGCAACCCCATGAATTGCAGCACGCCAGGCCTCCCTATCCATAATATTAAATTATCGACCATGCAATTTCTGGATTTAAGACTTTTAGTTGAAAAGTATAAGAATTTATAGCCAAGTTTACAAATATTGAAATTTTTGTAAGACCAAGGCAGTTGCCATAGTTTTAAGTATAGTTTTCTAGCTTTACAGAAGTTGTTTAAATTTTGAGAAAGTTTTGCTTGTTAAGTCAGGCATCTGAAGTCCCTGAATAAAAATGAAAATACTAAAATTACAAATGCAGCTTTAAATTAGGCAAATCAAGCTTTAAATGTAGCTAAGAGCAGTTAGTCCTTTCTACTTCTTGTAGTCATATTCTTCAATAGGTTAACCTGAACTTTAAATGGTACTGTCAGCAAAGCCAGATGGTAAGTCCCAATGCACATGCACTTTTCAAGTTCTTGCATACTGCATTTTTTTTTTTTTTTTTTTACTATCAATCAAGCAAGGTAAACCCAGAAACAATGTGGGAGAGGTTATAAAGGGTCAAGACAATAGAATTTTTGAAGATTCTCTAAGGAAGCATATTATGAGAGAAAGGGAGGAGAGCTACTTCTCATATATATCCTGAGTTCAGTTCTGGAGCCATCTTGGGTTTTGTCCAAAAGAGTCACCTGCAAGGGAAGAGGTTAGGGCAAAGGGAGAGGGTTACATAAGGACACAGAGAGAGGGCAGCGAGATTCACTTTACTGTAACAATGTAACACATCCCTGTTGAATGCTATAGACTGGATGTTTGTGTGTTTCCCCCACCCACAAATTCATGTTAAATCCTAATGCCCGATGTTATTTGGAGGAGGGGGCCTTGGGGAGGTGATCAGGTTATGAGGGTGGAGCTTCATGTTATTATAAGGGCATTAATCCTATTAATGGATTTGAGAGATCCAGTGCCCCTTCTGCCATGTGAGGACACTGTGAAAAGATGCCTGCTATGAACCAGATCCTCACTAGATACTGAATCTGCTATGCCTCGATTTTGGATTTCTCAGTCTTCAGAATTGTGAGCAATTCCTACTGCTTATAAACCACCGAATCTACGGTATTCTGTTGGCAGCACAAACAGACCAAAGGGAACTTCCAGTTCTTTTCCTAGGCACAAAAGCATATTCACACAGATGCACAGTGTGAGTGGATGGAAAGATTGACTGGCTTACCAAATGCAATGTCACTATATGCAAAGAATCCAAATGCAACTGACCACTCATAAACACATTACGAACACAGAAAACAATGTAATTCCTTCAAAATTGCAGTGAGTGCTCACTCTTCCATATCCCGACAATACAATCATGGAAAAAAGAAATCTATAGGACTATTTTATGAAATACTTATATTATATAAATCTGGGAGTATTTAGCCTGGAGAGGAACGTCTTCTCAGCTCAGTAATTTCATGATTATATCTTCTTCAAAAGTAAAACTTTGGCTTGCATGGTCTGTATTCACACTGACTCCTACTAATATTTCCAGTCTCCTCATGTTGAAAGAAGACAAGTGTTTGCTTGCTGCACACTGATTCCTCTCCATGAGTGCAAGGCAAAACAAAACATTTTCTGTACACAGTAGAGACTAAATTTTTCAACACCATGCTTTATGTTAGACACTGGAACAGTAAGTTACTATTCCTTTTCTTGATAAGGTAGCATAAAAGGGATGGAAATTACATCTAGAATGCAGGTTGGTTGGTACAGAGAACAGAAGTATCAATTATAAAAGGCAAGCCTTTCTTGTGAAATGATTCTGGGAAGATAAAACTGCTCATAAAACCAAAGAGATGAAAGAAGGCAGATTTAGGCAAGTGCTCCTATAGTAAAGACATTTACAAAACTGTCAGATAAATCCCTTCTCTTGGTGAAAATTGAGTGATTTAGAAAACTACACGAAGAATAACAGTGGGTTTTAGGGATTTTCCTCAAAATTATACACAGGAAGTGACTGAACTAGAACCTGAGTTAAATTTCTTTGTCCACAGTTAAGTACAAACATACAACAGTGCATTAGAGCCTAGACCTTAGTTAAGCCATTTCCTACTGCATCCCCAGTGTCTAGCAGAGTGAATAAGCCCTAAAATACTGTTAGAATGAGTAATGTGTATTAAAGAGTAGAGACATCACTTTGCTTAGAAAGGTCCGAAGAGTCAAAGCTATGATCTTTCCAGTAGTCATGTACAGATGTGAGAGCTGGACCAGAAAGAAGGCTGAGGATCGAAGATTTGATGCTTTCTAATTGTGGTGCTGAAGAAGACTCTTTGAGAGTCCCTTCGACAGAAAGGAGACCAAATCAGTCAATCCTAAAGGAAACCAACGCTGATTATTCGTGGGAAGATTGATGCCAAAGGTGAAGCTCCAATACTTTGGCCACCTGATGTGAAGAGCTGACTTGCTGGAAAAGACCCTGATGATGGGAAAGATTGAGGGTGGGAGGAGAAGGAAGTGACAGAGGATGAGATGGTTGGATGGCATCATCAACTCAATGGACATGAGTTTGAGCAAACTCTGGGAGATAGTGAAGGACAGAGAAGCCAGGCATGCTGTAGTTCATGGGGTCACAAAGAGTCAGACGTGACTTAAGAGACTGAACAACAATAACAAAGTTATAAAATTTAAGTGAGATTTTGCATTTAATCAGTACTGCAATTGAGATGTGGGTTATAACTTTAGTTTCAGTAAGTATTACAAAATTACTTAGGTTCTCTGAACCTATACTCATTCAGTTTTGAAAAATGAGAATAAAACTTACTATTAGGCCAGGTACCCTAAATGTGAATAAGAAAGTGAGGAGAGGTAAAGGTAGAAAAGACTAAAACAGACAAGAACAAAAATAATAAATAGAAAATAAGTCACAATGAATGAAAAAACAAGAACAAAAATAAGGTGATGCAGCAAAAATAACAGATTACTACTACAAAAGCAAGTATGTAGTTTTAAGCACAGTAAATGACATATGTGCTCCAGAAACACTAGCTTTCCTCTCTGCCTCCCCCTGCTAAATTATGAATTGAAAACACTGAATATGAAGAATATTTTATTCAAATTCTTGAGTAAACAAAGTTATGTAATCAGAATACATATTTTAATATAGACAGCAAGACAGAGGAATAAGCACATTACAAGTATTGGTATCCAGCACGCAAGAGAAAGCCATGTATCAGTTATAAACACATCCTTTAACCAGAAAGATTCGTGTGCAATCATACTACTCAAGTCTGAGCAGAGTTCTTAAACTCTCCAAGCCTAGGTTTCTTAACTTAGTTGGAAAATGAGAACAATATAAGCAGCTATTTCACTGAGCTATTATGAAGATTAAATGAAATAATGAATACGCTATGGTAATCAAAACAGTTTGCAACTAGCATGAAAAAAAAAAAACCACACACACACACGGATTAATAGAACAGACTCAGGAGGCCAGAAATAGACAAAAGAATCAAGAATATACAATGGGGAAAGAATAGTCTCTTTAATAAATGGTTTTGAGAAAACAGAACCACAAGCAAAAGAATGAAACTAACCCCTGTTTTACGTCACTCACAAAAATCAACTCAAAATGGATTCAAGAATTGAACATACAACCGGCAACCATAATCCTTCCAGTAGAAATACGGGGTAAGCTCCCCGACATTGGTCCCGGAAATGACTTTTTGGATTTGGAACCAAAGCACAACAAAAACAAAACAAAAATAAATGGTCCTATGTCAAATTAAAACATTTTCACATAACAAAGGAAATCCATGGAACGGGAGAATATATTTGCAAAAATAGATATGAAAACAGGTTAATATTCAAAATAAAAACTCATACAACTGAATCACAAAAAAACAAAACCTGATTCAAAAACGGCACAGGAACTTCTTCCAAAGACATATAATGGCCAACAGGTATATGAAAAGGTGCTCATAATCACGCAAAGTCAGGGAAATGCAAATCAAAACTACAATCAGAGTATCAATTACTTCACACCTGGTAAGAATGACTATCATCAAAAAGACAGGAGATAAGTATTGGTGGCAAAAATGTAGAGAAAAGGGAACACTTGTGTATGCTGGTGGGAATGCAAACTGATGAAACCATCATAGAAAACAATGATACATGTTTCTCAAAAACTTAAAAACAGAACTACCATACTATCCAGCAGTTCCACTTCTGGGTATATATTTGAAGAAAACTAAATCACTCTTTTGAAGAGATATTCATTCAGCGCTACTTACAATAGCCAACCCATGGAAACAACCTAAGTATAAATGCATGGATGAAAGGATAAAGGACATGTATGAATAGTATGGACACACAATGCAATATTACTCAGACACACACAAAAAGAAATCTTACCATTTATGACATCATGACAACATGGATGGAACATGATGGCATTATGCTAAGTGAAATGTCAGAGAGAGAAGAAAAACAACTGTGATCTCCTTTATATGTGGGATCTAAAAAAAGCAAACTGACAGAAAGAACAGATCTGTCAACAGGTACAAACCTTCATTTATAAGATAATTTATGGGGACATACGGCATAGTCAAAAAAGGGTTAATGTTTGGCATACCATCTTCCAGGAAAGGACTAGACAAAATGATCACTACTACAAATCCGATGAACGTCTCTAAATGGATCACAAAATTATGTTTTTTATTTTCTACTGAATGGTTTGGAAAGAAATTATTTTCAAAAGTAAACTTCGGTATCAATTATAGTTAGCAAATGAAAAGAAAGTGCTTAAAATTTTACAAAGATGGATGCACTGGTCCAAACAGTTGAAAATGTATTCAGATTTCAAGTCTACAGCTTAAGAAAGTTTTCCTAGCGTTGTATCACATTCCAGAATGGTTGAGAGCAGCCCGATGGGCAAAACTTGCACAAAGAAAAGCTGCAAGCGTTTAAGAAGGCAGTTGTTAGGGAAAGCCACCCTTGGTCACCAAGCGAGTGACAGCAACAGGGCTGCTGAGTACAGAGGTGCCTTATCTTTCTACCC
>NW_011495084.1:9490466-9491108 GCF_000754665.1 Bison bison bison | reverse complement strand
TAGCAGTGGCCTGGGCAAGTTCTAACCTCTCCTCTCTGGAACCTTCGCTCAACCTTCAAGTTCGTCAACCCGCGAAGATAATGGGGCTACAGGTAAGGCGTACGAGGTCGGAGGATGCGGTGTCCTCTTCCCAAATTCTCACTCGCCCCCTGCCAAGCTCGCGGCCCCCACTCCACCGTACAGGGACAGACTATGAAATCAAAGAAGCTAAAACTTCTGCCTTCTTACAGAGAGCACCACCCAGGGCGTCGCCAGCGAACGCCCAAGGAGAGGGCGGCGTCTTCCCACCTCTTCAGACTCTGGCTGGGCCCCTCAGCCCCAAAGGCAGGAGCTTCTCTCACCCGGGACCGCTCCCGTCAACTCCTCCCCAGCCACCAACCAATAGCCCGACCTCACCTGGGAGCAGTTCCACGCGGGGTTGACTTAGAGAAACCTCGGGAAAAGCGGTCCGTCGAGCGACGCCACCGAAGGCACAGGCATGTTCGGCCTCTTTCAGGTCACCAGCGCAGACACGCCTCGGCCGCAGCGCCTCCCGCCTCCGGGCGGTTCCCCCGCACCCCGGTACCGCCGCAGCCTCCCGCACTGCACGCCGGGAACGGCCTACCTCCACTTCTCAGAGACTTCATCGTCCTAAAAGTCCCG
>NW_011495084.1:9484544-9490366 GCF_000754665.1 Bison bison bison | reverse complement strand
TGCATTTTGGGATTTGGAGTCCTCACCTCACGCCTTCACTTCGTCCATAACACACAGAGCAGGGAACTCGCGGGGGAATCTGAACGTAAAGCATCACCCACGGTCGTGAAATGTAGGCATCGCTAGCATCCGGGCTCTTGTTGCGGCCTCGGCGGGGTGGGGAATGGTGTCGCCTAGCAGCCGCCGTCGCTATTACTCGCTCCGGACCAGTTGGCTGGATCCCGTGTCCGATAGGAACGGCGCTGGAGAGCGGTCAGGTTTGGCAGCTGGGCCGGGCCGAGTGGGTATGGTAGCTGAACGGCCGCCGCTGGTTGCCAGGTTTGGTGTAGGTACGTGGATCCTGGTGAGCGCAAACCGATAGTCTCTTCCCACGCAGGTTCTTTAACCTTCGGGGTCCAGGTAGACAACAGCTTAGTTTCCCCATTCCTTAGCCGCCTGTTCGCAATCGGTTTGCTTTCCTTTTTCTGCAGCCCTGATTTCCCAGGCCCGACTGCACTCGTTTCAATCGTAAATTTCCTCACTTTTTTTTTTTTTTTTTTTTTTAAATTCTAGCTCTTGTTTCTCAGAATCAGGGCTCAATTTCAGCCTTTCAAGCGCCCCCGCGCTTGGCACCATTAGGTGTTCGAGGTGGTAAGGGGGCGTGGAGGAGCGGGACTCAGAATCTTAATTCTGACTTAGATTAAGCGTGGAAGTTTAAGCGTGGAAGCCTTCGTAAGTTATTTGGCCGATAAAATATCTGATGATTTTTTGCAACTGTTGTACTTTTCATACAGGCTATTTAATCGACATATCTGTTACACAATTAAGAAGCAATAACTTTTTGCAAACTCCGTAGAGAGTTGTAATAATCTGATCTGTAACAACTTTAAATTACTGTAAAAACAGTAATGCTACTTACCTTGTAAATGCTAATACCCACTTGTTTTGTTATAGAAGGTAAAGCACAGTGAAAGAATTCAAGATGCCGCCTAATATAAACTGGAAAGAAATAAGAAAGGTTGACCCAGATGAGCTGCCTCGTCAAGAAGAATTGGCAGATAATTTATTAATTTCCTTATCCAAGGTACTTAATTGATAAATAAAGCATAGCTATATACATACAACTATGATTAAATTGTCCCTGAAATCGCTGAATGGTACAACTGAAAGAATTCTTATATTTTAAGAATTATAAAATATGAAATTGTTGCTTTTCTCTTAGGTGGAAGTAAATGAGCTAAAAAGTGAAAGTCAAGAAAATATGATACACCTTTTTAGAATTACTCAATCACTAATGAAGGTTTGTATGCAGTACTTTAATAATAGCTTTAACTTTTAGAGAAAGCTTAAGAATCTCTTCTTAGATAAGTTAATCTCTAAAGCACTTTGTAAAATCTAAATGACAGCTAAAGTTCCTAAAAGACTGTGTAGGGGAAACAGAATAGTTGTGTATTAAAAGGCATATGGATGTCTTACGTTAGTGAGTGAAAGTTGCTCCGTCCAGTCCGACTCTTTGTGACCCCATGGACTAGATAGTCTATGGAATTCTCCAGGCCAGAATACTAGAATGGGTAGCCTTTCCCTTCTCCAGGGAATCTTCCCAACCCAGGGATTGAACCCAGGTCTCCCACATGGTAGGCAGTTTTTTTTACCAGCTGAGCCACGAGGGAAGCCCGAGAATACTGGAGTGGATAGCCTATCCCTTTTCCAGAGGATCTTCCCAACCCAGGAATCGAACCGGGGTCTCCTGCATTGCAGGCAGATTCTTTATCAACTGAGCTATCAGGGAAGCCTGTTTTATTTTAATTATGTTATAATTTGTTAGAGTAGCCAGCCACTGTACACATTTGTTAGGAGAGGGAGAGATTTAGATGTGAGAATACCTTTTAGATGCTGGGAAGAATTGGGGGCAGGAGGAGAAGGGAACGACAGAAGATGAGATGGCTGGATGGCATCACCGACTCGATGGACATGAGTTTGGGTAAACTCCAGGAGTTGGTGATGGACAGGGAGGCCTGGCATGCTGTGATTCATGGGGTCACAAAGAGTCGGACACAACTGAGCAACTGAACTGAACTGATTTTTAAGAGCTTTGCTGTGGCTCAGCAGGTAAAGAATCTGCCTGTAATGCAGAAGACCTGGGTTTGATCCCTAGGTTGGGAAGATCCCCTGGAAAGGGAACGTCTACCCACTCCAGTATTCTGGCCTGGAGAATCCTGTGGGCTATACGGTCCATGGGGTCGCAAAGAGTCAGACACAACTCAACAATGCTCACTCTCATACCTTATAAAGGTCAAAGACTTGTTGAGTAGTTTTTGGTAAGTGGAGGCAATGGTAAAGTGTTACGAGCTTCTAGCGCTAGCGTGCATGCGTGCTAAGTCACTTTAGTCATGTCTGACTCTTTGTAACCCTATGGACTGTAGCCTGCCAGGCTCCTTTTGTAATCCTATGGACTGTAGCCTTCCAGGCTCCTCTGTGCATGGGATTCTCCAGGCAAGAACACTGGAGTGGGTTGTCCTGACCTCCTCCAGGGGATCTTCCCGACCCACATCTTTTATGCCTCCTGCATTGGCAGGCAGGTTCTTTATCGTTAGTGCCATCTGGGAAGCCCTCTAGAGCTGAAAGTGAAAATGAAAGTCGCTCCGTCCTGTCTGACTTTTTGCAACCCTATGGACTGTACAGTCCATGGGATTCTTCAGGCCAGAATACTGGAGTGGGTAGCCTTTCCCTTCTCCAGGGGATCTTCCCAACCCAGGGATTGAACCCAGGTCTCCCGCATTGCAGGTGGATTCTTTACCAGCTGAGCCACAAGGGAAGCCCTCTAGAGTTGAAAGTTACCGTAAATAAAAACTGGGGATAGAAAATATGCATATTCTTTACATTTGAGGAGACAAGTGCAGAAAGTTTATAGCAGGTTGTAGAAGAAACAGATGTTGGAATAAGCTGTCCAGGGCCTTAAAGGCATATCTTATGCTCAACAGTTAGAAGCCATTAAAGGTTTTTGAGCTATACAGTTGCATTCAGAGGGTTAAATTAGTTCTGTTAAATGACACATTGAAGAGAATTGAAGTGGTTTAGACATAACATTATGTAAGAAGTTAGACATAAGTTATGGGCTACAGTAATGAAAATTAAAATAGAAAAAAGAGATAGCTGAAAACATTACAAAGGGAAAGTTGCAATGCTTGATATAAGACTTGAGGGAAAAAGAGGAATCAAAGATGTTTCAAACTTTTAGGAATCTAGAAATTATAGCCTTAAGTAAGAAATTCACCTATTCATTCAGCCCATATTCGCAGAATGTCTCCTTGTGCCAGGCATTGCAGGCCCTAAGTAGTAGGATAGAAAATAAAACTAAATTCTTATTTTTAGTGCTTATATTCTGATGTAAAGGCATACTGAAATAACTTTTTTTAATGTTTAGATGAAAGCTCAAGAAGTAGAGCTAGCTTTGGAAGAAGTTGAAAAAGCTGGAGAAGAACAAGCAAAATTTGGTAAGTGCCTTGGAGAAAGGATTACTGTGGTGTTAGAGTAGATTCCATTTATTCACTAAGCAATAGAGAATCAACTTTAATATAGACTCTATAAAATGTGTATAGTTTATTTCGAAAGATTTTTCTGGAACTCCTGTTTCATGGAAAATGTACAAAATAGTTACTTTCTCTTCTGTTACCTTATTATAAATATGATAGACTTTAAAAAATAATTTTATTATTTTGTTGAAATTTATTTAAAAGTTTGTTTTGAGATCTAACCAATTCAAACATTTATCTTTTTTAATAGAAAATCAATTAAAAACTAAAGTAATGAAACTGGAAAATGAACTAGAGGTATGTTCTTTTGTATTTCTTAGGGTATAATTGTTGTAAATATTATCATTTTCAATTATTATTTTCAGATTTTTTTCATTATATTTGGCTGGAAAATCACTGGAATGATACTGTGTTTATAATTACTTGTTCAGTATATATTTTACATGCCTTTATGTACCTTAAATTCTATTAACGATTGCACATCCAATTGTGAACAAAATAAAAATGTTGAGTAACCTCATGGAGCTTACAGTCTAGAGAAATATACAGAGAGATTACTATTACTGAGGTGTAGTGAGGCAAGTTGGAATTTGAGGAACAGTGACAGAAAGGTGTAGGAGAAGAGGAGCTTTTTGAGAAAGCCAAGAGCCGAAATGTGAACATAAATTTTCAGTGAAGGAACTGAATACATTGAAATTATGGAGATTATTGGAAAGAATGTGATACAAATGGATTAGTCTTTATAAGGAGGAAGGACCTTTTTTCCTTTGTACTTGGAAGGAAGGAAGAATGGATGTTTACAGAAGCTTTTCATGTCGGTAGGTTTAGTGCTTGGAATTTGAGAGGATGAAGAGGTCATCTTCTAAGAGTGGGAGATGTGTAGTCAAACTTTAAGGAAGTCGGATAAAACCTAAAATATATGGAGAATGAATTGGAGATTTCAGGATCTGGAATGTTCAGATCTTGGTTCTTTCACATATTAGCTGTATGGATTCAGATGGTTTTATTTTTTATTCCTTATTGTATATCCAGCTTCTAGGGAAATACCAGTCTTTCTCAATAAGTACTTGTTAACTGAATTATGAGAGCTTCCTCAATGGCTCAGTGGGTAAGGAATCTGCCTGCAATGCAGGAGATGTAGGAGATGCGGGTTTGATCCTCAGTTCGTGGTATTTTCCCGGCCAGAAAAAGTGGGCTACAGCCCACTCTGGTGTTCTTGCTGGGAAAATCCCATGAACTGAGGATCCTGGTGGGCTATAGTCCAAGGATCACCAAGAGTCAGACGCAACTAAGCACAAGCACAAGTGAGCTAACGGAGTCAGATCAAGTCTGTGCTAGTGTTTAGCAGGGCAACTGCTACAGAACAGAATAGGGCAGTTGGAGATATTGGTTGAAGCAGTGATTATAAAAAGCTAAATAGGCAAGGAAATCAAGGTTGGGATGTTAGGGAGAGATTAAGGAGAAGAGGAGTCAAGGGATTAAAGGGTCTTGTGAGGTAAAAGGGCAGATGTTTTGTGAATAATTGAAGAATGTTTCTGCTTGGACAAGGTCCTGGTGTGGGGATGGGAGTGTGAGGCTATAATGCAGACAAGAAGAGTTTTAAAAAAGAAAGTCCAGAATGAGAGTTACATATGTGTAGAAATTGCTTGGGGACTTTTGATGGAAGACTGTGAGCCACGTGCCAAAATTTCTCAGTGAATTTGTGAAGGAATGACTGAGAAGTTGGTAGTTTGCTACTACCATGAATAGGTCGTGATAAGAAAGCTGGCTATCACGTGAGATTCAAAGCAGCAGGAGGAGTTTTTACAGGATGGCGGAGGAATGATAGCCTAGAAATTATAGTTTGGGGTAAATCAACACCTTTTCTTAACCCCTAGGTATATGAGATTTGAAAGAATAAGCATTTCCAATCTGAAAAAGTTCCAAATGAAGTAGTGTACTAAAAGAGCCAAACTATAGCTAAAGCAAGGAGGTAGAAAGGATAAGTCAGTGGAAAGGCTGGGGAAGTAAAATACTAGTTTATCTTGGAAGAAGGTTTGCTTTGAGAGCATAATGGAAGGCTTTTTGAGGGAGGTAAAGAGTATGAAAAATTTGGTTAACATAGAAGAATAACAGAACTGAATGGCAGGGAGATGACTTAGAGACAGATTAGAGGACCAGAGGATTTTTGGTGTTTTCGACCATGACCCAAAGTAACTGGCTGCTAAGTCACTTCAGTCGTGTCTGACTCTGTGTGACCCCATAGATGGCAGCCCACCAGGCTCCGCCGTCCCTGGGATTCTCCAGGCAAGGGTACTGGAGTGGGGTGCC
>NW_011495084.1:9481667-9484444 GCF_000754665.1 Bison bison bison | reverse complement strand
AGCTGGAGTGGGGTGCCATTTCCTTCTCCAATGCATGAAAGTGAAAAGTGAAAGTGAAGTCGCTCAGTTGTGTCTGACTCTTGGTGACCCCATGGACTGCAGACCACCAGGCTTCTCTGTCCATGGGATTTTCCAGGCAAGAGTACTGGAGTGGGGTGTCATTGCCTTCTCCAAAAGTAACTGGAATACGAAGCAAAATGTATTTAGTCTGCTGCAATATTTTAAAGGTAATCTGTCTGGATGTCTGATATGATAGTACTAGCCATGTGTGGCTGTTAGTGTTTAAATTAATTACGGTGTGAATTAATTACAACTTAAATTAAGAAATCATTTCATTGCACTAGTTGCATTTCAAGTGCTCAGTAGAGACGTGTATATGGGGCAGTGCAGAGAACATTTCCATTATCCTAGAAGTTCTTTTAGATAGCACTGGTGTAAATATGAGTCAGTGATATGAGGGGAAGGGCTGCTTAATTTAAGCTCCATGGGTCAGTGACTAGGGTGGAGGCTCAGGTGGATTCTGGTGTTGTTTCAGAGCTCTGGTACTCAGGGAAAGCCTAAATAGTTCATTGCATAGACCATTGTATGCCTTTGTAGTTTACCCTGATGCCTGTGGCTCAGCTATAACAGAATCTGAGTGATTGACACTCAATTCTTTGTAGCTCTGGGTGGCTTAGGAAGAGCTTAAAGGGTTGTCTGTGAACTAAAGCCTAAATAAGCTTAATAAAAATGGTTCTTCAGCAGCTTGATTTTAAACACTTGGTACTGATTATAATAAAATTTAAAAGTCAAAATACTTATTTGCTGTTGATTCATTTGAATCTCCAAATGTAATGGAATTAATTTATACTTTTGGTTTATTACTTTCAGATGGCACAGCACTCTGCAGGTGGACGTGACACTCGGTTTTTACGTGATGAAATTCGCCAACTTGAAAAGCAATTGGAACAAAAAGATAGAGAATTGGAGGACATGGAAAAAGAGTTGGAGAAAGAAAAGAAAGTTAATGAACAAGTGAGGCACATTTTTCCATTGACTCTTAACTGTTCAAGTTACCAAAAAACACTACCTGTTTATACTTTTTATCATTTTTAGTAACAATAGCAAGTTTTATGTATTTGTGGAAATTGATCTATATGTATTTCTAAGGTTTTATATCATAGCTGATGTTGTCATCACGTCTTTAAAATACAATGGATCAAGTACTTCTAGTGAATGAATATGACCTAGACATTAATTCTTTATATATGGAGGTATCTTTTTCTGCAGATGTTAAAAATTCTTTGCATAAAGTTGATGATTTGGCCTGGAATATTGATTTGAAAAAATTAGGCATTCAAAATCAATTGATTTTCTTATTTGCCATAATTTGGGAAAAAAGAAGTTTTTATTTATATTAGTGGTAGACTTGGAAATTAATCTTTAATGATACATTCAATAATAATCAAATTTTTTATTTTCAGGCATACCTCACTTTATGTAATATAGAGGTTCTTAAAGAGTGTTAATGTCACCATTTTGTAAATCAAATCATATATTAAATCATAATGTGTCATCTTTTATACAAGCATAGTTTATTATTCCCTCTTATGTTATACTTGTTATTTATAAAATAATTCAATGTTCACTTAAGTTTAGTTTCAGAAAAAAATTATATTTTTGCAGATAAATTTATATTTCCTTTTAGAAAATAATATGTTTTCTTTTTTTGCTTCCACTGTCACTGACTTAGTAAAAAATTTGGTGTATATGTGTATTAGTTGTCCCATCCCTGATGCCCAGAAGCTTTTTGTGTCCTTTATAAGGTCAATGTTGTATCATGTCCTGATAATCTTATTTTGTCCTTGTTCTCTTGGAAATAGATTGTTACAAATATAAGTAAATGACATTGATTATGAGGTAATGTTGATATTTAAAAAGAATTCATCATAGACTGATATATAAGGAAAAACATTCCTATTCTTTTTTTTTTTTGGCTGTGCCATGGGACATGTGGGATTTTGGTTCCCCTGCTGCTGCTAAGTCGCTTCAGTCGTGTCCAACTCTGTGCGACCCCATAGACGGCAGCCCACCAGGCTCCCCCGTCCCTGGGATTCTCCAGGCAAGAACACTGGAGTGGGTTGCCATTTCCTTCTCCAATGCATTAAAGTGAAAAGTGAAAGGGAAGTCGCTCAGTTGTGTCCGACTCTTAGCGACCCCATGGACTGCAGCCCACCAGGCTCCTCCATCCATCTGATTTTCCAGGCAAGAGTACTGGAGTGGGATGTCACTGCCTTCTCCGTTCTCCTACAATTGGTTCCCCTACCAGGGATCAAACACATGACCCCTGCATTGAATCATGCAGTCTTAACCTATGGATCTCCAGTGAAGTCCCAAATTCCCATTCTTGATGTATCTATTTTATTAGATAGTTTAGAAGTAATGTAAAAGTGAGCTATTAATATCTGTATAGTTTTTGCAGTGAAAAAAGTGTAGATTGATGCCACCTAAAGGTGACGAATGGTGGCTTAGTGGTAAAGAATCCACCTGCCAATGAAGGACATGTGGGTTTGGAGGATCCTCAGTGTGTCAGCAAATTTGGAAAAGTCGGCAGTGGCCATAGAACTGGAAAAGGTCAGTTTTCATTCCAGTCCCAAAGAAAGGCAATGCTAAAGAATGCTCAAACTACCTCACAGTTGAATTTGTCTCACACACTAGTAAAGTAATGCTCAAAATTCTCCAAGCCAGGCTTCAGCAGTACGTGAACCGTGAACTTCCTGATGTTCAAGCTGGTTTTA
>NW_011495084.1:9467185-9481202 GCF_000754665.1 Bison bison bison | reverse complement strand
CAGTGGAAACAGTGGCTGACTTTATTTTTTTGGGCTCCAAAATCACTGCAGATGGTGACTGCAGCCATGAAATTAAAAGACACTTACTCCTTGGAAGGAAAGTTATGACCAACCTAGACAGCGTATTAAACAGCAGAGACATTGCTTTGTCAACAAAGGTCCGTCTAGTCAAGGCTATGGTTTTTCCAGTGGTCATGTATGGATGTGAGAGTTGGACTATAAGGAAAGCTGAGCGCTGAAGAATTGATGCTTTTGAATTGTAGTGTTGGAGAAGACTCTTGAGAGTCCCTTAGACAGGCAAGGAGATCCAACCAGTCCATCTTAAAGGAGATCAGTCCTAGATGTACATTTGGAAGGACTGATGTTGAAGCTGAAACTCTTAATACTTTGGCCACCTGATGAGAAGAGCTGACTCATTGGAAAAGACCCTGATGCTGGGAAGAATTGGGGGCAGGAGGAGAGGGGGACGACAGAGGATGAGATGGTTGGATGGCATCACCATCTCAACGGACATGAGTTTGAGTAAACTCTAGGAGTTCGTGATGGACAGGGAGGCCTGGAGTGCTGCAGTCCATGGAGTCCCAAAGAGTTGGATAAGACTGAATGACTGAACTAAACTGAACTTGAGAAGGAAATGGCAACCTATTCCAGTATTCTTGCCTAGAAAATCCCTTGGACAGTGGAACGTGATGCGCTACAGTCCATGGGGTCACTGAAGAGTTGGACATGACTTAGTGACTAAATAACAACAACAAAAGTGAAGAATAAGCTCTTAGCAAATTATTGTTTAGTTGACTCAGTGAAACATAACAGACCTATAGATTTCTTATCATGAAGGATCCTACCTATGCTGTACAGTAATAGAATTGCTTAGGGAGATTTTGGTGTGTGTCTTTTTCTAGGCTATTGTTCTTTGTCTAGCCTGTGTATTCATCAACTTCTCATCACTGATACCACCCACTGTTAGCTAATCAGAACTATCTTGTCCATTCATATCCTAGACTACTATCTTTATTCTTAGGCACACACAGACAACTTGTTCAGTCGCTAAGTCTTGTCTGACTCTTTGCAACACCAAGGAATGCAGCATATCAGGCTTCCCTGTCCTTCACTATCTCCCAGAGTTTGCTCAAGCTCATGTCCGTTGAGTCAGTGATGCCATCCAGTTATCTCAGCCTCTGTCATCCCCGTCTTTGCCCTCAATCTTTCACAACATCAAGGTCTTTTCCAGTGAGTCAGCTCTTTGTATCAGGTGGCCAAAGTACTGGAGCTTCAGCATCAGTTTTTCCAATGAATATTCAGGGATAACTTGAATACATAGTTAATATACCTTTCCAGCCACTGCTGCTGCTGCTGCTAAGTCACTTCAGTCGTGTCCGACTCTGTGCGACCCCATAGACGGCAGCTCACCAAGCTCCCCCGTCCCTGGGATTCTCCAGGCAAGAACACTGGAGTGGGTTGCCATTTCCTTCTCCAATGCATGAAAGTGAAAAGTGAAAGTGGAGTCGCTCAGTCATGTCCGACTCCTAGCAACCCCATGGACTGCAGCCCACCAGGCCCCTCTGTCCATGGGATTTTCCAGGCAAGAGTACTGGAGTGGGGTGCCATTGCCGTCTCCTAGGTTCCTTGAAATAGAATATGGATATGAGTTGCTTTGGCAATTTGTTTTTGCCCTTCACCAGTCACTGAGTTTTACTGAGTAGTTATAGAATGCGAAATACTAAGGATACAGTGGGCATACTATTCTGTTTCTTAGCCATATTCACTGTCAATTTCAAAGATAATATAAGATAATAGGATATTCTGGGGATACATTTGGATATAAGAATGCTGTGGGATACCATGGAAAGGTATACATAAGTCAGTCTTTTTTTTTTTTGAGTTTGATTTTTTTAAAACAGTTTTTCAAATTAATTTATTTTTGGCTACACTGGATATTCATTGCTGTGTGGGCTTTCTCTAGTTGCAGCGAGTATGGTCTACTCTTTAGTAGCATTATGTGGACTTCTCATTGCAGTGGCTTTTCTTGTTGTGGAACATGCATATTCCAAAAGGATATCTGTGGATTGGAAATCATGAGAGACACTGGATAGATGATAAGAGTTTGTGGGTCACAGATACTGAAGCAATAGAAGTGATTGGAAGGCTGATCTCTAAGGCATAGAAATGTCTAATGAAATAGAAAGAATGCTTCAAGGAACAGCCCAAGAAAAGTATCAGGAGTATGATGTTTCAAAAACCAAGGAAAATGAGCATTAGTAGCATAAACGGTTTTGTCTTTAAGTTCTTGACATGTGTTTTATTGTTAAATTTTCCAGTTCAAAACAGGATAGGACTCTTAATTCCCAGATGATGATAATGATAATGGTAAACTTGTAAAATTTGTAAGCGTGCATCACTTCAGTCGTGTCCAACTCTTTGCGACCCTAGGGACTGTAGCCCTTCGGGCTCCTCTGTCCATGGGATTCTCCAGGCAAGAATGCTGGAGTGGGTTGTCATGCTCTCCTCCAAAGGATCTTCCCAACCCAGGGATTGAACCCCTGTCTCCTATGGGTCCTGTACTGCAGGCAGGTTTTTCACTGCTGAGCCACCAGGGAAGCCCCCAAATTTGTATAGCACATTGCATTTGATTATGAATTTTCTTTAAACTTTTTATTTTGAAAACTTTATCTTCATGAAGATTTTAGGAAAAGCAATAAACACTCACATACTCTTTATGTAGGCTCACCAGTTAACACCGTGCTACATATGCTTTATCTGTCAGTGTCTTTGCACACACAGACTTACTTCCCTCCCCTTCCCTCCTCCTCTTGCTTCCTTCTCCTCTCCTTTCTTTTTTGGTGAGCCATTAGAGTTAATGTGAGATAGTGTGGTACTTCTCTTTTAAATATTACAAATATTATGATATTTTATTCTTAAATATTTCAGTATATTTCCACTGAAAGGAGAGGTATTTTTCAATATAACTACTTATATAATTAGCATACTCAGGAAATGTAGTGTCAATTCAATGCTGTGTTCTAATAGATAGTCCATAATTAGATTTCCTCTGTTGACCCAGTGATGTCTTTTTAGTTTCCCCAGCCAAAATCCAAGCATCCATGGTTCTTTTTAAGCATTACGTTGTACTGCTTTGTATTTCTAAGTAATTTAATGCTCCCTGAGAGCGAAGTCTTTTAGCTCTGATGATAGAACTGCAAAACAGTAGAGATCTTGGACAGAAGACTGCTCATTAATAGGTTTTAGGCTGGGGAATAAGAGTAATGGTTTTGTTTTCTGTATCCTTTGGTTAGAGTCTTTTGTTTTTTAAACTCAACCTGCTTAATCCTTCCTATCCTTAGTTTTCAAAATTTTGGCTTACTGTTCATGTCTTGGGTCAACATGAAGTCCTCAGTAATTAAACATTCTCTGCTTTATTGACGAGAAACTGAAAACCTGACATTACATTGAATTACCACTGAATGTTATCTTTTTAATTTTTTTTCCTATTTTAGTTGGCTCTTCGAAATGAGGAGGCAGAAAATGAAAACAGCAAATTAAGGAGAGAGGTTGGTAAAACAAATTCAGTAGTTGTGGTGGTTCAACAAAGATACATATTAAAAAAGTTTTCATAAATTAATTGTGTAACCAGAACTGGAATTGTCTAAGTAATTGATGTTTTGAACTGTGATTTTTATGGTATGACTTTATCTTAGGGAAATAGAAAATAAATAGAAAGGTGAACTCGTTAAGTACTGCATTCATTTGTTAGATCTCTGTGGGTAAATCTTACTTTCTTTTTTAAGCTGTTCATTGCTAGTTTGCTAACTCAATGTGTGAGTGGATTTCTGCCTTACTTCCTTTTATTTTATCTGGCATTCTTTTAAAACTTTTGTTTCTTATGAAATCTTACAAATTCTGTTAATTATTTGGTTCTTCTGAGCCAAATAATGTACATTGTTTATCATGAATTTTTATTTTTTAATATAATAAAAATGTTTTTTGTTTTGGTTGATAATTAATATTCTTGCTTTCTTTGATTATCCAAAATAATATCTTATTCTCCTAAAATTTCTTTTTTTCCTTTAATTTCTTATTATTATACTTAATTATATATTATCTTTCTCATTTCTAATTACTTTCTTCTTGTCCTTTTCTGGAGAACAAACGTCTAAAGAAAAAGGTGAGGCTTTAAGTGTTGTGAAACCTTGGGATTTTAAAGGTCTGTTTTGAGATCATTATTTAGAGGGTGAAATTTTGTTTCTTTGGATAGTTTTTTTAAAATAGAATATTGTGCTTGATCTACCTTCAGAATGAACAGCTTCGTCAGGATATTATTGACTATCAAAAACAAATAGATTCGCAAAAAGAAACACTTTTATCAAGAAGAGGAGAAGACAGTGACTACCGATCACAATTGTCTAAAAAAAACTATGAACTTGTCCAATATCTGGATGAAATTCAGGTAAAATGAATGGAAGTCAGTTCAAAGCCATAATTTTTTTATAAAACTTTCACTATAATGTAAATCTAGTAATATGTTTAATGTAAATCTGCAAATGTGTATTTGTAAAACATTAAATAAATTGCGTCTTTGGAGTTCCAAATCTTGCAAATTTATTCTTGTTTTATGTCTATCTTGTACATTTCTTAAGAACTAAGATTCTTAGTTATAGTTTTCTTAATATTTGATTTAGTTGGTAAATTTGATTTAGTTGATACAAAATATCTATAAAGTTTCATTTTCTCCAGCAAACACTTATGATTCCATTTAATTTTAATTTGTTTTAGTAAATTGTTTTTAACTATAATGCCTTTATCTTTCCTAGACTTTAACAGAAGCTAATGAGAAAATTGAACTTCAGAATCAAGAAATGAGAAAAAATTTAGAGGAGTCTGTCCAGGAAATGGAGAAGATGACTGATGAATATAATAGGATGAAAGCTGTTGTGCATCAGACAGATAGTATGATGGACCAGTTAAAAAAAGAAAATGATCATTACCGGCTTCAAGTAAGGATTCTCGTTAGATTAACTTATTTGGACAGACTTCATATTGCCTCATTACTGTTTATTTGAAATTGGAAAGTACTTTAACTTCCTAGGATATGAGATTTTGTCTTATGCTCTAATATACCATCTTACACTGTAATATGTTACCATGCTGATATATTTGTCTCTATGTGCTTTTCTAGTTTCCTTACCCATACCTTATACTTCTTGCCATGTAGGATGTATGGGTGATATCTGAATGAGTATATAGACAGCAGTCCTACAAAGCTATTAATTTGGGGAACTTTATATTAAAGACTCCTAGAGGTCCTGTGAACAACTGTAAAGATGCACAAACCATTTAATGTCACCCTAGGTACAGAACTGCTCCAATAATGAATATGCCTTTAAATATATATGTATATATGTGCATGTGTATGCTTATCACTGTGTATAATGCATATATAAATATTCAGTTATAATAAATATGTTTGTGTTACACTGTTTTACAACGTTTTTGGAATAATTGTTGCCTTTTAGGTGCAGGAGCTTACAGATCTTCTGAAAGCAAAAAATGAAGAAGATGATCCAATCATGGCAGCTGTCAATGCAAAAGTAGAAGAGTGGAAGGTGCTTTTTTTCAATTGCTGTAATAGCTTTTAATTTTAGATTTCAATTTTTAGTCTTAATTTTCTTTAAAGGCTTTGTACTGGTTAGTGACATTTTCATTAGGCATTTCCAAAGGTGTATAAAATATCTTAGCTTGAAAAGTTTTAAGAACTGCCATGTATAGACCTCTAGAGTTGTTTTTAGTCATTTAATTTTGGAGGAGAGACGTTAGTAAATGTATTCTTCACTTTGTTTTTACTTAGTATCTTTTAAGTTTTAGTCTACATCAGTGCATATAGTATTGCTTTGTTCTTTTTAATGACTGTATGACTGTAATTTTTCTTTGTAGATAATGCCTCTTTCATTCATTCAGGATATTTATGCTTCTTCATGTCATTTTAATGTTTTCTTTTTAAAGATTAGTTGTATACACTTTGTAATTGCAGGGAGGTAGTTATAACTTCTTGTTTTAGGAATGGGTTTTGAAAACTTGAGGTTGTTTAAATGAAAAGATTGAATTCCTTAAAAAGAAAAAAGCACAGTGTGTATCTTTGAATCACTTCTTATTTGAACTTCAGGCGGTATGCACAAAAGGGACACTGGTCATTCCAATTGTTGCTGTGTTCTCACTTCCAAGATTTTTTTGCCTGCATTTTCTTGATCTGCTAATAGTATGTATTGAAGTGTTGATCATAAATGAGAAATGGTTTATTAATTTTGATGTTATGTAACAGACCCTATTTTGTTTATTTCTAGTTAATTTTGTCTTCTAAAGATGATGAAATTATTGAGTATCAGCAAATGTTACATAGTCTGCGGGACAAACTGAAAAATGCCCAGCTTGATGCTGATAAAAGTAATGTTATGGCTCTACAACAGGTAAAACTTTCTCAAAATTTGATTTGTCAATGAGTTTTATTAAAGTTGGCAGTGAAACTCTGAACTGTCTTTGATTTATCTCCTGGGCCTAATCTAGTCACTGGCACCTTTGGGTAGATAATAAAGTTTTTAGAAGTTTCTTATACCATCCATTCCTAGGCAAAAATTATAATTAGGTTTAGAGTTAGGAATAGAATTATTTTGTGTATTTTTCTCTGTTGATGCAGATAATACATTTATTGTTTGGGAATTATTTATAAGGAACTATTAGAAACTTTTAGAAATTTGAATATCCTAATACTCTTACTAAACTTTATTATACTGTGTTTTAGTGCTGAAATATGCTGTACAATGTGAAATAAACTAAAATATGGCTATAATTTTTACTGCATAGAATTTTTATATTTAGTACCAATGTATTCATATATGCCTGGTAGTCCACTGGTTAGGACTCCATGTGCCCACTTCAGGGGACATGAGTTTGATCCCTGGTCTGGGAACTAAGATCTTGCAAGCTGTGTGGCATGACCAAAAATAAAAGAAGGAAAGGAAAAAAGGAAAGAAGTTACACTTGCATAAACTGTTTTTTCTAGTCATAGTCTAAAAGAAAGAAGGAAATTTAGGAAGTATTTGGAGAATAAGGACAGTTGCAAAGGACAAGATTTTCATTTGAAGTGTACTATAAGGATGAAAGTGAAGTTGGGTAAGGGAAAAAAAGCACAAGACAAAATGGAAACATAAAATGATAAAAAGATAGTTGGATGATGAGGAAAAATAACACATAAGAAGTCATAAGTCACAAACATTAGAGAGTTCTGGAATTTCTGTTTGCCAGATTGCTAGCCCTTGTATTATCTTTTAAGTACTGGAGAGACAGCAGTATACCTACAGTGAGTAGTGTAGTTGAGGTATACAAAATAGTAAAAGACAGAGTTTTGACTTACAAAAAATATATTTTATAATTCTGTTGAATAAAACAAGACCTACCTTTTTCTTACTTCTAGTGAAAGTTGCTCAATCGTATTTGACTCTTTGCAACCCCATGGACTGTACTGTCCATGGAATTCTCCAGGCCAGAATACTGGAGTGGATAGCCTTTCCCTTCTCCAGGGGATCTTCCCAGCCCAGGAATCGAACCCATGTCTCCCACATTGCAGGCGGATTCTTTACCAGCTGAGCCACAAGGGAAGCCCTCTTACTTCTAAATTGTATATTAATATTCAGAAAGTGAAAATATGTGATGTTCAAAATATTTTATAGGGTATACAAGAGCGAGATAGTCAAATTAAAATGCTCACTGAACAAGTTGAACAATATACAAAAGAAATGGAAAAAAATACGTTTATAATTGAAGATCTGAAAAATGAGCTCCAAAGAAATAAAGGTAATTCAGTGTTTAATAAGTAAGTAGTTATTTTAGATACCATTAAATTTTAAAAATGTTTTATTTTTATTAAAATGGAATTATGTTATAGCAATAGATATATTATTGATTTTTCTCTATTTGGATTTTACCATATTTAAAAAAATTTTACCTGATATTATTAACTACTTTACATGAGATATTAGTGTTTAAACTTGTAAATGGTGGCAGTATTTTCTATAGATTTTCTCTGATGAAAGTTACATTAACCTCTATTGCCAGATTGGCTGTATAAAAGAAATGAAAAATGGTGATAGTATTTATCCTCCTTTTTGTAATCAACAGAGAAGGAAAGAAAATAAACTTTTGATAAGTGTAACAATGTTGCAGAGATTTTTCAAAAGTAATTGACTTGTCAACATGTGAATTAATCTTACCGGACTTGCTAATGTCATTTTCTCCCTACCCTGGGTCATGCAAGCTTACCTAACTCATCAAATCTTTTGAATGTAAGTCCTTACAACATCCTTGATCCTGTATTTCCATACCACTACATGCTATAGTTATACTAGAGCACATTAATGCAAACTGTTCATAATTTCATGACATAGTAAGTCCATTTATTATGATTGCCAAGATAAGAAAAATAAGACATGGGAAATAATGAGTGAGTCTGTGTGTTTTTGTGTAAGTGAAGTAACGGTGTTGGTGTTGGTGAAGGTGTAGTTGTAATTTAGATAGTGAAACAAAAGCCTCATTGAGGAGATATTTAAACAAAGACTTAAAGGAACTGAGGGAGGGAGCCATGCATATGTTCCTGAGGAGGGGGCAAATAAGCTCAGGGTACTGAAGCAGGAGTGCATGGCGCATGTTTGAGGGACAGCAAAGAAGCCATTTTGCCTGGAGTAGAGTGAGCAGGTGGGCAGTCCTCCGTATGCAATCAGAGAGGTGAGGCTGTATCATATGGGGCCTTACAATTCATTGCAAGGACTTTGGCTTTTCTTTTAAGTGAGAATGGATATCAAGGAAAGTTTCTGAAGAAAGGAGTGATGTAGTTTGACTTGGACTGTGTTTGCCATAGACTTGAGGACTGGTAAGGACAGAAGCAGGGAAACCTGCTTACAATAAATCTATTGTAGCAACCTAGGGAAAAGTGACGGTAGCCAAAAGCATGGAGGTAGCAGTGAAGTTATAAGTAGTCAGTTCTGGATGTATTTTGAAGGTGATGGAAATGAAATTTGCTGACAGATAAGATGCAAGAGGTAAGAAAGTTATCAAGGTTTTTGGTCTGAATGCTGGGGAGGACTGTGGAAAGAGAAGGTTTAGAGACGATCAGATACTTGGTTAAATAAGACTTGTTAAGTGAGAGATGCTTAGTAGACATCTGAGTGAAAGTGTTAAGTAGATGGTGGTGGTGGTGATTTAGTTGCTAAGTCATGTCTGACTTTAGTGACTCCATGGACTGTTGCCTTCAGTCTCCTCTATCTGTGGGATTTCCCAGGCAAGAATACTAGAGTGGGTTGCCATTTCCCCCTCCAGGGGATCTTCCCAACCCAGAGATGGAACCCAGTTCTCCTGCAGGCAGTCTCTTACATTGCAGGCAGTTTCTTTACTGACTGAGCCACCAGGGAAGCACATTAAGTAGGTACTTGTATATAAAAGTCTCAGGTTCAGGAGGGTAGTCTAGGCTAAACATACCAATTTGGGAACTATATGCATAAAAATGGTAGTGGAAGTCATGAAGCTGGCTGAGATGATCAAGGGAGAAGATAGAGAGTGTTGGTTAAGAAGAAAAATCTTAAGACCGAGCTCTGGGATGCTTCTACCTTAGAGTTGGGGAGATGAAAAGGAACAACCAAAGAGACTGAAAAGGAAAGACCAGGGAGATGGGAGGAAAACCAGAAGTGTAAGGAGTCCCGAAACTCACATGAGGAATGTCATTAAGGAAGAGCATAAGCAGCTGTGTTCAGTGCTATGTTCATTGCTGCTGGTAAGTCAACAGGAGCACTGAAAATTGACCACTGGATTTATCAGTGGTTGTTTTAGTTCAAGAGAAAATACAGAGGTGAAATAGGGCAAATACAAAGACTTCTGAGGGCTGTTTCTGCAAAGGAAAAGAGAGAAATAGAGTTGTATCTTGGGGGAAGAAGGTTAAAAAGTGTTTTTTAAAATGGATGAAATAATCATGTTTCTAAGTTAATAGGAAAGATCCATTAAAGAAGAAGCAAGTCATGAATTGATGAAGCAGGGGAATGAGAGAAGGACTTCTGAACTAATAGCCTCGAGGAAGCAATGGGATGGGATCTAGTGTTCACTGGAGTAGAAAGCTTAGGAGCATAGAGTTACCCATAGTAGCAGGAAGAAAGCTAGAGTGTATACATGGAGTTGAATGTGGTTGGGTAGATGTCCTGACAGTAAAAACTTCTATTTTCTCAGTGAACAAGCAGAGTTCTCAGATGAAAGTATGGATAGAAGCAGACATATTAGAAGTTTGAGGTGAAAGAAGTAAAGAGAAAGTATGAACTGGTCATCTGGAAGAATGAACAGACTGGGGAAATGTACTGTAATCATTGAGCACCATCAAGGTCCACTGGATATACTTATTTATATGTGTGTCTCTATTATGTATGTATGAGAGTTACATTTTGCCAGTAGCTTAAATTACTTTAAAAGGATGATAGATATTGTGGAGTTCGCATATTCCAGTCAAGAGGAGGAAAACTGACAGTTGATCTCTGCTGTCAAATAAGGAAGAGGTCTTATTTAATGACACTGTGTTGGAGAAGGCAATGGCACCCCACTCCAGTACTCTTGCCTGGAAAATCCCATGGATGGAGGAGCCTGGTAGGCTGCAGTCCATGGGGTCGCTACGAGTCAGACATGACTGAGTGACTTCACTTTCACTTTTCACCTTCATGCATTGGAGAAGAAAATGACAACCCACTCCAGTGTTCTTGCCTGGAGAATCCCAGGGACGGGGGAGCCTGGTGGGCTGCCGTCTATGGGGCCGCACAGAGTCGGACACGACTGAAGCTACTTAGCAGCAGCATGTTGGTCTGTAGTCATATGACCTCTAAAGCCTACAGAAGGGGTGTATACTACACAGTCTCTTTGTCTTGGCTTTAACATGTATATGTCAGTCTGTTGTGTTCCCCCTTCATTGATTTGGGTTAGTTTTAGCTCTCAGGAGTATCTGAAAAATGGTGGCAAAAATCACAATGGAAGTTTATTTATCACTGTGTACTGATCTAGAATTAGGTGGTCTAGGGTATTGCCTTCATTTGCCTCATGTAAAATAGAACTTTACCCTCACTTCCAGTCCCAAACAGCGAGATAGAGCAAGAGGAGGCAAGAAGCAAAGAGCGTGTACTGAAGGATAAGGAGTAATTTACTGTGGAAGGGTCATACAGCGGAAGTCCTTACAGACTGCAAGGAGATCAAACCAGTCAGTACTAAAGGAAATCAACCCTGAATATTCATTGGAAGGACTGATGGCTGAGGCTGAAGCTCCAGTATTTTGGTCACCTAATGCGAAGAGCCAAGTCATTGGGAAAGACCTTGATGCTGGGAAAGATTGAAGGCAAAAGGAGAAAGGGGTGGCAGAGGATGAGATGATTAGATAGCATCACCAACTCAATGGACATGAATTTGAGCAAACTCCGAGAGGTAGTAAAGGACAGAGGAGCCTGGTGTGCTGCAGTCCATGGGGTCGCAAAGAGTCAGACACTACTTAGCAACTGAACAACAATGCAGAAGGAAGGGAGAATAGATTGTGGGGACAGCAGCCTCTTTCACATTCTCCAGAGAGCAGGGCTCACTTCTTAGAAACACGTGTGATCTCCCACACTAGACCAATGCCTTATATAAGTATAAACCCTGTAATTCAGTAGATGTTTACTATATAAGAGTGATTATTGGCAGTAAATTTTAAAATGATAGGAATGTTTATTTTGGTCTTAGCAACAATTTGGTAAGATGTACAAGTAGGAATTTTTAGCAACTAGTTACAGTTAAGTTTAATTGCAAGTGATAGAAAAAAAAATGAAATGTAACAGTGGTTTAAACAGGATGGAAATGCACTTTTCCATAATATAATCAAAGCTGAGGCAACTTGTATAGGGTTGGTGTGCTAGTTGTACAAATACCAGGTACCAAGTCCCTATTATCTTGTTGCTCTGCCTATCTCAACATGTGGTTTCCATCTCATGTTATAAGAAGACTGTTTGAGTCTGGCCGGAGCCCTAATGTACATATTCCAGCTGGCAGGCAGAAGGAAGGAGAAAAGAAAGTTTCACTCCTCTGCTTTAAAAAACATTTCCTGAAAATGTGCACATGGTCTTTCTGTTTATATCCTTTAGTCACATGGCCACCCTTGGCTACTGAAATATAAGTGGAAATTTAGTTTTTATTTGAAGTGGCTATGTGTCCAACTAAAAGACCATAATTCTATTACAGTGGACACAGTGGGCCACAATGATCATTCCTTGTAAAGCAGTGCTTTCCAGTCTTTTATAATCCACACCCTTTCAGCTAAGATTTTCTTAGAATCCTTTTTAGTTTTATTAATAAAACTGAATTCAGTTCAGTTTAGTCACTCAGTCGTGTCCAGCTCTTTGCGACCCAATGAACCGTGCCATGCCAGGCCTCCCTGTCCATCAACAACTCCTGGAGCTTACTCAAATTCATATCCATTGAGTTGGTGATGCCATCCAACCATCTCATCCTCTGTTGTCCCCTTCTCCTTCTGCCCTCAATCTTTCCCAGCATCACGGTCTTTTCAAATGTCAGCTCTTCACATGAGGTGGCCAAAGTATTGGAGTTTCAGCTTCAACATCAGTCCTACCAATGAACACCCAGGACTGATCTCCTTTAGGATGGACTGGTTGGATCTCCTTGCAGTCCAAGGGACTCTCAAGAGTCTTCTCCAACAACACAGTTCAAAAGCATCAGTTCTTTGGTGCTCAGCTTTCCTTATAGTCCAACTCTAACATCCATACATGACCACTGGAAAAACCATAGCCTTGACTAGACGGACCTTTGTTGGCAAAGTAATGTCTCTGCTTTTGAATATGCTATCTAGGTTGGTCATAACTTTCCTTCCAAGGAGTAAGCGTCTTTTAATTTCATGGTTGCAGTCACCATCTGCAGTGATTTTGGAGGCCAGAAAAATAAAGTCAGCCACTGTTTCCCCATCTGTTGACATGAAGTGATGGGACCAGATGCCATGATTTTAGATTTCTGAATGTTGAGCTTTAAGCCAACTTTTTCACTCTCCTCTTTCACTTTCATCAAGAGGCTCTTTAGTTCTTCTTCATTTTCTGCCATAAGGGTGGTGTCATCTGCATATCTGAGGTTATTGATATTTCTCCCAGCAATCTTGATTCCAGCTGTGCTTCCTCAAGCCCAGCGTTTCTCATGATGTACTCTGCATATAAGTTAAATAAGCAGGGTGACAACATACAGCCTTGATGTACTCCTTTTCCTATTTGGAACCAATCTGTTGTTCCATGTCCAGTTCTAAATGTTGCTTCCTGACCTGCATACAGATTTCTCAAGAGGCAGGTCAGGTGGTCTGGTATTCCCATTTCTTTCAGAATTTTCCACAGTTGATTGTGATCCACACACTCAAAGGCTTTGGCATAGTCAATAAAGCAGAAATAGATGTTTTTTGCAACTTTCTTGCTTTTTTGATGATCCATTGGATGTTGGTAATTTGATCTCTGGTTCCTCTGCCTTTTCTAAAACCACGTTGAACATCTGGAAGTTCACGGTTCACATATTGCTGAAGCCTGGCTTGGAGAATTTTGAGCATTACTTTACTAGCATGTGAGATGAGTGCAATTGTGTGGTAGTTTGAGTTGTTTTATAAATATAAATTTGTAATATTAAATGGTCTTTTTTAAATGACATATCACTCTTCCTGCTTCCCATATTGTAATCAGTCATTTATAGGAGTAAGTAATCACTTTAGTTCATTGATGATTTTTATTTTTACCCTGTAGGAGCTTCAACACTTACGCAGCGGACTCATTATATGAAAATTCAGTCTAAGGTTCAAATTTTAGAAGAGAGAACTAAAGAGGCTGAGAGAACAGCTGAACTGGCTGAGGCTGATGCTAGGGAAAAGGATAAAGAACTGGTTGAGACTTTGAAGCGATTAAAAGATTATGAATCCGTATGTATTTTTATCTTGTCA
>NW_011495084.1:9460999-9467085 GCF_000754665.1 Bison bison bison | reverse complement strand
ATCTTGTCAATCACGGAACCACTTCAAGTAAGACTGTTCTGTGCCATTTACTGTGTGCGTTTAAAAACATTCCAGAAGTATCTCATGATAAAGGTTATCCTAACTGAGTTACACTGAAGTGTTCAGACTTCTGTGTAACATTAACTTTTTGGCAGGAAAATTGTTTTCAAACCATCTGGCTAAAGGCTTTTGCCCAGATAATCAGCTTTGCTAAGGCACCTGGATTCCATTCTTTGTAATCTATGCCACTGTACCACCATGTGACACCACTGATGGTGTAAAAGTTGTAATTGGGGCAGGTTTGTAAGTACTGTGCCAACACAGCTTTACTTTGTGCTTTTTATATTTTTAAATCTGATTACAGCTATATCACACAACTGATAACCTACTTATTCTAATGGTATTGCTGATTCTCCCTTACTGTTCTTTTTCCATATGTTGTTAACTGTTTAATATGTAATATTCTGAGTTGCTTTGCCATTATGATGCTATACTGGGAAATGTCAATTGTTCCATTTCCTGTTATTATTACTCCTGGATCTGTTTTTCAAAAGTAGCATAAAAAAACACAGTTTAAAGATGTAAATCTTAGTTATTTGTGTATTTCCCCTCGACTTAATAAGAAAACAAATTTTTGAACTTGAGAATTTATTCAAATAAACAATGTTATATTTAAGTCACATTGGGTATTTTTCAGGGAGTTTATGGTTTAGAAGATGCTGTTATTGAAATAAAGAATTGTAAAAACCAAATTAAAATAAGAGATCGAGAGATTGAAGTATTGACAAAGGAAATCAATAAGCTTGAGTTGAAGATCAATGATTTTCTTGATGAAAATGAGGCACTTAGAGAGCGCATGGGTAAGGCATCTTTTAAGATACGGAGTTTGCTCAACCCTAATTGTCAAGTCATTTTTTGTTGTTTATTTTTATTTTTAATAATTGGATACCCTTTTTTTCCAAATACTTTCTCCTATAAAAATATTTAAAATTAGTGAAAGTGGAACTGTTCCAATTGAAATGGGATTATGGATTTGATGGAATGGGGATGATAGTTGGCCAGATCTGGAGCATTACTATATTCAGTCCAAGATCTCCTCAATAATAATTGCTTGTTTAAAAAATGAAAGTCTACTTTCTTAATACCATATATTATACGTTACCTTTATTTTCAACAAAAGTACTTTGTTAGTTTGAAAAATGCTCTAAGTTCAGATGAATGTTGGAAACATTTAGAAATACTGTTTAATCCTTTTTAAGACTTTATTTGATAAATACTTGAATTTTATAGTTTAGATTAAGTTTTACTTAGGTTGAGTATTATAAGGTTACTACCGATTATAAGAAGTAGTTAGTAAATATAGCTTGAAAGTTTGTATATTGATATCAGTAAATAGTTCACTAGTGAATATTTCACTAGTTTGAATGTTATGACAGTCCAGTATAAATTGCTACTTGAAAATGAAAATAATGTTGTAAATAATGATTTAATTATACTTGGTAGATACCAATTAATGCTCTTCTAGGGTTAAAGTGATCCCCTGTAAAAACTATTCTCCAAAGGAAAAAGAAGTAAAAATTTTATACATACTATTGATTTGTAAAAGTTTCTAACTGGGACCCAGAGTCATGCAAGGACCTCAAGTTAGACTTAGTCTAATCAATTTGACCTATCAGATTATGGCCAACTTGAATCTGGATGTTCGTAAAGATGACTGAACTATATAGATAGTAGTCACAAGCATCAAACTTTCTGTATTTTAAAGGCCCCAAGTCTTGCTTCGTAATTATTGAGACAGTCTTGATATCTGGTTTTCACAGCATGGTGGCATCTTAGTAATAGGAAAATAGGAAAGAGGCACACTAGCACGTCAGTCTAGTCATGATGATATAATTGATGTTGATATTAATAATGACTGCTCTGTGCTAAGCACTGCTATAAATACTTTATTTGGGTTAATTTTATTATACCCCTGACAACAAGCCAAGAAGAAATACATATATACATACATGCTAAGTCGCTTACATACATACAGTATTATCCCTGCTGCTGCTGCTGCTGCTAAGTCACTTCAGTCATGTCTGACTCTGTGTGACCCCATAGACGGCAGCCCACCAGGCTCCCCCGTCCCTGGGATTCTCCAGGCAAGAACACTGGAGTGGGTTGCCATTTCCTCCTCCAATGCATGAAAGTGAAAAGTGAAAGTGAAGTCACTCAGTCGTGTCCTACTCTTCGAGACCTCGTGGACTGCAGCCTACCAGGCTCCTCCGTCCATGGGATTTTCCAGGCAAGAGTACTGGAGTCGGGTGCCATCGCCTTCTCCGATTATCCCTGCTGCTGCTAAGTCACTTCAGTTGTGTCCGACTCTGAGCGACCCCAGAGACGGCAGCCCCCGAGGCCCCCCTGTCCCTGGGATTCTCCAGGCAAGAACACTGGAGTGGGTTGCCATTTCCTTCTTCAGTGCATGAAAGTGAAAAGTGAACGTGAAGTTGGTCAGTTGTGTCTGACTCTTAGAGACCCCATGGACTGCAGCCCACCAAGCTCCTTCATCCATGGGATTTTCCAGGCAAAAGTGCTGGAGTGGGGTGCCATTGCCTTCTCCAAACCGATTATCCCTACAACTAGTTAATAATTAAAAGTAGGAATTGAACCCAACTGTTTTATTCCAAAGCTTCTATTCTTAATACATGATAGTACCACTATGATAGTCCAACATGGAGAAGACAGATCATAATATGTTTTTGTCAGGATTTCCATTAAAAATTGTGATAAAATTTTAGCTTATACAGTTCAAATACCTGAAGAACTCTTGCACAAAAAGTACCCCGTTCTTCAGTGATGCTGGCTAAATAGATTATAACCAGTTGCTTGATTATAATCAGTTGTTATATGAAGTTTTTTGTAGCTCATTTGAATATTAATAAGGTTTTAATCATATTGCTTTTTATTTTAGGCCTTGAACCAACAACAATGATTGATTTAACTGAATTTAGAAATACCAAAAGTTTAAAACAGCAGCAATACAGAGCTGAAAACCAGATTCTTTTGAAAGAGGCAAGTGTGGTAGTCAACTGGTTATTTTCGTGGTTGAAGCAAAGAGAAATACTAATAGTTTATACCTTGTAGATTGAAAGTCTAGAGGAAGAACGACTTGATCTGAAGAAAAAAATTCGTCAAATGGCTCAAGAAAAAGGAAAAAGAACTGTCACTTCAGGTATACTCTGTTATTCCAAACCTTTAAAGAATCATTGGAAAATGAATGGTGTGGATATAGAATTTTCTGTAAGTTGGAAATATTATTGCTATATTCCTGTGGTTTTACTACAAGTTTAATAAATGAAAATAATGGCCTGATGAAAGTGTACGAGTGTCATTGAGTTCAGTCCTAAATCTGAAACAGTTAAAAAGAATAATAAGTGAACAAAAAACAAACTTCAGAATCATGGACTTTAGAAAACTTTATAGTATAATCTTACTAATTTCTAGTCAATCACAGTATGTTCTGATTAGTAATGATAAAACTTAGTAATTTGTTAATATATATTATGTTAATATTTTCTCTTTCCTTAAAAGCTATGCACTGAAAGCTTTCTTTGTACATTATTTTTTGCTAAGTAAAAGTAATATTTTATTGAACAAAAATTAACATATTTTTTTGTTTTGATTTATCTTACATAATATAAAGAGAACAGTTGGATTAGTTCTTTAATAGCTATTGCTTTTTTGTAAGGAGACCATAGAGACAGAATTTTTTTTCTAACTTGGCCCCAGCTCACAAGTATCTGTGAATAATAAAGATTTTTTTTTTTTTTTAGCTTTATGCTCTCTATAGTATATCAAACATTTCTCGAAGGGCAAAACTTTGTAATTTATTCATATATTAAGCAATTTAGTAATCATTCATGATTCTTTATGGGTATATCTGTTAACTATATTGGCACTTACTAATATGTGAAAAAGAATGATAGAGAAGATAGAATTCGTATTGTTTCTCATTAATATCTTATTAAAAGTAGCCTAAAGTAGGCAGTTGTAGAGGAGGCTACATGTGGATCCAGGATCTTAGAAATAATTATTTTACCTTTTGTTTGATTTAAAACTTGATTTAGTTTTTAAGAATTAAAGTTTTGGGGGCTTACCAGTGGGTAAGAGTCCGTGCTTCCACTGCAAGCGGTGCAGGTTTGATCCCTGGTCTGGAAACTAAGATCCCATGTACTGTGAGGCATAGCCAAAAAAAATACCAAGAACATTAAAATATTGGAATAATAAGAGTTATTTTTATGTTTCTCATTTGTTAATTCTTTTATTTGTAGGATTAATTGCTGAGGACCTGAACCTAACTGAACACTTTTCTCAAGAGAATAGAATGGGAGAAAGAAAATCTGATTTCATGAGCCTCAAAAATATGAGTGAAGAACAGTCAAAGGTAAATAGTAAAGTATTACTATGGCAAAGTTAAAGAATATTATTATCAGGCTTTCATTTCTTCCCCTATTATCTCATTTTGGACATTGCTTCTTTTTATACTTGTTAAAAAGTCTCAGATAGATCCCAAGATTAATGAAACGTTGTTTACTCTGAATACAGATTAGGAGTTCAGATAAAGTAGAGCTGCTGCATAGGAGACCATCATTCAATATTCCACAGTCATGTCAGAATGAGCCAGAAGAGAATATGACCATGGGATCATTATCGAGAATGTTATCTGAAATTCACCAGCGTGTAGAAAGTGAAGTGAATCCTTTTGTCTCTTTAACTACACATTCTTCATCTGTACAAGTGAAAGATGATATTTCACCTCCAGAAACTATTACAATAAGGGAGATTTTTAAAGCACCCTGTCTACAATCTTTAAGAAATCTAGAATCATTAATCAGTACCTTTAGTAGAGAGAGTCATGAAGAAATAAACGAATATTTATGTTCTATTTCTGATGAGTCTATGAAGAAAGTGACAAGAAGCCATCAGGCACTTGAAAAGACTAATTTCACACAAAAAAGTGGTTCATCTTTACGAGCCTTATCAACAGCTTCAGATTTAATGCAGAAGTTATCACTTAGGCAAAAATCAGCAATATTTTGTCAACAAATTCATGACAATAGTGCTGGCATGGATAAATCACAAGTAGCAACATCAGAAGATGAACAGGTTCATACCCCAATCAACTTTGCTGATACCAATTTGAAAGAAGATATAGGAAAAAGTGAAGTTCCCATACAGACAGAAATCTGGAAAGGTAAACTTGAAGTTAATGTTCCAGACTCTGTGCCAATTACTGCACAATCAAAATTACCTCAGATAGATCCACTTGAAAATCTTATAGAACAGCTACGGACAGAACTAGTATTTCTTAGATCTCAGGTGAGCTATCCTCCAAATAACATTCCTAGGACTTTTTTTTTAATTCATTTTTATGACTTTCTAACGAAATTCTGTAAGTAGCAGTTGTAATAATTTTCTGTTTGCACATTAACACTAATTTATACACATTCTGTCTTTTAAAAATCTAAAAATGAAGTACGTTTGAGATGAACTCATTAACTTGCCTAATTTATAACATGTTTCTTTAGAATGAAGTCATAGCACAGGATTTATTGATCAAAGAAGCACAGAATAGAAATGCAGAAATAGAGCTTGCACGTCATAGAAGCCAGGCAGAACAGGTAGTGTAAAGGCAGATCATTAAAAGAGACGATTGTGGTGCTAAAGACAAAAACCTTCAGTATCTGTTTCCCTTTTGCCATGGTGTTTCAGGGAGGGAGAATGTGGGAGGGGTGATCATTACGTGTTTCACCTTTTAAATTTTATTTTTATGACTGTTGCTATGTTTCTGTAGCTTGTTTTAGGTATTTTAAACCTCAGTTGATCAAACTTTTCTTTAAACTTCAAAACTATAAATATTGTAATATTTTTTTAAAAAAACAATTTTCTCTTTGTTTTGTTTAGAATGAATTTCTTTCAAGAGAACTAATTGAAAAGGAAAGAGATTTAGAAAGAAGTAGAACAGTAATAGCGAAATTTCAAAATAAATGTAAGTCACTGTTATCTCTTATTTTTCTTTACTTACTTAACCTGTACTGAAAATT
>NW_011495084.1:9457674-9460899 GCF_000754665.1 Bison bison bison | reverse complement strand
ACTGAAAATTATGGGTCTATAGGACTAATACATTCTGTTCTCTAGTCTGTTTTAGCCTTAACAATGTCTATAATGTATCAATGTCAGTCTCTCATTTATTTGGTTTGCCTTGCTTTATTTCTTTTTCAGAGAATGTTATTAATCTGAATTTATTGTAATGATAAATGAGTCTATTTTTTCTCTTTGGTCCTCTAATGAAAGTGAAGTTAGAAAATAAATGTAAAAGTTTTAATATAAAGTGAAAGCAAAGTATGCTTATGATTTATTTCATCCATGAGCTATATATGTATATGTGTATTATTTAAATAGGTGTCCAGTTTTATTTAACTATTTACCCATTGGATTTATACTTGAATTTTTTGCACATTTATTTGTATTCACATTTTATAAATGGGCTATTTTTGCTATATTTGAAATACTTGTCATCTCTATAGCATAGTATAATTGGAAATTTATACCTAGTGTAAATTATAAATTGTAAATCTCATTCATTCAATAAATATGTCTTTTTTAGTAAAAGAATTAGTTGAAGAAAATAAGCAACTTGAAGAAGGTATGAAAGAAATATTGCAAGCTATTAAGGAAATGCAGAAAGATCCTGATATTAAAGGAGGGGAAACATCTCTAATTATTCCCAGTCTTGAAAGACTAGTTAATGTAAGTTATTTTTATATTAATAGTTTTATTTTGTTGTTTCATCACTTTAAAAATGTTGTTCCCCTCTCATGGGTCTCCACAGCTTCTAATGAAACATTACTGTCATTTGAGTCATTCCACTGTATGAAATGTATAGTTCTCAAACTAGTTCAAAACTTTCTCTTTTTATTTTGTATTCACCAGCGTGATTGTAAAGTGCCAAAGGGTGTGTGTGTGTGTGTGTGTGTGTGCCTTGTTTGGGGTTTCCTGAGGTTGTTCACTTATGTTATTCACCACAATTGAGAAATTTTCTGCCATTAATTTCTTCATTTATTTTTTTCTGCCCCATTGTCTCTAGGACTCCAGTGATACATGTTAGACTTTTTGACATTGTCCCACAAATCCCTGAGGCTCTGTTCATTTTTTTTCCATAAAATTTTATCTTTTTTCTCCAAGTTGGATAATTGCTATTGATTTATCTTCAAGTTCACTGATACTTTCTTTGTCATCTCCACTTTTTATTTTAAGGGTCATGCTGAGACAAAGGCAGCAAGATGAGTAAAATCATATGTAATCTCATCAAGAGTGTGATCTGGGATTTAACTCAAGGCAGTAGATTTCTAAGAGTAAGCCTTTACCCTAAGGAGATCAGAACAGGCTACATGAAGTAATAATTTATACTGATTCAAAAGGGATAGCAGGAAGAAATAGGCAGAAGGAGGTACTCTGACAGATGATAAAGTAGTCTAGTTAGTTGTCTTGTTGATAAATAGAATCATGTTGTCTATAAGGCCTTTTGGAAAATGAGATTGAATTAGACAGTGATAGGGACCCAGAAAAATATCCTATAGCGATAGAAAGTAAACTTAAGTGCATAACAATTATCTGATCTAAAGTGCTATTCTGATGATCTCTTAGACAAGATACTGGTATGTCATTGAATGGGATATATCAATCAGAAAAAAAGAAAAATAATGACCCAGAAGAGAAGCAGATGAAGTCTATGGAAGCAGTGGTATCAGGAACGCTCGAGGCTGTCAATTAAAATAGAAAAAGTTCGAATTTTACTGGGCTATTTGGTCACTAAATAGAATTCCCCTTGTAGAGCAGAGTTTGATCTGAGACATAGTATTCGAAGTGGGTTGGTGACTTCAATATTTGACATATTTTTTCTTTTTATCCAGAACTCTTGGATAAGACTTTTATCATACTTTCCTTTTGTTATCTTGTATGCTTTAACTGTATGGAAAGGAAGCAGTGTAAATTTTATCTGATTGAATGTAGTAGCTATTTCATTCCATTGCTTATATTTTACTTTAAGATGCTTCATGGTTTCAAAGTATTTACATATAAATTATCTCATTTTGACTGTATAAAAGCTTTGTGAAGCAGACAGAGCTAACATTACTTCCCCTTCTTTAGAGATAAAGAAGCTAAGATTTAAGGAATTTTAAGTCAGTTGTCCAGTTAGCAAGAGATTGGTTTATATTTGAACCTTAGTCATCTTGTTCCTGTTTAAGTTGTTTTTCTGGTCTACCAGTCTACTTGAGTTAGCTCAGTATTTGTTAATTGTTAGAATGAGGTGATCAGTATGCTTGGTAATACTGATGTAGGTTAACTGGTATTTTATAAATTTGTAAGAGATAGAGTTGGTATACATTATTACACATGGGAGTAGTATAATGCTTAAATGTAAGTGTTATTTAAACTTAATTATTATACTGTGATTTTAGTGTTTTTCTTTACATTTCTTCAATATAATTTAAATATATTAGGCTATAGAATCAAAGAATGCAGAAGGAATATTTGATGCTAATCTGCATTTAAAAGCCCAAGTTGATCAACTTACTGGAAGAAATGAAGAATTAAGACAGGAGCTCAGAGAATCTCGGAAAGAGGCTATAAATTATTCTCAGCAGTTGACAAAAGCACATTTAAAGGTGAGAATTTTTTTTAAATAAAAGAAAATGCTAAGCTTATGAACAAAGGTTTAATATGAAACATTTGTTTTTTTAATGACTATTTTATGAGAATATGCCCCTTGAATTAATTCTTTCTATATTAGAAAAGCTTCTGTTTGGATTTTTAAAATAGAATTAGTGGAAAAATCAGTACTTTATAATGTAAAAATGTTTGTGTGTTAGTTGCTCAGTTGTGTCTGACTCTGCGACCCCATGGACTGTAGCCTGCCAGGCTCTACTGTCCATGGGATTTTCCAGGCAAGAATACTGGAATGGGTTTCCATTTCCTTCTCCAGGGGATCTTACCTGACCCAGGGATTGAACCCCGGTCTCCTGCATTGCAGGCAGATTCTTTACGGTTTGAGCCACTCAAATCAGATCAGTCACTCAGTCGTGTCTGACTCTTTGCGACCCTTTGAATTGCAGCACGCCAGGCCTCCCTGTCCATCACCAACTCCCGGAGTTCACTCAGACTCACATCTGTCGAGTCAGTGATGCCATCCAGCCATCTCATCCTCTGTCGTCCCCTTCTCCTCCTGCCCTCAATCCCTCCCAGCATCAGAGTTTTTTCCAGTGAGTCAACTCTTCGCATGAGGTGGCCAAAGTACTGGAGTTTCAGCTTTAGCCT
>NW_011495084.1:9447524-9457574 GCF_000754665.1 Bison bison bison | reverse complement strand
TCTGTCGTCCCCTTCTCCTCCTGCCCTCAATCCCTCCCAGCATCAGAGTTTTTTCCAGTGAGTCAACTCTTCGCATGAGGTGGCCAAAGTACTGGAGTTTCAGCTTTAGCATCATTCCTTCCAAAGAAATCCCAGGGCTGATCTCCTTCAGAATGGACTGGTTGGATCTCCTTGCAGTCCAAAGGACTCTCAAGAGTCTTCTCCAACACCACAGTTTGAGCCACTAGGAAAACATAAAAGGATACAGAGATTTTAAATGTATTCTTAGGCATCTCTAAGCAGAAATTACATTAATTTAATTAATACCTGGCAGAGCATTCATATATCTACTTGTTAAAGTTACTCTTTAGGAAATTTAAGTTACTGCTTTTTAATTTGTCTTTTTGTATAAGAGATGAGATTCTCATTTCTGAATTGTTTGTTTCCAGATAGATCATCTTGAAAAAGAAACCAGTCTTTTACGACAAACAGAAGGATCAAATGTTGTGTTTAAAGGAATAGACTTACCTGATGGGATAGCACCATCTAGTGCCAATATTATTAATGCTCAGAATGAATATTTAATACATATCTTACAGGTACTGAAAACTTTATATGTGAATAGCAAAATAACAATCATCAGCTGTTTCTTTGAGTTCTTAGACTATTAACAGTGAGATGTATTTTTACTGGATTTTGATGTTAGATGGAATGTTATGAATAAAAGCAGTTCGTTCTATTCATCTGAATGAAAAGCAGGCATGCCATTCATATGAAATGTATGATTGACAGAGTAACATGCAGCTACTATAAGGTAGTAATGTATAAGTAAAGTGAGCTCTTTTATCTGTTGCTGGTTGGAAAAGCAATTCAGATGGATAAAGTCTGATACAGCTTTTTGTGTAATGATTAGAATTGTTCCTTTTTTGTGTGTTAACCACTAGAAAAACTTTTAAGAGAAATTGTCTTAAAATTGTCTTTTATTTCTTTCTCCCCTTTGCCCTGTAAGGTTAGTTACTCCGTTAGCAAATCAGAGAGGATACTGCTTGCCCTGTGTTGGTTTGTCAGCTTTCCTCTCTACGTTATAGTCATTATGAATGGCCTAATGAGAGTCGCTTTTCATTTTTCCATTTGAAGTGTGTGTAAATAACCATAAAATCACTTACTTTGCAAATATAATTACAAATGTGTTCAGAATCAATGAAAATAAGTTTTTGATTGTAAGCACTGCTGTTTCCCTTTCCTAAGTAATCTACTTGTGAATATATTTGAGTTATGCTTATCAACTGCTTGTATTTGTAAATTATATTACTTAATCCTTGAGTTGGAGAAGGCAATGGCACCCCACTCCAGTACTCTTACCTGGAAAATCCCATGGACGGAGGAGCCTGGTGGGCTGCAGTCCATGGGGTCACTAAGAGTCGGACACGACTGAGCGACTTCACTTTCACTTTTCACTTTCATGCATTGGAGAAGGAAATGGCAACCCACTCCAGTGTTCTTGCCTGGAGAATCCCAGGGACAGGGCAGCCTGGTGGGCTGCCGTCTATGGGGTCACACAGAGTCCGACACGACTGAAGTGACTTAGCAGCAGCAGCAATCCTTGAGTATTAGAATTGAACTGTTTATTGGATCATTACTTTATTATTCATGTTGTGTCATTATTCTTAGATTTCTGATTTTAACACTTTTCCTGAATTTATTCTTCTTTACTTCAGGAACACTGTCAATAAGTAGTATGTCAATAACAGTATAGCCTTGTCATGTTACTTGTGATGATTCATTATTTTTTAATCTTTGTGTAAAAACACACACACACACAAAACACATAGAAAGCATTGTGGTAGATTCAGTTCAGTTCAGTCACTCTCGTGTCCGACTCCTTGTGACCCCATGAACCACAGCATGCCAGGCCTCCCTGTCCATCACCATCTCGTGGAGTTCACTCAGACTCACGTCCATCGAGTCAGTGATGTCATCCAGCCATCTCATCCTCTGTCGTCCCCTTCTCCTCCTGCCCCCAATCCCTCCCAGCATCAGAGTCTTTTCCATTGAGTCAGTTTTTCGAATGAGGTGGCCAAAGTACTAGAGTTTCAGCTTTAGCATCATTTCTTCCAAAGAAATCCCAGGGCTGATCTCCTTCAGAATGGACTGGTTGGATCTCCTGGCAGTCCAAGGGACTCTCAAGAGTCTTCTCCAACACCACAGTTCAAAAGCACCAATTCTTCGGCGCTCAGCTTTCTTCACAGTCCAACTCACACATCCATACATGACCACTGGAAAAACCATAGCCTTGACTAGATGGACCTTTGTTGGCAAAGTAATGTCTCTGCTTTTGAATATGCTATCTAGGTTGGTCATAACTTTTCTTCCAAGGAGTTGCTGCTGCTACTAAGTCGCTTCAGTCGTGTCCAACTCTGTTCGACCCCATAGAGTAAGCATCTTTTAATTTCATGGCTGCAGTCACCATCTGCAGTGATTTTGGAGCCCCAAAAAATAAAGTCTGACACTGTTTCCACTGTTTCCCCATCTATTTCCCATGAAGTGATGGGACCAGATGTGGTAGATTAGCAAACACCAGTTAAAAATCCAAAGACCTGTTCAAAGTGGCAAAACAATACTTGAACTCCCAATCCTAAGGCAGCATGGAGTGCTGGAAGTAGCAAGATCTCTGGAGTCAGCCAGACCTGACTGCAAGTGTTAGATCTGCAAATATGTAGGCACCTGGCACCAAGCTTGGCATACGTCTCAGAAAATGGTTACCAAGCCTAGTACTAATGAGGTTTTTAATGTTAAATAAGTTACTTGATCTTTCTGAGTCTCAAGTTTCTTCATCTTTAAAATTAAATAATTGGAGAGGACAATTTGAGTGAAGATATGAATGCATATGTTCACTAAAGGGTATGTGGGGCTGAGTGGCTAGAGGCAAGTTTGTAACCACTGAATCTGATCATTTGATGGTTACTGTAACTATTACAAATATATGATGAAAATAATCTTACCTGTTTCATAGAACTTCTCTTTTACACATATTATCTCATTCCATATACCATAAGATGTTCAAAATAATCATAGAAATGATCTGGGCTGCTTAGGGATTTGTTGTCGATTATCTTTTATATATTTTTCTATAATCTTGTCAGAATATGAATTTATACTTTCACATTTTAAATATATCCTGATGATTTTTTCATTCTCATTTCTAAACCAATTTTTAGGAACTAGAATATAAAGAAAATAAGTTAAAGAATTTAGAAGATTCTCTTGAAGACTTTAACAGAAAATTTGCAGTAATTCGTCATCAACAAAGCTTATTATATAAAGAATACCTAAGGTATAGGTGTTAGCAAAACTTTATAAATATGAATGTAGCATATTCTTATTAAAGTTAAGTAACAAAAGATATTTAGATATTTTCTTTTCCTTTATCCTCCTGCCTCTTCTCCTTTGCTTTGTGTTTTAGTTCCTTGTCCATAAAATTCTGTGATAGTGATACTCTTTCATAGTTATTATTAACTCAATAACTTAATTATGTGAAATAACTTAATTATGTGAAAATGCCCAGATCTGAGTATTTTGTGAATATTATGGCACATACGAACAGTTCGTGTCAAAAGTAGTTCTTTTTCATCACCAGCATCATTATTCATGTGTTTTCATAGAGAACTAGCCTGTTTCTTCTTATCTCTGCCATCTCATCTGTACTAATGGACTAATAGCTTTAGTAATAATTAGAATATCTGATCAAAGTTTGTTTAAACACTAAGAATGATTATGATTTAATCCAACAAGAAAGCCAAAGCTAATTATAGGTGGGTCATGTTTGGGAATCTTCTAGTGTATGTCATGTTATCTCCTATGATGGTGCAGGAGTTAGGATTTCAAGGAAGATGGAACCATGTCCATTGAAGAAGAGGGGTGTTTTCTTTTCACACAATTCTTCATTTTTGTTTATAAAATTTTTTCTAGAGGACTCAAGCAGACTTAGATCTCATTAGCCAGAATAGTAAATGAGCTGTCCAAGTCATATGTCCAGGTTTGAACCATTCAGTGCTGACACCATAAGTGGTTTATGCCAACCAAATTGGAGGTCTGGGTAGGCAATAATATCTTATACACCTTCTTTAAGTCTAATGATTTCTCACTTTGTATGGATTCTAAATATTTCACGATTATTTAACACTCAAATTTAAGAATAGGGTCAGAATACCGAGACTTGATTTCCAGAGTAAGTTTGGAATATTGATTATTTTCGTAATTATCTTCTGTTTTTAATAAAATGTTTACAAGATCCATTATCATTATATTGTAATAGTTATAGAGTAGTAATTTGTAGTTTAATTTGATAAAATAATTTCTTTTACCTTCATTTAATTAAATAATAATAATAACTTCCAGGATTAACCCTTTCAAGTGGGATTTTAACTTATGTTATCATATGTTGATTAGTTATAATTTCTCTTGTTTTATGGTAACTAAATTTCCATTATCTAAAGTTATCTCTTCCTATAGATTTACTGTATTGCTTTATTTTTAAATTCTTTAAAGTGAAAAGGAGAACTGGAAAACAGAATCTGAAACAATGAAAGAGGAAAAGAAAAGACTTGAGGATCAAATCCAACAAGATGCTATAAAAGTAAAAGAATATAATGTAAGTAAAGCACTTTTAAAATCAATATTCAATATTATTCAAACTAAGATAGCTAGATTCAACAAGTAATATAAATGTGACTTTGTGCAGAATTTGCTCAGTGCTCTTCAGATGGATTCAGATGAAATGAAAAAAACACTTGCAGAAAATAGTAGAAAGATCACAGTCTTACAGGTGAATGAAAAGTCACTCATCAGGCAATATACAACTTTGGTAGAAATGGAGAGACAGCTTAGAAAAGAAAATGGGAAACAGAAGAATGAATTGATGGCAATGGAGGCTGAAGTTGGTGAAAAAATTGGACGTTTGCAGCGTTTTAAGGTATGTCTGATTTTTTTCAACTCTGAAAGTTTTCAGACAAGAAGGATAATATGATTAATAACTATCACCTGGATTAATAGAAAACAGTTATTAACATTTGACCATAATCGCTCCATCTGTTTTTTGTAAGAGTATTTTAATTGCAGACATTTCTCCCCTTAGTATTTTAGTATGCATCTCTTACAAAAAAGTCTTTTTCTGTTTACATGACTACAGTAACTTTATCATACTTAACAAAATTGACAACAGTAGTTTATATATTGTCGAATGTCCAGACCACATCCACATTTCCTTATTGTCCTTGGATCCAGTCAAGGACTCTGCATTCTCCTTGGATGTTTCTTATCCTAAATCTTTTTAATATAGAATCTCCCCCTTTTTTTCTCCTCCTCTCTGAAAAATACTGAATGTTTAATTATATTCTGTCATAATTTTATTTGTTCCACTAACCATTATATTTACGAAAAGTTATCTTTGAAGCTGTGGTTATATTCAAGGAAACATTTTTGGCAAGACTACTTTGTACTTTGTAAATAACACTTTATATTGTGTCATTCAAGACATGGAATATCTGGTAGTCCCATTTTCATGATTGATAACTGTGTTAAGGGGGAGACAGCCATATATCTCTATTTTTAAGTGATTTAGTTAATTAACTCTTTGGTAATGTTTTGATACCATGCAAATAATCAGTTCTTTATTAGTTCTCTAATGGTTTTAACATCCATTGGTAATTGTTGCCTGACCCAATTATTTCATCAGGAGTTGCAAAAATCATGATGTTTCTAGTTTATTATGTACTTTTCATTTATTAGCAGATATTCTTTTATAAAATAAACAGCTTTTCCTCATAAGCCAAAGCTCTTTGGTTATCTTGAAGTATGGTTCCTGCTGTCAGACATAGTTTAAAGTTTCTTTACAGTTCTTATTGTCTTTATACTATCTCTGAGTAAGAATGTGTCATCAAAATAACATATTCTATAGTGATGTGAAGTAATTCTCCTTTGTATGGTTATGATATACATTTGCTGTGGTTAGGCTCATTTGTTTTACATTTGTTTTCAACTTCACGGATAACTTTTTAAAAATTAAATTTGAATACATAAAGTATTTACACAAAAGATGTCATCAGAGAAATCTTACTTCTGTCCTTGTACCTTTTGCTTCATTATATTCCACCTGTTTGCCTCTTTTGTTGTTGTTTAGTGGCTAAGTCGTCTCCAACTCCTTTGTGACCCCATAGACTGTAGCCTGCCAGGCTCCTCTGAAATCTTGCGTGGGATTTCCCAGGCAAGAATACTGGAATGAGTTGCCATTTTCTACTCCAGGGAAATCTTCCCAACCCAGGGATTGAACCTGTGTTTCCTGCATTATCAGGTGGGTTCTTTAGCACTGAGCCACCTGGGAAGCCCTTTACCTCCTTTGCTGCTGCTGCTGCTAAGTCACTTCAGTAGTGTCCGACTCTGTGCGGCCCCATAGATGGCAGCCCACCAGGCTCCCCCGTCCCTGGGATTCTCCAGACAAGAACAGTGGAGTGGGTTGCCATTTTCTTCTCCAATGCATGAAAGTGAAAAGTGAAAGTGAAGTTGCTCAGTCATGTCCGACTCCGAGCGACCCCATGGACTGCAGCCTACCAGGCTCCTCCGTTCATGGGATTTTCCAGGCAAGAGTACTGGAGTGGGTTCCCATTGCCTTCTCGCTTTAGGTAACTGAAAATCCTTCTGTTTCCTTTTGCAAGTGTTAGCAAAGACACAAAAAGTGGCATGCCATGTGTATTATTCTACATCTTGTTTTACATCTGATCTTATAGCTTATTTAAGTATGTATATATTTGTTTGCGGACAAAGCAATGGCACCCCACTCCCAGTACTCTTGCCTGGAAAATCCCATGGACGAAGGAGCCTAGTAGGCTCCAGTCCATGGGGTCACTCAGAGTCAGACACGACTGAGCGACTTCCCTTTCACTTTTCACTTTCATGCACTGGAGAAGGAAATGGCAACCCACTCCAGTGTTCTTGCCTGGAGAATCCCAGGGACAGGGCGGAGCCTGGTGGGCTGCCGTCTATGGGGTCGCACAGAGTCGGACATGACGGAAGCGACTTAGCAGCAGCAGCATATTCATTTGACATGTCTGAATTTATATAGAGCATGTAAATCTTCCCTGGTTGCTCAGTGGTAAAGAATCCACCTGCAGTGCAAGAAACATGGGTTCAATCCCTGGGTCGGGAAGAGCCCCTGGAGAAAAAAATGGCATCCCACCCCACTATTCTTATGGGAAGTCTCATGGACACAGGAGCCTGGTGGGCTCCAGTCCATGCAGTAGCAAAAGACTTGGACACGACTAGTCACTAAACAACAACAACAGTGTAAACCAAAGAATTCAAAGTAAAATGAAAATGTTACTTGAGTTCCTTGCCATCTCCTTTTAAACATAATAGTGAGTGAAATTGTCATGCTAATAAACTTATCTACAATATGAAATGTTCTTATTTTTGTGTTATATTTTATAGAATGTTTTTCTTGGAGTATTACAAATATGGCTAGTATTTGAGATGGACGGAAGAAAGAACTGGAATTTTCTTCCTCTTCAGCCTAAATTTTTGTTTGTTTTTGCAACACTTTGAAAGCCAAAAAGAAAAGGGGGGGGCTGTTATTTTTAAAGATGTGAAACATGATTTTCCTCACCACACAGCAAAAGTGAAACAGAATCCCAAGGGTAAGGTAGGATAGGGGATACTTATTTCTATAGAGGAGTTTTCAAAATGATGTCTGAAGTACTATTACAAATATTTTCCCCTCATTATTCTACTTCAGAATGAATTATAACCATAAATAATTTTGGGGGTTTTTTACTTTTTTTTTTTTAATTTTTGGCTCTGCCACTTGACTTGCCGGATCTTAGTTCCCTGACCAGGGATTGAACCCAGGCCACCACAGTGAAAGTGCTAAGTCCTAACACTGGACCACCAGGGAACTCATAAATTCTTTATCTTTCTCATGTCATAAATTTGGTTTTCTGTTCAGACATTTCTTTTTGGTGTTAATACGATGTCTTTAAGTAGTGACTTTCATAGCTCTGTAACTAAAGAGTTGAAGATAAACCAAGTAATTTAGACTTCGATACTATTTATTCTAGATAGCTATGATTCAAAGAAGTTTTTTTTCCCTATATAATGTTTCTTTTCTGTGAGCAAAAGATTTTCTTTAATTTTATAGCGAGTTTGTTTAATAATAAATAATCAGAAATAGGGACTTCCCTGGTAGCTCAGTGGTAGACAATCTTCCTGACAGTGCAGGAGATATGGTTTCGATCCCTGATCTGGGAAGATCCCACATACTGTGGAGCAGCTGAACCTGTGTGCCACAGCTATTGAGCCTGTGATCTGGAGCCTGGGAACCACAACTCCTGAAGCCCGCACGTCCTGGCGCCCGGGCTCTGCAGCGAGAGAAGCCGCCATAGTGAGAAGCCTACACACACCTAGAGAGTACACCTGCTGGACACAACTAAAGAAAAGCTGCGCAGCAACAAAGACCCAGCACAGCCAGAATTAAAAAGAAAAGCAGAAGTAGCTAAACTCTAAATGTTACCTGCAGGGATGCAAATTTTGCCTTTCAGTTTTCAAAAGACAAGTTTTTTTAAACCTTATAAAATTTTAAAAAGCCATCCAAAGATATATTCTAAGTGATACGCTTTCTTGCTGCTGTATATATACTTCTCAGATTAACTGAATTTCATTTAACTATGACAGGAGTTGTAAAAGAATTCATTTTATTTTTGTTAAAATTTTCAATGTCCAAATATCATTTCTTATATGAAAGTAATTAATAATTATTGCAATATGTTTTTATACAGGATACATCTGATTCTTTTAATGATTCTGAAATCTGTTTTGCTTTCAGCTGTATTATCTCAAAAGTGGCTAGTGCTTTACCAGAAAAAAAAAAAAACAACACTTCAATTCAATGTATCTTTATTTACATAGGAAATGGCCATTTTCAAGATTGCAGCACTACAAAAAGTTGTAGATAATAGTGTCTCTCTGTCGGAACTAGAATTGGCCAATAGACAATACAATGAACTGACTGCTAAGTACAGAGATATCTTGCAAAAAGATAATATGCTTGTTCAAAGAACAAATAACTTGGAACACCTAGAGGTAAGTTGATGTGATCCTTAAACCTTGTGATATGAGCCTCTGTGTGTGTGTGAGGGGGGTGGTATCTGTAGGTACAGAATAATTTCTGGACAGCTTCTTCCAGGTCATCTTCCTTAGCCTATTTGCGGAATTTAGCTGAATCAGACCTCTTAAACCGGGCACTTGAAAAAAGAACGTGGAACATATAGAATAATGTAATCAAAAGAGAAAGCATTATTAAGCATCCACCATTTTCACTTACCCTGACCTCTGATTGCCTCATGGCCCATAGTTTTGGGGGATGTATGTAGCAGAGAGTAGATGAGACATAAATCTCTCTTCCTGGACCATGGATGACCTCTGCAAATCTGTAGCCTTTCTTACTGTCTGGAAAGAGAAAAGTGGCCTGGAGTATCTTGGTTTAATTCAAGTCTATGAAATAACCCTGGTGGCTCAGATGATAAGGAATCTGCCTGCTTTGCAAGAGATCCGGGTTTGATCCCTGTGTTGAGAAGATCTCCTAGAGAAGGGAATGGCTACCCACTCCCAGGATTCTTGGAGAATTCCATGGATAGAGGAGCCTGGTGGACTACAGTCCATGGGGTCGCATAGAGTTGGACAGGACTGAGTGACTAACACTTTCATGAACAGGAACCAAGACCCTTTATAATTCTCTTCTAGCCACTTGATCTTCATATGTTTTACATTAAGCAAAACAAGCTCCTGTTTTTGTTTCTCTTCTTTTTCAAAAGTAAGAAATTATGTCTTTTGGTTCATTTTCTTTTATGATACTCTCATTGAAATAGAATGAGATCTAAATCTTTTGGTTTGAAAGCTCTCACTTGCTTCTCAGTTGAGTTCAGTCGCTCAGTCGTGTCCAACTCTTTGCAACCCCATGAATCGCAGCACGCCAGGCCTCCCTGTTCATCACCATCTCCCGGAGTTCACTCAGTCTCACGTCCA
>NW_011495084.1:9427289-9447233 GCF_000754665.1 Bison bison bison | reverse complement strand
CCAAGGGACTCTCAAGAGTCTTCTCCAACACCACAGTTCAAAAGCATCAATTCTTCGGCGCTCAGCTTTCTTCACAGTCCAACTCTCGCATCCATACATGACCACTGGAAAAACCATAGTCTTGACTAGACGGACCTTTGTTGGCAAAGTAATGTCTCTGCTTTTTAATATGCTGTCTAGGTTGGTCATAACTTTTCTTCCAAGGAGTAAGCGTCTTTTAATTTCATGGCTGCAGTCACCATCTGCAGTGATTTTGGAGCTCCAAAAAAGAAAGTCTGGCACTGTTTCCACTGTTTCCCCATCTATTTCCCATGAAGTGATGAGACCAGATGCCATGATCTTAGTTTTCTGAATGTTGTGCTTTAAGCCAACTTTTTCACTCTCCTCTTTCACTTTCATCAAGAGGCTTTTGAGTTCCTCTTCACTTGCTTAGGGAGGCATATTCAAGAAAATATTCTGAATAGCTTTCAGTGGCTCCTACACAGTTATATGTTTTTGTTGTTCAGTTGTTCAGTCATGTCCAACTCTGCGACCCCATGGACTGCAGCATGCCAGCCTTTCCTGCCCTTTACCATCTCCCAGAGCTTGCTCAAACTCATGTCCATTGAGTCAGTGATGCCACCCAACCATCTTGACCTTTGTTGTCCTCTGCTCCTCCTGCCTTCAATCTTTTATTTTTTATCCTGCTTTCAGTCTTTTATAATGACACAATTATCTGAGTCATTATTTATTAGTATTAACTAGAAATAATCAGGATCAGTTTACTTTTTATTATTTTTGTTGAAGAGAGATGATTATATTAATTTTGTATAAAATTCTGCATATTTAAGTGTGATAATAATCTCACCCTTTCCCCATCTTTTATATCTGCTGTCCTCACTTCTCTAACATTAAAAATTATAGATATGAATGAATAACTTTTAACTTTTAAAATTTATTTTCCCAGATAACATTTTTCATTTCTACTCAAACCTTAAACTTTTTTCTATTTGTAGTATATCCTTTTCTCTTCTTTACTTCCTGTATCTCAGTTATAATTCTGAACATATGTGCCTCTCTACTGGGAAGTCTTAGTTTTATTCTCTACCATTATTATTGTGGTAATGATTCAGTTCAGTTCAGTTCGGTCACTCAGTCGTGTCCAGCTCTTTGCAACCCCATGGATTGCAGTATGTCAGGCTTCCCTGTATCATGAACTCCCGGACCTTACTCAGACTCAGGTCTATCGAGTTGGTGATGGCATCCAACCATCTCATCCTGTGTCATCCCCTTCTCCTCCCACCTTCAGTCATTCCCAGCATCAAGGTATTTTCCAATGAGTCAGTTCTTCGCATCAGGTGGCCAAAGTATTGGACTATCAGCTTCAGCATCAGTCCTTCCAGTGAATATTCAGGACTAATTTCCCTTAGGATGGACTAGTTGGATCTCCTTGCAGTCCAGGGGACTTTCAAGAATATCGTCCAACCCCACAGTTCAAAAGCATCAATTCTTCAGTGCTTAGCTTTCTTTATAGTCCAACTCTCACATCCATACATGACTACTGGAAAAACCAAAGCTTTGACTAGACAGACTTTTGTTGACAAAATAATGTCTCTGCTTTTTAATATGTTGTATAGGTTGATCATAGCTTTTCTTCCAAGGAGCAAGTGTCTTAATTTCTTGGCTTCAGTGACCATCTGCAGTGATTTTGGAGCCCCCCCAAAATAAAGTTAGCCACTGTTTCCACTGTTTCCCCGTCTATTTGCCATGAAGCAATGGGACCAGATGCCATGATCTTCGTTTTCTGAATGTTGAGCTTTAAGCCAACTTTTTCACTCTCTTCTTTCACTTTCATCAAGAGGCTCTTTAGTTCCTCTTTGCTTTCTGCCATAAGTGTGGCGTCATCTGCATTTCTGAGGTTATTGATATTTCTCCCGGCAATCTTGATTCCAGCTTGTGCTTCATCCAGTCCAGCATTTTTCATGATGTACTATGCATATAAGTTAAATAAGCAGGGTGACAATATACAGCCTTGACGTACTCCTTTCCAGATATGGAACCTGTCTGCTGTTCCATGTCCATACTTCCATGTTACATTCTACTTGCTGCCACCAGAATGGTCATTCTAAACAGGAATCTGACGATGCCCTTCCCTTCCTTAAGGGAAGGTTATGAAACTGTTGAGTATCCATGTTGGCCAAAAGTGAACATGGCATAAGCTAGTGCACAGAAGGTTAGGATATACAAGATGTACAAGTATACAATTTTATATACTGGATATACAAGATTTTAATGATTATTTTAAAATAATATTTTATATGTATGTTCATACAACATATATACATGTGTATGTCTATATTTGTATTACATATAGGGAAACTTCTACTTTTGTTAAAAAAAAAAGTTGGTGAGCTTTAGGAGATTATTGTGTGAAGTTAAGACAATGTCACTTCTGTGGTATTAGTCAAAATTACAGGGTCCTTTCTCAGTGATGTTGCTATTTTATTTAGTGTGAAAATGTATCCCTAAAAGAACAAATGGAGTCTATCAGTAAAGAACTGGAGATTACCAAAGAAAAGCTTCACACTATTGAACAAGCCTGGGAACAAGAAACTAAATTAGGTAAGTATTATGACTCTGATAATATAAAATAATTAAGATCTAATAGTGAGTATTTTTTCATTTAAAGTTCTCTTTCTATACCAGATAGATAAAAAGGAAGTTGTTTGATAAAAAATGAACTCTCTGCCTAACTGTTTAATTTAGCAGGCAGTTGATGAATACTGTGTTGCACTAATCTCTACCAAAATTTGATTTTTAGTTATTAAATTGGATTTGTTTCTAAGGAAATCATATGTGCTAAAATTTATGAGTTAGCATTAGGTATTATATTGAACCATTTAAGAATTAATGCAGATGATAATTTTGAAATATCTGTATTTTAATGACAGTATAATGAACTCTTTCACTGTGTGTAAAGTTATATTAGCAATATATCATTTGATATTTTTAAATTAAAAGATGACCTTAAGCATATTGCTACAGTTTCACTACTATATCAATTTTGTATTACCTTATACATGTTTATATATTTTATATACTTAAAACTATAATAAACATTGTATGCTATATTTATTTAGTAGATACAAAATATTTCATTTTTTATTCATTATACTTATAAATATTCATACCATAAAGTACTGTGTTTGAGGGATTAAATCACCTGCTTTTCTAAGTTTTGGTATTGCTTATTTATTGCTGCTGTCAACATTTTCATGTGTATCTAACAGAGATACTATTGTCTCAAAGGGTATTAAATTCTATGTGGCTTCTGCTAAGATTTTCCATATTCATTTTTCAAATGGTTTTCCTAGTTCGTGAGATTTAAGTTATTTTATCTTACTAGCATTATGCTTTCCAGATAAATTTGCTCCTTTGGGTAAGGTGTTTCTTTTGTTTTCTATACCTTGGAGCTCTAATGTTTTTCAAGGTTTCTGTTACTGTTAAATTGTTAACAGATGTAGTTTAGAGAGGCTTGACATTGGGAAGTCTAAAATAAGCTACTTTTAGAAATGTGATTTTTAATTCATTAAGAGATTAAAAGTGAATTGACTTTCGTCTAACTCTTAAATGAAAGAAGATGAAATTTTAACTAAGATAGAGAAAAGAATATTATATACAGTTTCAGTAAGCTCTTTGTTCATCCTATCCTGTGTCTCTTTAATAAGTGCTGAGTTCCTTATAGAAATTCCTTAATTTCAAATACTTTAATCTCTCTGATACATGGCTTTATATCACTGAATTTTTAAAAGCTTTTATTTTCTGTTGCCCTTCCTTATCTCTTTGTTTATTAGTGTCACTTTATTACTTTTTTTCATGCAGGAATTGATTGGTGTTGGCTGTTACTCTCCCTAGGACACTCCAAATACAGAGTGTCTCTTTTCACTATCAGAGTTTAGCACAAAAGAAAATGGAAAGGGGTTTTATGTTCTTTGTATATTTATATTTACTGCAACTTTTTTTCTGTCCTTCATGGTGGTTAGTTGCCTAAATGGTTCCATAATGTTTTCCTAACACATTTAGCTTTCCGGTAATGTTACTATTAGTTATTTGATCACTGCCTGCAGCAACTATTTTAGATATATACAGGACAAAAGGAAGTACTTCTTAAAACTGATGTAGACACCAAAACAATTTGCCTGGTTTCCAAAAAATTTATGTACTTTTGAGCAAACTCAGTTATAGAACTCAAGCTTGTAAAGCTAGAAAGATAGAAGGGCATTATTGTAAAAGACAAAATGAATCACTGCACAGTTCCTTAAAATAATTGACTTGCCTGAACATAATGATTAATTGACATTCTAAAAAATAAAACTCTCTACCAAATGTCTTTTTCCTGGAGCACGTCTGTTATGCATAACAGAAATACTCATTTTCTCTTCTTAAAAAATGACTAACATTCCTACATGATACCTTTTCATTGTAAATTGGGGTGTTTTTTTGGTTTTCTTTTCATTTAACCACAAACTTTTGTGTACAAAGATAAGCTATACAACTGCATATATAAGATGAGGGTGTAATAACTAATAAAATTAAATAAAATAACTTATTTGAGGATGGCCCAGTGATCAAGATTCTGCACTTCTACCACAGGGAGTCCAGGTTCGATCCCTGGTCAGGGAACTAGATCCCATATTCTACAACTAAGAGTTCTTATGCCACAACTAAAAGACCACACATTCTGCAACACAGATTGGAAGACCTGTGTGTGGCAACTGAGACCTGCTACAGCCAAACAAATAAATAAATATTTAAAGATAAATAAATAATGGGATTCTCCAGGCAAGAATGCTGGAATGGGTTGTCATTACCTCCACCCAGGGATCTTCCCAACCCAGGGATCAAAGCTGCATCTCTTTCATCTTCTGCATTGGCAGACAGTGTCTTTGCCACTAGCACCACCTGGGAAACCCATTCAGTTCAGTTCAGTTGCTCAGTCGTGTCCGACTCTTTGTGACCCTATGAATTGCAGCATGCCAGGCCTCCCTGTCCATCACCAACTCCTGGAGTTTAGTCAAACTCATGTCCATTGAGTCAGTGATGCCATCCAGCCATCTCATTCTCTGTCATCCCCTTCTCCTCCTGCCCCCAATCCCTCCCAGCATCAGGGTCTTTTCCAATGAGTCAGCTCTTTGGATAAGGTGGCCAAAGTATTGGAGTTTCAGCTTTAGCATCAGTCCTTCCAATGAACACCCAGGACTGATCTCCTTTAGGATGGACTGGTTGGACCTCCTTGTAGTCCAAGGGACTCTCAAGAGTCTTCTATAACACCACAGTTCAAAAGCATTAGATATATACAAAAGCCAAATAATATTCAGGGTTAAAGAAGATATTTGGTAAAATCACTAAATCACATTGCTTCAGGTTTTACTTTTTTACTCTTTAAGACTTTAAAAGTAAAGTCATTGAACTTGCATTCACAGAGTAGTGTTACTTCACTGTATTTATTCTTATACAATGTATTTCTCAGTTAACAAAATGTGTTTATTTGCCCTTTTTTGGCTTCCTATTTGTGACACCTCCCACACTACATCTTTTACATGGTTACTTCTGTACAGGCATACTTTGGACATACTGCAAGTTCAGGTCTAGACCAGCACAACAAAACAAATATTGCAATAAATGAGTCACAGAAATGTTTTAGTTTCCCAGTGCCTATAAAAGTTATGTTTACATTATACTATAGTGTATTAGGTGTGCAATCGTATTATATATAAACAAATAATGTGCATACCTTAATGCTAAAATACTTCAGTGCTAAAAAATGCTATCCATCATCTGAACCTTCAGTTTGTCATAGTAGTAGCATCAAAGATCACTGATCATGGATCACATAACCAATATACTAGTAGTGGAAAAGGGTGAGATATTGTGAGAATTACCATTGTGACACAGAAACACAAAAAGAGCAAACGGTATTGGAGAAATGGCACCAGTAGACTTACTCGGCTCAGGCCTGTCGCCACATACCTTCACTTTAAAAACAAAAAGTAAAAAAAATGCAGTTATCTGCCAAGCTCAATAAAGTAAAGCACAAAATGCCTTTCATCCTATGAAGAATAATTTTTATGATCATTTGAATGATGAAACGTGGAAGTTCCCGAGAGATTAAATGGGGTAGGCAGCATACAGACAAGATGTAACAGAGCTACGACTAGTGCCCAGGTCTGTCATAATTCAAAAGGCTCATGTGTTTTCCACAGAACCATATTACCTCCTTATATGATGTCTAAAATATTGGGGATAACATTTTGATAAGAGGAGCATAAGATTTACCAACATATTGTTGCATTTAGGAAATGAATCTAACATGGATAAGGCAAAGAAATCTGTAACCAACAGTGAGATTGTTTCTATTTCAAAAAAAATCACTATGCTGGAGATGAAGGAATTAAATGAAAGGCAGAGAGCTGAACATTCTCAAAAAATGTACGAACATGTGAAGACTTCACTACAGCAAATGGAGGAACGCAATTTTGAATTGGAAACCAAATTTGCTGAGGTTTGATATTATAATTTTTATCATGCAGTTAGAAAGTAAATAATTATTCACGGTAGCCATTGTATTATTGGAAGAGGTTTGTTTGTAACTCTGAAGCAGCATATTAATACAGTGCTTGTGTTTCATGTAATAGATAAATAATGTAGCTTTATATCTGAAATGTTTAAAAAGAAACCATGTATTTCTGTGATTGAGTTCTTATTTCTTACCAGCATTACAAAATTTAGGTGTAATGTGCAAAACAATGTTATTTGCTTAATGGAATTTCCTTCCATTGTCATCCATTCATTTAACAGTTATTATTTCTGAGTGCCTATAACATGCCAGATGCTGTGTGGGAACTGGAGTTATAGCACAAAATAAGAAAGACAGTAATCTCTCCTCTCAGGGACTTCATTCTAATAGAAAGTTTTAGACTTTTTTGATATGGTTAAAATGATTAAATTGGCTGGCAATAATATCGTTTGCAAATATTCAACAATTTATGATGAATATATAATCATATATATTCTCAAGCACTCTTCCTTGACAATTAGTAAATTTCTCAGGTCATTCATGTTATTTTGTTTGTTTTAACCAAGTCATTAAATAATATATTAAGATTTCATTAATATTAACTTTATTTATAGATGATATAATTGAAGTAAAATGTAACAAGCATTTTAAGTAAATTAAGAGTATCATAGATTCATATCTTACTAGATTGTGAGTTGACCAATATAAATGACTTGGTGGGTTGACATATAACTAGAGTTTTCCTAATTTGTTCCTGGCTTTTTCTCTCCTTATCATCTTCAATCTATTCTTAATACTTGACACCCAAGTTAGTATCTGGACTAAAATAAAGAGGACTGCAGGATGCTTAAAGGTATATTAGGAAAACTTCACCAAAGCTAATGTTTCTAAACATCTTTTGTTATTTTCCCAGCTTACCAGAATCAATTTGGAGGCACAGAAAGTGGAACAGATGTTAAGAGATGAATTAGCTGATAGTGTGAGCAAGACAGTAAGCGATGCTGACAGGCAACACATTCTAGAATTAGAGAAGAGTGAAATGGAACTAAAAGTTGAAGTATCAAAGTAAGTGCGTGTGCAAGTTTTAGGCACTTGGTTAGCTGTGTCCGTGTGCGTCACTTGGTTAGCTGTGTCCGTGTGCGTCATTTGGTTAGCTGTGCCCGTGTGCGTCATTTGGTTAGCTGTGTCCGTGTGCGTCATTTGGTTAGCTGTGTCCGTGTGTGTCATTTGGTTAGCTGTGTCTGTGCGCGTCATTTGGTTAGCTGTGTCCGTGTGTGTCATTTGGTTAGCTGTGTCCATGTTTGTCATTTGGTTAGCTGTGTCCACTGTGCTTTGTATTATGAAACCTCATTACAGTGATCAAGGGTAATATCCTTAGTAGCAGTTGATGCTGGTTTCTTTTTATATAGAACTCTGTTAAGTAATAATTGACTTCCCTGGTGGCTCAGATGGTAAAGCGTCTGCCTACTATACGGGAGACCCAGGTTCAATCCTTGGGTCAGGAAGATCTCCTGGAGAAGGAAATGGCAACCCACTCCAGTATTCTTGCCTGGAAAATCCCATAGATGGTGGAACCTGGTAGGCTACAGTCCATGGTGTCGCAGAGAATCAGACACGACTGAACAACTTCACTTTCACTAAGTAATATTAACAAGATTGATATTTAACTGGCATAAATAACAATATTGGAGAGGAAATAACTTCTCAAGATTTATATTTATCAGAACCCAGTATTACAGAAAACACAGAACTTGGCATCAGGACCCTATGAAATCTGTTTTTTTACCACATACTAGTATTTTTTTGGAAGGAAGGGTTGTGGCATTTACTTAAACTTAACTTACTAAGAGAGTTATAGTATATCTAGTTATAATAGGGTTGCTGTAAAAATATAAAGAACAATTCAGATTTGATTCAGTTTGCATATCTTGGGTATCTACTGTGTACTGTTTGTGGGCTCATTCGCTAAGTCATGTCCAACTCTTGTGACCCCATGAGCTGTAGCCCATGGGGCTCCTCTGTCCATGGAATTCTCCAGTCAAGAATACTGGAGTGGGTTGCCATTTCCTTCTCCAGGGAATCTTCCCAACCCAGGGCTCTAACCTGCTTCTCCTACACTGGCAGGTGGACGAGCACCTGGGAAGCTACACTCTGTGTACTGTGCTTTGTATTAAATACTTATTGAATCATCCCAATCCACTTAATAATCCAGATAACATTTGTTGTTTTCATTTTATATAAAGAAACAGTGTATTCTCTTAGAATTCAAAATATATGTAGGAGGAAGTACTATACACCAGGTATATGCTTGTATCCATTTGTAATCATGTGTTAGCTGCTTTAGAGTAGTATGAGGATCCTTGAGTTGATTCATCAAGCTCAAATAATTAGTAAAAAGGGTTATGGCTAACCCATGAAAGTATAGCCATTGTTTTGGAACCTCGTTTTGGTAATATCACTAATTTCCAGCCCTTTCACTATGAAGGACTCCTTTATTCTTCTTATGTCATGGACCTCACCTTTTTTAGTAAACTAAGTTATAATTAATCATTTTGTCATATTTTAATTGATTAAGACTCATATAACTGGCAATGAGAATTTCTAATCAACATGAGGAAACCAGACTTATCAGTTACACTGAACTAAAATTATTCCAGTCCAAAGTAAAATGCATTTTAGTTTACCTATTTAATCTTATCACAATAGTCATATAGGACATTTAATAATTATCATCAAGCTCCCCTCCTTTTTTGGTAATAGTAATAAATGTATAATCTTTTTCACATTTCTGCTACCTTATAAATTAAAATAAAGCCAATCAAAGCATCATTGATTGACCTTGAAAATTTAAATTTCTATAATCTTAACTGTACAATTTGTCAAGTAAGCCTACCTAATACCTTATTCCAGCTATACCAAACCACGGTAACAAGTGTCTCATGAAAAAATTTGTGAGAGGAGTTTGTTGGCCATTTATGTTTGGGAAATGTACATGTACAGATTGAGATCCTTTTTTACTTTAGAACTTCTCAGAGCATTTGATATGATACTGTGTATATGAATTTTCAAGGGAGAGCAATGTTGGGAATGGAGCGGTTAAAACCTGTTAACCTCTCATGGAATTATGTTCCATGAAATACTTCAGGAAACTTTAGTATTTCGTAAAAAGAAGAGATGCTGCAAGCTAACAGCTTTTCCACAAGGGTCTAGAAATTGGAAAATCTAGTATTTATTTACTTAGAGTATGTACCTAATCATATCTGAAGTATCTTATTACTTCCTAGACTAAAAGAGATTTCTGATATTGCCAAAAGGCAAGTTGAAATTTTGAATGCACAACAACAGTCCAGGGAGAAGGAAGTAGAGTCCCTCAGAACACAGCTGTTAGACTATCAGGTATGTGCAGCGTTAACTCTTCTACATAGAGGCTTTTCTTTTCCAAAATTTATGTTAGATATTGGGATCATTTTGTAGTTTTAATCAGGATATATCAAATAGAGGCTCCTGTTTTCGTTAATTGTAACTTGATTAGAAAAATTTTAATTTGAAATGCCATTGGTAACACAGGAAAACATTTAAATGCTTACAGATGCATTGTACCAACTGCTGATCACAGTTCAGACAATGGGGAGAAACATGTCTTTCATAACAGCATTGTTCCTTGTATTTATGTATAGGTTTCCACATATTCTCACATTATAGTTTTTTTAGGATTAAAAAACTACCCGTTGTCTACATTAGTATTATTATCAGTATTGTTATTTACATATGGACGTTTAAAGTAAACTTAGTAATATTCCAACTGGTATGTAGTTAGGTGCCAGATTTAGATTTTAAATAAGTTTCATTCTAGTTCTTTTTATTCTGCAGTCTTTTGCAATTTATGTTAAAGCAAGGTTAGATTTTTGTAATTGTTTTAAATTAGTAAATTCTGATTTTTAAGTCCACGATAAGTTTCACTGGGAAAACTTGAAACTTACTACAAATATTTATTTTTCATGTCAGGCACAGTCTGATGAAAAGGCACTGATTGCCAAGCTGCACCAACACGTAGTCTCCCTTCAGGCTAGTGAGGCTGCTGCTCTTGGCAAGGTGGAGTCAGTTGCATCTAAACTGCAGAAGGTGGAGGCCCATACTCTGCGCTTAGAGCAGAAACTCGATGAAAAAGAACAAGCTCTCTTTTATGCCCGTTTGGAGGGTAGAAACAGAGCAAAACATCTGCGCCAAACAATTCAGTCTCTACGACGACAGTTTAGTGGAGCTTTACCTTTGGCACAACAGGAAAAGTTCTCTAAAACAATGATTCAGTTACAAAATGACAAACTTAAGATAATGGAAGAAATGAAAAATTCTCAACAAGAACATAGAAGTCTGAAGAACAAAACACTGGAGATGGAATTAAAGTTAAAGGGACTGGAAGATTTAATAAGCACTTTAAAGGATGCCAGGGGAGCCCAAAAGGTAAAACACCGATTTTAAGTTCAGTATTTTCAAAAGAGGTACATAATCATTTTGAGTTAATATGTGCCTATGTGGAAAATGCTTAATATATGAGCAAAATTCCAGATATAATTTATTAATTTAGATTATATAAATTAGGAGTTTGGGCTATTAGAATATCTGTTTATAAATAAAATGAGACTCCTCTAAGCCATAGTTTCAGTAGAAATGCTTAGAGTGTAATATCAAAGAATTTTAAACACTCTAGGAAAGTATGTATTAATTAAATACTAGTTGTAATTGTTCTTAAACATTATAGTGATTAAACAAGTAGTAGGCCTACATTTATTTTTTAATGTAATTTTGTTTTTACTCTTATTTGGAAGGAATTAATGAAAAATAATTATTTTGAAATTAAATTTTATTCTCTAGGCTGGAAACATTTGGGATTTTTATTTACGAAAGTAAAACCAATGTTGCAATTACACACAAACACTAAGGACCCAACAAATACATGAAAGTAAATGAATAAATAAATGTGATTATTAGTGATATCCGTTTCAGCATATTTTGAAAAATGTTTTATGTTAAGATTCTACATATTAAAAAAGTCTATAGAAATTCTAAAAAAACTTTTCTTTTTGGCACAACCAAGGATAATTTTATATCTTATTTTATTTTAGAATGTCCATTAATTTGAATTAAAATCATTAAGATCAGTAGAGAAATACATTATTTATTAATATAATATTAACATTTGTATATGTAATTTATAAATATTTAGGTAATCAGTTGGCACACAAAAATAGAAGAACTCCGTCTTCAAGAGCTTAAACTCAATCGAGAATTAGTCAAGGATAAAGAAGAAATAAAATATTTGAATAATATAATTTCTGAATATGAGAACACAATCAGTAGTCTGGAGGAAGAAATTGTGCAGCAGAATAAGGTTTCATTTTATATTTATTTTGGTGTTTTGTTGCTAAGATTTTTAATATAACAACATTGCATTGATGACTACCTTATTTTCCTAATCAAGTATAGCTTCTATTATTATTCTTATAAAATATTGTTTGTCATTTTTTAAGCTATTCTAAAAATACATTATTCATTTATTTAGTTGTATTAGTAGTCTTGAAAGGAAGAATTCATAAGCAAGTTTATTTGGTAAGTTAATTTTTGTTTCACTGTTGGTTATTTAAATTCACCTTTACCAGTTTCTACTGGCCGTCACTGATGGAATAAGGCAGCTTGGTATAGAATAAAGCACAGAAGCTTTGGAGGCAGATGCAGTTCACTAAGCATTAGACATTTTGTTGTTCCTTCTGCTTAAATTGTTCTTACCTAAGATACCAATGCTTTCACTGCCTTCTGATCTTACCTCTAATGTCTTACCTTATCAGTGAGGCCTTCACTAGTTACCCAACATACAACAGTAAATTTTATCATCAAGATTCCTTAAATACGGATTACCTAGTTTCATTTAACTCCATAGCACTCATCACCCTCTGACATATGACATACTTTTTTGTTTACTATCTCCCCCTCAGTAGTATATAAATCCTGTGGTGAAGGGGACTTGGTTTTGTTTATTGCTGTGTTCTCATTGTCTCGAATAGTATTTGCCACATAGAATGTGTCATTAAACGTGTTTTGGATGAATGGATGGATGGATAAATGGATGGGTACATGGATGGGTTGAAATCCTGACTCCACACCTGCCTGTCCTTGTCATCTTAGGCAAAAATTACTTACTCTCTGAATTTTCTTCCTTTTTCCTTAAAATGAAAATAATAACAGTGACCTCAAATGGTTGTTGTGAGGATTAAAGAAGAAAAACATATGTAAAAATTCTTCTCATAGGCCTGGTGAGTGTCTTTGTGTGTGTATGACCCAACTATCTTTCTTTAGTTTCATGAAGAAAGACAAATGGCCTGGGATCAGAGAGAAGTTGAGCTGGAACGTCAACTAGATGTTTTTGACCGTCAGCAAAGTGAAATACTACGTGAAGCACAAAAGGTATAAATGATTAATCCTGTTTGCTACTCTATAGCAGGACCTATAATGTTAACCAATAGAAATATTTTCTAAGGTTGGATGGAATTTTATTTTTATTTTTCTGTTTTTTTTTTTGTTTGTTTTTAATTGGAGGATAATTGCTTTACAGTGTTGCATTAGTTTCTGGTATACAACAGTGTGAATCAGCTATATGTATGCGTACATCCCCTCCCTTCTAAGCCTCCCTCCCAGTCACCACATCCTGCCCCTCTAGGCTGTCACAGAGTACTGCGGTCAGCCCCCTGTGTCATAGAGTAGTTTACCAGTATCTATCTATTTTACATGCGGCAGTGTATATACTCTTTCAATTCGTCCCACCCTCTCCTTCCCCTGCTGTGTCCACAGGTTCATTCTCTACATCTGTGTCTCTATTCCTGACCTGCAAATAGGTTCATCAGTACCATTTTTCTAGCTTCCTTGTATATGTGTTAATATACGGTATTTGTTTTTCTCTTTCTGGCTTACTTCACTGTATGACAGACTGTAGGGGTCATCCACATCACTACAAATGACCCAGTTTTCTTCCTTTTTATGGCTGAGTTGCAATTTTAATTGATGATATCTTTTTATGTGTCAACTATAAGTGTATTTAACCATGTCTTGTCATATAGTTGTAAACATTAATATTGTTATTTCCAAAGTTGCAACTGCTTTTTTTTAAAAAAATTCTATTTCTCAATAGTTTGAAGAAGCTACAGGATCAATGCCAGACCCTAGTTTGCCCATTCCGAATCAACTTGAGATTGCTCTAAGAAAAATTAAGGAAAATATCAGAATAATTCTAGAAACCCAAGCAACTTGCAGATCACTGGAAGAGGTAATTAGAAGAATTTGCGTATTGTTGTTGTTCAGTTGGCAAGTCTGACCCCAAGTCTGACTCTTTGTGACCCCATGGACTGTAGCATGCCAGGCTTCCTGGCCCCTCACCATCTCCTAGAGTTTGCTCAAGTTCATGTCCATTTCATTGGTGATGTCATCCAACCATCTCATCCTCTGTTGCCCTCTTCTTGCATTTTGATAAGTGTATTATTGGATATACTTCTGGAATTTTATAAGTAATATTTTTAAATGAGGATGAAGCATAAAATGATGAATCTGTTGCTTATTCTACTCTACTTTTCTTTAGTCTTTCTTTTGCCAACAAAGAACAGTAGACATGGCTAATTTGAAATCACTCTTCTTTTAGTCATTACTTATCACTTTTGGGTACACTCGTCAGTTGCTAGCATGAGAGGAAACCAAAAGAGCATTTGACTATAGCTTTATGAACAATGTGTTTCCTTCCCCTCAATGATCAAGAATTGTTTTCATCCTTGTTTATTTTTATATTTTATTTTGAAGCATATGTTCTAAACTCTGGATCAATTTTCAGTTTATTTCTTTTTGTGGGTGGTTAAAGGGCTTGAACGTAAACTAGAAATTGTTTCTTAGTTTAATATAGGTCTTAAATTTGGTTAATAGATGGTCACATCTCTCTTTGTTAAATTATACAGAAAATAGTAAAAACTGAATATATTTAGATGCCAACTAAAATGAAAATCATATTACTATAAATACATTTAAAATGATTTTTTAAATTGTGCATTTTTAAATCAACCAAAGAAACTTAAATTGTCTTCTGTATTGTAAATTTGTCATTTATGTGAATTGCCACTGAATTATTTGATTTTTGAGTATTTGCTTAATTCTGTTGAGGAATAAATACTATTTTCAGTTTTGTTTTGAGAAGCTGCACATTTTATAATGGAGAGCCATTGACCCAGACCACTAAAATTCCAACTTTTATACTTTGTTGACTTCTATGGGTTACTCTTCTGGTGCTCTAATGAGTCAATGAATCAAAATAAAAGAAATGATTTATTACATTTTCTTTATAGATCTATCACCATCCACATTTCTATTTCTAAAACTATAAGATCTAAATAAAGTATTGTAACTAAATTTCATTTTCATCATAACAATGAAGTTTCTAATATATATAAAATCTTATAAATAAAATATGCATGTAGATAACTGCTGTCACATAGAAATACAGTTTAACCTTATTAAGACTCTTGAGAGTCCCTTGGACTGCAAGGAGATCCAACCAGTCCATCCTAAAGGAGATCAGTCCTGGGTGTTCTTTGGAAGGACTGATGTTGAAGCTGAAACTCCCAACACTTTGGCCACTTGATGTGAAGAGCTGACTCATTTGATGCTGGGAAAGATTGAAGGCAGGAGGAGAAGGGGATGACAGAGGATAAGATGGTTGGATGGCATCACCAACTCAATGGACATGAGTTTGAGTAAATTCTGAGAGTTGGACAGGGAGGCCTGGTGCTGCAGTCCACTGGGTCGCAGAGTCGGACATGACTGAGAGACTGAACCGAACTGAAAGTAGCATTTGGCTATCAGTGCACTTCCCTTGTAGCTCAGTTGGTTGAGAATCTGCCTGCAATGCAGGAAACCCAGGTTCGATTCCTGCATTGGGAAGATCCCCTGGAGAAGGAGATGGCAACCCACTCCAGTATTCTTGCTCGGAGAATCTCATGGACAGAGGAGCCCAGCAGGCTACAGTCCATGGGGTAGTAAGAATTGGACGCGACTTAGTGACTAAACCACCACCACTAGTCTGACTAAAATTCAGATGAAGCATTTAAAAGAAAAAAAAGTATTTTTTTTTTAATGATTTATCATTACAGAAACTAAGAGAAAAAGAATCTGCTTTACGGTTAGCAGAGGAGAATATTCTGTCAAGAGACAAAGTAATCAATGAACTGAGGCTTCGATTGCCTGCCACTGCAGAACAAGAAAAGCTTCTAGCTGAGTTCAGCAGAAAAGAGGTGGAACCAAAATCTCATCACACGTTGAAACTTGCTCATCAGACCATTGCAAATATGCAAGCAAGGTTAAATCAAAAGGAAGAAGTGTTGAAGAAGTATCAACATCTGCTAGAAAAAGCCAGAGAGGTATTTGATTATGTTATGCTATCTTATTTATTATGGTGTTTTTAGACAAGTGCCAAATACTATTCTGCCCTTAAATGGTGTTTCATTTTTTGTTTTCAAATGATTCTATTCAGGTATTGTTACTTTCACGTGATTGGATTACAGATCTGTCAGTAAAACTGGCAGTTTGTGTTATTGACTGAGTAAACCAGTAATGGTGTTCATGGTGAAACTGTGATTTCGAGTTAATAGGTGAAGATTGAGGCAGTAAGTTAGAATGAAATCCATCACACTGGTATCAGTGAAAATCAAATTTGCTAGAATTTTAAGGGGTAAAAAAAATCTAAAATTTAAAAATTGCTAGAAACAAGTTAAAAGATAATGAATCCATATTATTCTAATATTAAGAATAAATTATACTCTAAGGCTAGGCTTGTCAATTTGAACATGTGCTAGAGAAATGTATGCACATGTTGTTCCTTCCTTCTCATAAGGATTTTAGTATATTAAAGGTAAAATATTTAAGACTTTTAGAATGTAAATTTATATGAATCACAATGTAAGCTATAGTTTTAATTTGTTATAAAACAGGAACAAAGAGAAATTGTTAAGAAACATGAAGAAGAACTTCATACTCTTCATCGTAAATTAGAACTGCAGGCTGATAATTCACTCAGTAAATTCAAAGAAACAGCTTGGGTAAGATTACAGTTTGGGTAAGAGTCTAGGAACTTTGTTCTATTCTTTATTGATTTTTCAGACCATACAGTTGAAAATTTAGCTCTGTTTTTGGGGAAAGGGGGTTGGAAGCCATCCTACATTTTTTTTTTTTTTTTTTTTTGCCAGAATAATCTGAATACACAGCTCTGATCATTTTTTTCCCTAGACGTACATTTGTTATAGCTTACTGCTGCCTAGAAAATCATGTTTATATTTCTTCCTCTGACTTGTCTGTCTTTTCAAATCTGTACATTATTAGTTTACCTGTATCTAACTGCTTTCTATGTTCTGAATTCAGTTTATTCTTGCCTCTTGATCATTGCATTCTGTATGTGCAAAAGACCTGTCTTTCTTCTCCTAACATGCAAACCTTAGCTTTCTCAAACTTTAACTCATTAATTCAATCAACATTTATTTATTGATCCTTCCCTACATGTAGGTACTTTGCCAGATGCTGGGAATACAAAGAATAAGATCTCTATTTCCTGTCTTCTCTAAGCCTTCATTGCCTTCATTACATTTTAGATTTGATATTGTTTTGATTATTTAAGGAACCAAGTTAAAATTATGAGATAAGTATGGCATTGCATTGTACCTGCTCATGGCTAATATAATGATATTTCATAGGATTTAATAAAACAGTCTCCCACTCCAGTTCCTACCAATAAGCATTTTATTCGTTTGGCTGAGATGGAACAGACAGTAGCAGAACAAGATGACTCTCTCTCCTCACTTGTGATCAAACTAAAACAAGTATCTCAAGATTTAGAGAGACAGAAAGAAATCACTGAATTAAAAATCAAAGAATTTGAAAATATGAAATTACGGTAAGTCTTAGAAATAGATTGTAAATATAGGAAAATGGGAATAATGATATAATAAATATAAATGTAAGCATTTGTTATATCATGCACTGGTCTAAAAATATTGACTATATTATCTCATTTTATCCTCAGTACTACTAATGATATGGGATAGTCACTCCATTTTGCAGATAGGAAGCTAAGCTACAGAAGGCCTCAGTAACATGCCTAGGAGAAGATGGGAAAGCCATGATTTGAATCTAGTCAGTCTGACTCAAAAGATTCTTGCGTAGAATTTCATCTTTAACCTTTGAAAATTTCCTTTTTATTATCTGTAAAGGAAAATGACAATACTTACTCTGGCTCTTTCAAGGTGGTTATATGAAGGCCAGATGATGCTATATATGGAAGTAGTTTGAAAATTGTAAAGTAACATAAATACAAAACTTTTACTTATATACCTGTAACAGTTTGTGGCCCCACTCCAGTATTCTTGCCTAGAGAATCCCGTGGACAGAGGAGCCTGGTGGGCTGCTGTCCATAGTGTCGCACAGAGTCCGACACGACTGAAGTGACTTAGCAGCAGCAACAGTTTGTGGCATACATTTAAGGCTCAAATATTTGTTGAATGAAATATTAATCTTTTTTATTAACCACATCAACGGTGGAGGGCTCAAAGCATTCTCTATATTAGAAATTCTAAACATTGTTCATTCATTTATCAGAGTATACATTTTAAAACTAAGATAGGTATAGGAGTTCCCTGGTGATCCCGTGGTTAGGGACCAGGATTAAACCTGGTCCAGGAATATTGGACATGCAGCGAGGCAGTAACGCCCATGTACCACAACTGCTGAGCCTGTGCACTGGAGCCTGTAGCCTTGACTATTGAGCCCAAGTGCTGCAGCTGCTGAGCTCTGCATGCCCTTGAGCCTATGTTCCACCACAAGAGAAACCACCTCAGTGAGATGCCCACACACAGCAACTAGAGAGTAGCCCCCACCACTCACCGAAAGCCTGCATGCAGCAGCAAGGACCCAGAACAGCCAAAAATAAATAATAAAATAAGATAGGTTTATATTTAGGTATTTTGTAATCACTGGAGAACTATCTCTAGTGTTCAGTTTCTTGTCTGAAAAAAAAATGAGAAAGTAAACTACTTGGCTTATAATTCTATTCCATCTCTGACGTCCTTATTAGAACCTTTGATTTATTCATTTATCCAAGATACTTCTGACAAAGTTAACACTATTTTTGCTTTATTAAGAAGCTGCCACTTTAAATGAATTATTCTCTAAGAGAAAACAGAAAGTAGCATGTGATATATAAGTTTCTGTCATATTTTAGAGCATAACATTTCTCTCATTTCTGAATCTGATTCTTGGATGTTGAAAATAATCAACTTTTGATATCATCTTGTATATTTACTATTTCGCCACCTGAAACACTTGAAGTTACTGTTTTGTACCTCTGTCATTTTAGCCTAAAGTTAATACTTTTATTCTCTGTGTGTGCAATGGTATGCATATTTTAATGTGTCTTAGGAAATTATAGTTCTGTGTGATTTCTTTAGTGAAACCTTATATTTTTACAGTATGATGATTATTTAAAGTGACTTAAGTTTTTGCTGTAAGAAACAAGTCTCAGATTGTTTAACACTGTACCTGTTGATAGTTCAAAAAACCTTTCATTGAACAAAGTTTAATAATTTGAATATCAATATTGATGGCCTTATTAACGTAGTATCTATGTAAGTACAGTGAACTGGATGTAATGATGTAATTCCATGTATGAGACTAATATTGAATGAGCAGTAGGACTAATTGAATTTACTAAGTCTTTGTGCATGCATGCGTGCATAGTCACTTCAGCTGTAAAAAGTCTTTAGTTACTACTATAGTATCTACTTCCATATAGTATAGAGCTACAGAATTATAGATGCAATACTGGTGACTTTAAAACCATATACAAATTAAGAGTACACATGGATGGTTTCTGTGAAAGTTCATATTTTGTCTTTGTAAATGTCACTATAGGGCAGTGATTTTTCAAGCAGAAGTGATTTTTCTCTCCTCTCCCCTCAGGGACATTTGATGTAGACATTTTTGATGAATGATTAGGAGTAGTATTGGCATCTTGTGGGTAGAAGCAAGGAATACCGCTAAATGTTTTAAAATGCATAGACAGTAGCCCCCACCCCCAATGAAGAATTATCCAGCAAAAATGTTAATAGTGCTATGGTTGAGAAACCCGTATATAAAGCAAGCAGTTGCATCTTGCAGGAACCATAATATTTAAAGTGTTATTTTGTTCATTCTCTATATTATTTCATCTAGAGCCACAAATTACTGATGCAGTTGTTGCAAAAACATAGTAGGCAGAAACTGGAAGAAAGTCTATTTTATGTTAAGTTAAATAGTAGTTAAGTAAAGAATTGTTC
>NW_011495084.1:9384274-9427189 GCF_000754665.1 Bison bison bison | reverse complement strand
AATTGGTCCTCTTTCAGGATTTAGATTGAGACTTAGATTTTTAAGGATACCGAGGACCAAACATTTGTTCTTTGTAAAATTTGTATCAATCAAACTGTTAATTGCAACAACCACTCTACTAAATACATATGTTTGCTGTATATTAGGCTCCAAGAAAATCATGCAGATGAAGTGAAAAAAATAAAAGCAGAAGTAGAGGATTTGAGGTGTCTTCTGGTGCAATCACAAAAGGAGTCACAAAGTTTAAAATCTGAACTTCAGACTCAAAAAGAAGCGAATTCAAGAGCTCCAACAACTACAATGAGAAATCTAGTAGAAAGGCTAAAGAGCCAATTACCCTTGAAAGAAAAACAACAAAAAGTAAGTAACAATAGAAAGTTAACAAGATTTCAAAAAAACGTGTGGTAGAATGCAGATTTGTAAAAGATGATAGCATGCATCTCTCTCTTGTAATAAAAAGTATAAGCATTATCTTAAGGGAGCCTGGTGGGCTGCCGTCTATGGGGTCGCACAGAGTTGGACACGACTGAAGCGACTTAGCAGCAGCAGTAGCAGTAAGCTGTTAAGCAAGTTTGGGTTTTTCAACATAACTGTTTTAGAAAGCCCTATAAATTGGTGGTGTTTTTAAGTTCAAATATAGTCCAACTTGGGCTTTCCTGGTGGCTTAGACAGTAAAGAATCTGTCTCCAATGCAGGAGACCTGGGTTTGATCACTGGATTGGGAAGATCCCTGAAGAAGGAAATGGCTACTCACTCCATGGAGAATTCCATAGACAGAGGAGCCTGGTGGGCTGCAGTCCATAGGGTCACAGAGTCGGACACGACTGAGCTGCTAACACTTATATCTATGCATCGTCTAACTTATCTTTCTATGTTACCAGTCTGATTTGTGGGTTAGCTATAGGAAATAAAGAGAAATCTTCTTGAAAATATTTTCTCTCCTTTTCTGTTAGGATGCTCTGTTAGTGAGGCCATTTTGAACAATTTAAATAATTAAAAAATTTTAAACAATTCTGGGAGTTAAGAAGGAGATAGGATAAGAGGAGGAAAGATTAAAGGAGATCTCAGAGACAGTGCTGTGAAAAGGAGTTGGTCAGTGGATTAACAGGTTGATTAGTTTGTTTTCCATTTATCTCAGATTTTGTATATAATTAACTGTTTTAGAAGGTGCTACTGTTTTTCTGTGCTAGCTCATGAAATTTATTGGCAGATTTTAAGTCTTTTCTAATCTTGTAACTTCGTCTTCTTAAATTCAGTTAATTTCACATGGAAGCATATATTAAATGAGTAATTTAAATAAACATTTCAGCTTAGAATTTTGAGAACAAAACATGCCTGGGTTGTGTAATGCAGATTGTTTGATATAATGCTGCTGCTGCTGCTAAGTCGTTTCAGTCGTGTCTGACTCTGTGCAACCCCATAGACGGCAGCCCACTAGGCTCCCCCACCCCTGGGATTCTCCAAGCAAGAACACTGGAGTGGGTTGCCATTTCCTTCTCCAGTGCATGAAAGTGAAAAGTGAAAGTGAAGTTGCTCAGTCATGCCGACTCTTAGGGACCCCATGGACTGCAGCCCATCAGGCTCCTCCGTCCATGGGATTTTCCAGGCAAGTGTACTGGAGTGGGCTGCCATTGCCTTCGCCTTGATTTAATGCTAGATTTTCACAATTATCATTATCAAGATTTTGAATTCTCACACTCAATTTGGGAAGAATTGAGTTCACTTACTAATGGAAATCCATTTGAAACAGTTGGATTGTTTGTGAACACTGATTAAACATATGGTATTATAAGAGAATAGTTTAAAGTAATGAATCTTATGTATATTTTATATTACATGTTTCTCATATAAAGTGTCATTTTTAAAAAATTATGTATGGTTTGAAATTTTTAGGCACTTAGTCGGGCACTTTTGGAACTTCGGGCAGAAATGACAGCAGCAGCTGAAGAACGTATTATTTCCATGACTTCTCAGAAAGAGGCAAATCTCAATGTTCAACAAATTGTGGATCGACATACTAAAGAGCTAAAGGTGATCATGAATGTGTGCATTCATATAACAGAGTTCCCACTAATTCCTATTGGAAGAAAATTCACTTAGATATATAATAATTTTGGTAATGAATAAGGAATTTATTCTAATAAATAATTAGTGCATAGATGTACACATACTCACAGTTCTGAACACTAAATATCTTTACCGTATTCACTGAATATCGTCTTGAAGGTTAGTAAAGAGTAGTCCATTATAGGACAGTCCTCTTAATAGAATTAAATTTAAGAAACATTTTTCTTAGGCTTTTTAAATTCTGTATTGATAAGTGAGATTAGTTTTTGCTAAGTTCATAATATGACTTAATTGGCTTTCCTTTTTTAGCCCCTGAAATAGTTTATGGAAATTATGTAGTCCACATTTAATCTATAGGGCTGCCCAACATTAAAGCCTTTTCTTTTTTAAATTATTTCTTAATTTTTAACAGTGTATTATTTTCTTACCTGGTTATTAGGTTTGTTACTATATGAAAATTTTTTTTTCTAAAATGTGTACATTTAATTGTGATTTTTAAATTTCTCTACATAGAGTTTCATACAGTTTGAATCAAATGAAAAATCTAGTTTTTATATGTTTTATTTTGTTTGTAATTTTTATTTACTTTTGGTTTATTTATATATACCCTCTATTACCATTAAACCATGTAAGGACTGGATTTTACTCAGATTTTTAAAATCTCCTATTGGACCTATTGAGATTATTAGCATAACTGACAGTAAAAATCCAGTAAGTCATAACTATGTAAATAGGTAGAGCCCTGTGATGATCAGTCCCTTTTTCTTTGTCTGAAATTTCTGCTCTGAATTCCTTAAATACTTCCAGTCATTTTTCTTGAAACCATTTTTGACTTTTCCAAGGGAGTTTGTATTTTGTGTAATTGCTATAATACTACTAATTTCCTATTAGGGCTATTGGTAATCCCTTTGGGCCTGTAATAATTTATTCAACAAAACATATATTAAGGACCAATAATCCTATCAATGTTGCTGTCTAGGACAGCTTGGAACTCCTTTCTAGTGGCTTATGTATACTGTCTAGTATTGTGAGCTGCCCTTTTATGTCTTGTCTTTACAAAATAGATTACAAACTACTAAAAGATTTTTGTTTTATGCTGTTCTTAGGCTTCACAGTGTTTGAAAAAAAAAAAAAAGCCTTATACAGTGATATTTACTTGTTTTTCTAATAAATTAATTCAGCCAAAGTGAAACATTTGCTTAGTTGATGAAATTTTGGTTCTAGGTGTTTGCTGAAGATGAATTGCTTTAGACTGTTTTTTCATGTTTTGTTTTTTCCCTTAAAGTAGACTTAATTCATTAGAAATGAGGATAGAAGAATTTATGTAGTTTTTGGTGGGTTTTTTTGTATGTGTGTCCTTAAAAATTTAGATTGAAACTTTATTAGTAAGTATTAGTGGTGTACTTTATTATTATTGCTTTTATCATTGATATTTGCTGAAGATTCATGATTTACACCTTTATCTTATATTAGTCGCAAATTGAAGATTTAAATGAAAATATTTTAAAACTTAAAGAAGCTCTTAAAACAAGTAAAAACAGAGAAAACACACTAACTGATAATTTGAATGACTTAACCAATGAACTGCAAAATAAACAAAAAGCCTATGGTAAAGTGCTTAGAGAGAAAGATGCAGTTGATCAAGAGAATAATGAACTGAAGAGGCAAATTAAAAGATTAACCAGTGGATTACAGGTAATCTTATTTGTGATAATGTTTTGATTTACAATAAACAGGTAGTTTATTTCCACTTTTTCATTTTATCTATAATATTTGTGAAGAGTTGACTCATTGGAAAAGACTCTGATGCTGGGAGGGATTGGGGGCAGGAGGAGAAGGGGACGACAGAGGATGAGATGGCTGGATGGCATCACCGACTCGATGGACGTGAGTCTGAGTGAATTCCAGGAGTTGGTGATGGACAGGGAGGCCTGGCATGCTGTGATTCATAGGGTCGCAAAGAGTCGGACACGACTGAGCGACTGAACTGAATTGATAATATTTGCTGAAACTAGCTTTCAAATCACTTTGATTAATGTAACCGCTAATTCCTTCAGTGACCTCTATTGTATTTGTAGTTTTAAAGTAGCATATCTTATTAAAATATAGAAGTAGTTACCATGTTATGCTTAAATATCAACAGTGTCATTTAGAAAGTATGGTTAGCTGTAGTCTCAAAGTTTCTACAGTTGGAATATTTATTGTGTATTTTGTTTGATACTTTTATGCTTGTTTAATGTAAAACTGCTGCAGCTATTGCTGCTCCTAAGTTGCTTTAGTCGTGTCTGACTCTGTGCGACCCCATAGACGGCAGCCCACCAGGCTCCCCCGTCCCTGGAATTCTCCAGGCAAGAACACTGGAGTGGGTTGCCATTGCCTTCTCCAATGCATGAAAGTGAAAAGGGAAAGTGAAATCACTCAGTTGTGTCCGACTCTTCGCGACCCCATGGACTGCAGCCTATCGGGCTCCTCTGTCCATGGGATTTTCCAGGCAAGAGTACTGGAATGGGGTGCCATTGCCTATATCTTGTTTTTTAGGGCAAACCTTTGATAGATAACAAACAAAGTTTAATTGAAGAACTCCAAAAGAAAATTAAAAAGCTAGAAAGCCAACTGGAAAGAAAGGTGGATGAAGCAGAAATGAAACCTATGAAAGAAAAGGTATGTGAAGAGATGTACTGATATGTTTAAGGCAGTGATAGTTAAATGTGTAGTTGAAGACTAGATAATTTGTTCATCTGTGGACCTGATACATATACCATAAGTGGTATTGGGTAACATAGAGGCATTCAAGACAAGTGTCTGTCCTTTAGGAATTTACTAGTCTACTTGAAGAGATACCAGTAAGTCTTCATCAGAAATTACTCTTCTTTCTGACATTACAGTACATCCAAAATGCCTTTATACCCTATGTATTCAGCTGTATTTATCACTTTTCCCAGTGTAATTGTTTATATAGATTGGTTTGTACAGACCTTTGGGAAAGAAATCTGGGCATTTTTATCCTTACTTCTTGACCCAGATGTGTCCTATTTAATCCTTCAGTGGACTGGATTATTATTTCAGAGTAAATAGAGGGACTTGGATATATTCAGTGTTTACAGTAACAGTCAATAACCAACCCACTCATAAATTGATTCTGTAGTGTGAAAATAGCCTGAAATTTTCTTACAAGTTAACTAGTATTTTGTAGTAAAAAAATTACTGATAGAAATAGTCCAAAGAAGAACTCAAATTGGTTAAAATCCATGTAATTAAACTTGTAAATAATTTGTTATTACTTACAGAGTGCCAGAGAAGAAGTAATTCGGTGGGAAGAAGGTAAAAAATGGCAAACCAAAATAGAGGGAATTCGAAACAAGTTAAAAGAGAAAGAGGGGGAAGTCTATATTCTAACAAAGCAGTTGACTACTTTGAAGGATCTTTTTGCCAAGTGAGTTTAATGTAAAACTAATTAATTATGTATACTTTTTCATTTACCTGAAAGTTACATAGTTTTTGTGTACTTGCTAAAATGAGAAATTCTCTAGCTTTATCATTTATTATCTATATTTCACTTTTTATTTTTTTTAAATATGCGTTAAATATATTTTAACAATTTCTAAGTGAAATTTCTTTAATTTAGCTCATAGCAAATAGAGAATGATCTGGTTTTTGTACATACGTACCTCTTATAGTAAGGAAGCTACAATTTAATAAATTGAACAAGCCAAACAGTGGATGGTACATTTTCATGATTCTGTATTAAATCCCACAGAGCTGATAAAGAGAAACTTACCCTGCAAAGGAAACTAAAAACAACTGGCCTGACTGTTGATCAGGTTATGGCAGTGCGAGTGTTGGAGTCAGAAAAAGAGTTAGAAGAATTAAAAAAGAGAAATCTTGACTTAGAAAATGACATATCATATATGAGGTAAGCTAATACATTAAAATGCAGAAGCATATAACCATACATATACCATAAGTGGTACTGGGTAACATAGAGAAGTTCAAGATAATTCCTTTAGGAATTTACTAGTCTACTTGAAGAGACAGCAGTAACTCTTAGTCAGAAATTACTAAGCATGGCCCCGCACATCAGAACTAGACCAGGTTTCCACCACAGTCAGTCTCTCGCATTAGGAAGCTTCCAGAAGCCCCTTATCCTTATCCCTCAAAGGACAGACAGAATGAAAACCACAATCACAGAAAACTAATCAAACTGATTACATGGACCACAAACTTGTCTAACTCAATGAAACTATGAGCCATGCCATGTAGCGCCACTCAAGACAGACCAGTCAAGGTGGAGAGCTCTGACAAAACATGCTCCACTGGAGAAGGCAATGGCAAACCACTTCAGTATTCTTGCCTTGAGAACCCTATGAATAGTATGACAAGGCAAAATGATAGGACACTGAAAGATGAACTGCCCAGGTTGGTAGGTGCCCATATGCTACTGGAAAAGAACAAAGAAATAACACCAGAAAGAATGAAGAGACAGAGTCAAAGCGAAAACAACGCCCAGTTGTGGATGTGACTGGTGATGGAAGTAAAGTCTGATGCTGTAAGAAACAATATTGGATAGGAACCTGGAATGTTAGGTCCACGAATCCAGCTACATTAGAAGCAGTCAAACAGGAAATACAAAGGGTGTACATCAACATTCTAGGAATCAGTGAACTAAAATGGACTGGAATGGGTGAATTTAACTCAGATAACCATTATATCTACTACTGTGAGCATGAATCCCTTAGAAGAAATAGAGTAGCCATCATAGTCAATAAAAGAGTCCAAAATGCAGTACTTGGCTGCAATCTCAAAAACAACAGATTGATCTCTGTTCGTTTCCAAGGCAAACCATTCAATATCACAGTAATCCAAGTGTGTGCCCTAACAAATAATGTTGAAGAAGTTGAAGTTGACCGTTTCTATGAATACCTACAAGACCTTCTAAAACTAACACCCAAAAAAGATGTCCTTTTCATTATAGGGGACTGGAATGCAAAATGAGGAAGTCAAGAGATACCTGGAGTGACAGGGAAGTTTGGCTTTGGAGTACAGAATGAAGCAGGACAAAGGCTAACAGTTTTGCCAAGGGAACACACTGGTCATAGCAAACACCCTCTTCCAACAACACTAGAGAAGACTTTACACATGGACATCACTAGATGGTCAGTACCAAAATCAGATTGATTATATTCTTTGCAGCCAAAGATGGAGAAGCTCTATACAGTCAGCAAAAACAAGACTGGGAGCTGACTGTGGCTCAGATCATGACTACCTTATTGCCAAATTCAGACTGAAATTGAAGAAAGTAGGGAAAACCACTAGACCATTCAGGTATGACCTAAATCAAATCCCTTACGATTATACAGTGGAAGTGATAAATAGATTCAAGGGATTAGATCTGATAGAGTGCCTGAAGAACTATGGACGGAGGTTCATGACATTGTACAGGAGGCAGTGATCAAGACCATCCCCAAGAAAAATGCAAAAAAGGCAAAACGGTTGTCTGAGAAGGCCTTACAAATAGCTGTGAAAAGAAGAGAAACGAAAGGCAAAGGAGAAAAGTAAAGATATACCCATTTGAATGCAGAGCTCCAAACTATAGCATGGAGAGATAAGAAAGCCTTCCTCAGTGATCAATGCAAAGAAATAGAGGAAAACAACAGAATGGGAAAGACCAGAGATCTCTTCAGGAAAATTAGAGATACCAAGGGAACATATCATGTAAAGATGGGCACAATAAAGGACAGATATAGTATGAACCTAACAGAAGCAGAAGATATTAAGAGGTGGCAAGAATACACAGAAGAACTATACAAAAAAGATCTTCATGACCCAGATAACCATGATGGTGTGATCATTCACCTAGAGCCAGACATCCTGGAATGCAAAGTCAAGTGGGATTAGGAAGCATCACTATGAACAAAGCTAATGGAGGTGATGGAATTCCAGTTGAGTTATTTCATATCCTAAAATACGATGCTATTAAAGTGCTGCACTCAATATGCCAGCAAATTTAGGAAACTCAGCAGTGGCCCCAGTTCTGGAAAAGGTCAGTTGTCATTCCAGTCCCAAAGAAAGGCAATGCCAAAGAATGTTCAGACTCCCACACAATTGCACTCATCTCACATGCTAGCAAAGTAATGCTCAAAATTCTGCAAGTGAGGCTTCAACAGCACATGAACCAGGAACTTCCAGATGTTCAAGCTGGATTCAGAAAAGGCAGAGGAACCATAGATCAAATGGCTAACATCTGTTGGATCACACATAAAGCCAGAGATTTCCAGAAAAACATCTACTTCTGATTTATTAACTATGCCAAAGTCTTTGACTGCATGGATCACAACAAACTGTCCAAAATTCTTAAAATGATGGGAATACCAAACCTCCTTACCTACCTCCTGAGAAATGTGTTTGTAGGTCAAGAAGCCACAGTTAGATCTGGACATGGAACAACAGACTGGTTCCAGATAGGGAAAGGGCTACATCAAGGTTGATATTGTCCCCCTGCTTATTTAACTTATATGCATGTGAAATGCCAGGCTGAATGAAGCACAATCTGGAATCAAGATTGCCAGGAGAAATATCAATAACCTCAGATATGCATATGACACCACCCTTATGGCAGAAAGCGAAGAAGAACTAAAGAGCCTCTTGATGAAAGAGAGTGAAAAAGTTGACTTAAAACTCAACATTCAGCAAACTAAGATCATGGCATCTGGTCCCATAACTTCATGGCAAATAGGTGGGGAAACAATGGAAACAGGAAGAGGCTTTATTTTTGGGTGCTCCAAAATCACTGCACATGGTCACTGCAGCCATGAAATTAAAAGACGCTTGCTCCTTGGAAGAAAAGCTATGGCCAACCTAGATAGCATATTAAAAAGCTGAGACATTACTTTGCCAACAAAGGTTCATCTAGTCAAAGCTTTGGTTTTCCCAGTAGTCATATATGGATGTGAGAGTTGGACCAATAAGAAAACTGAGCGCCGAAGAATTGATGCTTTTGAACTGTGGTGTTGGAGAAGACTCTTGAGAGTCCACTGGATTGCAAGGAGATCCAACCAGTCAATCCTAAAGGAGATCAGTCCTGAATATTCATTGGAAGGACTGATGTTGAAGCTGAAACTCCAGTAGTTTGGCCACCTGATGTGAAGAACTGACTCATTTGAAAAGACCCTGAGCTGAGAAAGATTGAAGGCGGGAGGAGAAGGGGACAACAGAGGAAGAGATTGTTGGATGACGTCACCAACTCGATGGATATGAGTTTGAGGACGCTTTAGGAGTTGATGATGGACAGGGAAGCCTTATATGCTGCAGTCAATGGGATCTCAAAGAGTCAGACACGGCTGAGTGACTGAACTGAACTGAAAATGTTTTATCTTAAGCTTGAGTTCTGGTTTTTCTTTTCCCATGTGAGTAGAGATGTTTCTGGTTCTTTTTACATCACATAATACAGATTATATTATTGAGCTTCTGAACATTATATTCTGCAACTCTGGATCTTGATTGAATTCTGTGGAAAATGCAGTATTTTTGTTTTACCAGGTCTAGATAGTCTCTGGAGAAGGAAATGGCACCCCACTCCAGTACTCTTGCCTGGAAAATCCCATGGGCGGAGGAGCCTCGTAGGCTGCAGTCCATGAGAACGCGAAGAGTTGGACACGACTGAGCGACTTCACTTTCTCTTTTCACTTTCATGCATTGGAGAAGGAAATGGCAACCCACTCCAGTGTTCTTGCCTGGAGAATCCCAGGGACGGGGGAGCCTGGTGGGCTCCTGTCTGTGGGGTCGCACAGAGTTGGACACGACTGAAGCAACTTAGCAGATAGGCTCAGCCTCATTTTTTAACCTGCTTTCTGTGGGCTGTGGTTCCAGTACCATTTTCAAAACTTTTACAGTGCTCTTTTGCTTTGTTCTGCCTGAGCACTTCCCTATTGACAGTCTGGTATGTCGGCTGTCTTCTGTTAGGTCAGTTCTCAGATTCTTTAATGTTCAGATTAGGATCAGATGCATACATGCGTGCTCAGGAGTGAGCTCAGTACTTCATTAACTACTTTATAAGATTCCTTTCTAGAGCTCTTTCCTTCTGTCATCTCACTGATGCATTTGGTTTCCTCGGGCTCCCCTTTTTGGTTGTTATTGTTTCATCACTAAGTTGTGTCCAGTTCTTTACAACACCGTGAACTGTAGCCCACCAGGATCCTCTTTCCATGGGATTTCCCAGGCAGGAATACTGGAATGGGTTGCCATTTCCTCCTCCAGGGGATCTTCCTGACCCAGGGATTGAACTTGTGTCTCTTGCATCACAGGCAGATTCTTTAATGCTGAGCCACCAGGGAAGCCCCCCTTTTTGGTCTCTAGGGCAAAAGACCTGAGGCTTTAGTTGCCCGTTATACTGTGCACTTCAGCCATTGTGCTCTTGTCTGCATCTAAGCCAGCAGCAGGAGAGCAAAAAAGGGGACATGTGGTGGTGGGGTCCCTACTTTGCCTTCCCCCTTTACTAATCACAGCTCTACCAATTGGAGGAGATTCCTCTCCCTAAAAATTTCGGCTCCTTTGAATTTCCTTTGCAGCCTTTGCCACCACTGCCTTGGGATTGCCTGAGGGTTGAGATAGGAGAGTGCATAGGAGAGAAAAATCAGGAGGGATTTTTGCAGTGCCTAAGAGTATTAAGTGTTCTTAAGGGCCCTTGCTCCTGCTGAAGCTAGAACTTGAAGCTTTGCTGAGGCTCATCTTCATGTTTCAAGCTGTGTTGTATTGAGGCTAGGAAATACTAGAGGAAAGGAAGAGGTAAATTCACCACCTGTGTGCTGATATTTCAAATTCCAGAACTTTATCCCAGTCTGTAAAATATTTACTTTTTAAAGTCCTCATGAGCTACCTATATTCCATTTCCTTCCCTCCTAAATGATTGTTTCTTAAATTCTTCAGAATTTTCCTTCATGGTGAAGAACAAAGTGATTGAAAATTTTTTCTTCGCTTTGACACCTGTTAGAGCCACTGTCTGGATCTAGCTTCCTTGTTTTTCTTAGTCTAAGCATATATTCAGAATAAAACCAAATCCTTTTATTCTTCTTTGCAGTTTTCAGAAGGATCAAAATATTTTACTTTTGAAACCTTCTAATACTTTTAGATATTTAATAGCTTCTTTTCTAGTATGAGCAGTATGACTCTATGTAGGCTGAAATAATTGAGAAGACTTTATAAAAGAGAACTTCAACTTGTCTTCTGTCTCAGTTCAAATGTGAATTTCTGAATTTTATGAATCACATGTAGCTATTAAAGGGAGAAAGGACATTCCAAGAAAATAGAACCCTAGCAGAGACATAGGGGCAGAAGTGATCTTTCTTGTGTGGGTAAGAGTGGATGTATTTTCCTCAGTAAGGGAAAACTCGTGGACAGCTGTGTTGAACAGATGTGATTGTGCCAGATAGTGGAGGGCCTTGTATATCATGCAGATGAGTATGAACTGAAAAAATAGATTATCTGGCACCACTAAGAACCTATTAAAATCCTTGAACTTTTTGAGAAGCACCTGAATGTTATGAAATTATTATGTGATGTTTTAAAAATAGTAGGTATTTTTATTCAGTTATCTTACACAATCCCAAAGTAGATGTATGTTCTTTACAAATGTTAATGCGTTTCTTTAAATCAAAATACGCTTTTTAACTCTTACTTTAAAGGAGGCCAGCCATGAAATCGTCTGTAGAGGATCATTTTATAGGATAGTCATATCCCAATTTAATTTTTGTATAGTTTTGAAGTTTTGTAGAATTTAAAATACAGTGTTAAAAATATATTTTTCTATATTTTAATGTAATAAAACAGAAAAGAGTTGGCAGTTTGAATAATAAAGAGTCTGTGATTATTGTTCATAGGTCTCATCAAGCTCTTCCTCGAGATTCTGTTATAGAAGACTTACATTTGCAAAATAAATACCTCCAAGAAAAACTTCATGCTTTAGAAAAGCAGCTTTCAAAGGATGCATATTCTCGGCCTTCAGTAAGTGCATATCTTCTCATTGTTTTAATTCTAAAGTTTAAAAGTGAAATAACTTCTGCCTTTATCTGACTAGAAATAGTAGATCCTTCTCATTAATATTAATATAATAAATCCAGCTTTTGTTTTTATTTGGTAAAGATATATGTTTTCTTTAATTCTTTTTACATAATATAAATTTGTGGTTCTTATGCTTTGCATAAAGGTTCATTACAAATGATTTCTGTAGATTTTAAATGTAGTTATGAGTTCTGTTGTGACAAGAACACATAGATAAATTAGGAAGATACATTATAACATTGTATCCATTTATGTGTGTGATACATTTCTAGTGTGTCTTTATAAAGTCTGATCAATGTAGAATTATTTGTTGTATCTTATTTTAAAACACTTGTGTGTTATATTTTTATTATTTTTTTCCTTTTCCTGTTTCTTTTCTTCTGTCTGCTTCAAGCAGAATGTGTTATGTGACACAACTACACTTTCTCCTCTTGCTGCCAGTGTTAATAAATACAGGCATAATATTTTTCACAAAAAGAACACTTTACACAGGAAACAAAACAATCGCATAACAGAACTCAGAATTAAAAATAAGAAAGAAATAGATGTTAGTGCCAACTTACATCATCAGGTACCTAGACATAATCTACAGTATTACAGTAATGAAGAAAAACACGAAGCAGAAGATATTGTAGATCCTACGGAGTTAAATAAATCAGAGTCAAGAACAAACAATACATCAAGTCCATTTAGGTCAACTGAAGGTACCTTGACTGATTTTAACCCCAATTTTGAAAATGATCCAAATTCTAAAGTTCAGAAAATTAATCAAGACTGTTGTGAAAATGATGAGCAGAAAGATAAAAACAGGGAAGAGAAAGCTAAGCAAGATGAGAAAGAAAAGGGACACCTAACTGAAGAAGTGAGTCACAGCAAGCACACGGATCCAGCAGAAGCTTCTGGGGAGGACCGTGGCTAGGCCACAGGGGTGGCTGCACTGAATCAGTGTGCTGAGGAGGGTGCACAGGCCCACCCTGAAACCAATGCGCCAGGCCAGCCAAGAAATGAAGCGGCCCAGCTCTGAGTACATGGCAGTCCTTTATTTCTCTGTTGGCTGAGTTTTCTTAGAGCAAGTAGCATATGCGTATGGTACAAATGGAAACAAATTGTGTCAGATTTGTAAAAAATATTAACTGTTAATAAACTTCTTAAACTCCAATATTTGACTGGTTCCTACTAAAACTTAGTGGTTGTGCATTTCTCTAACTCATTTGTGTATTCTCTGTTTTACTACTGGTATTCACTTAAAAAGTATTAGATAACCGAATAACAAAAATAAGGCCCTTTAGAAGTGTTTTGCCTTAGAAATTCCTAATTCAGCATGTTGTAAAATCTCACTGCAAGTCAAATTTCACTACAGGGAAAATATTAATAAAAATCTGTTATGATGCTCTGTAACATTCTAATATACATAGCAAGTTCCTTTGATGATCTTTTTGCTTTGTATTATAACAGATACTTTTTTATATATAATGAGAAAAGGGAGTTTATTTGTATTGCTTAGGTATAGTTCTCACAATACTCTGCAGAGAATTATTTCTGTTTTACTTGGGAAGCTTGGAGAAACATCTCTAGTGATCAAGAAGATGCAGAACTAGGATTTATATGGAGGTCTAATTCTAGTTAATGAACTTTCTACATATGCTCTACTTTTGGTCAATTTATATGGCAGTCCAGAGTAAGAAGTTCGTTCCGAGTTGAAATCAAATAGCATTCATTCATTTGTTCTTTCCTTTCCACCTTGGATATTCTAGTTACCTAAGTCCTCATTAAATTAGACATTTAAATTAAAAGAAAATGGGAAAAATGACTTAATTCTTATTTCATTTCCTTTTTCAGGCATTTTTCACTTGATAATAAGTAATTGAGAATTTGAGACTTCCCCTGTGTATTATCTCTAACTCCCATCCCCTAAGAACTTGACTTTTAGCAGTGTATACCTTTTAATAAGATTCTCCTTCTACAGAACAATTTGTAAGTCTCCCTGAAATTGATTACACAAGAATTTTGTTTATTTTACTTTTATAGATGAGTTTACTAGAATTTTTTCCCCCCAAATTTAAACAATTTCAGCTAGCACTTTTGTTTTCTGAGAATAGGAAGAAAAAAATGATCCACATTCACTTACTTGAATAATTGCATCTGTATTTTAGTGAGGAGAACTGTTGAAAAACTATCTTCATGTAAGATCAGATAGAATTAGTCTTTCCTGTGGGTGAAATGTATTATGTTTTATATCTATCAGTCAGGGGTACTAATTATCAATTTATTAAATTGCTATTGTAGACTGAAGAGATGAAGTAAGGGAAACAGAAGGGCTCAGGGATAGGAAACTGCAGCTTGCCATGTCTGAAGAGACCTTAAACCGTATCAGTGCCTTCATTTGTGAGATGTAGAAACAGAGGACCTTACAGGGGTTGGTTTTGCTTAGTGTTAACCTTAATAGTTACAGTTGGAGAAGGCAAGGGCACCCCACTCCAGTGCTCTTGCCTGGAAAATCCCATGGACGGAGGAGCCTGGTAGGCTGCGTTCCATGGGGTCGCACAGAGTCAGACACGACTGAGCGACTTCACTTTCCTCACTTTAACCTTAATAGTAGTAGAACCAGAATGTAGACTTGGATTATCTGACAAAGTACGAACATATTGCTGTAGTTTACTGACACCATGAAACATGTCTGTCTGCTTTTGCTTGCCACTGTGTATGTTCGTATGGACACACCTCTCAGACAGTTAGAAATCAGGTGGATGCATGCAGTGTTTCTGCCAGTGTTGTGTTATATGCTCTCAGCTCAGAATCTCTTTACTTTTCTATATCCTATTCTCTAATTTCTTTACTTTAACTCTGTTTTACCTAAGAAAACTTACTCTTTTTTTTACTTTTTTTTAACCAAAGAGTGAAAGTGTCAGAATGTATTTAACCTACTGCTAATTCAAATGATGTTACAGAGCCAGGTATAATAAATGTATTTACAGAATATTATACCTTAATAATGATGTATATAAGCATATAATATGATGATCATAATAATGTCTCTGGAATTACTGACTTGATAGTTAACCAAGCCAAGAGAATAGAATGGGAGAGAAAAAACTAAAACTAAAACTGTTCTGAGTGCTTTCACAACATTATCTCATATAATGCTCTTTAACAGTCTTATAAGTGGTAAAAAGTAGTAAAAAGTAACCAAACACAGATTTCTCTTTCAAATAATGTACAGTTTAGAATGAGAAATAAATATGAACATGGATAATAACCCCCCAAGGTGGATTCATGCCAAAACAAATGCAAATAAAGTGTTACTGGATTTCAGAGGAGGGAGTGATTATTTTAGCTCCAGGAATGAGGAATAGCTTTCTAAAGGAGGAAGGAATTGAGGCACTTTTTGTAGGCTTGTGTATTCATCTGCTATGGCAACCATAACAGAACACCACGGAGTTGATGGCTTAAGCAACAGAAATTTATTCTCACAGTTCTGAAAATCAGAAGTCCAAAATCAAGGTATTGGCAGAGTTGATTTCTTCTTTAGTCTTTGGGGAAAGGGTCCCTTCTTCTGGCTCATAGATGGCTAGCTTCTCCTTGTCTCTATAGTTACTCCCTTCTGTCTGTGTGTCAGATTTTGTTTTTGTGTGAGTACATCAGACATTGGATTAAGGCCCACCCTAGTGACCCTTTTTATCTTAATTATCTTATAGCCTGAAAAGGCCCTCTCTCCAAATAAAGTCATTTGAGGTACTGGGAATTAGAACTTAAACATATGAATTTGGGGGTTTGATGGGGGTTGGGGCACAATGCAATCTATAACAGTCTGATAACAATAATATTTTATTTTGGACTGAAAGAACCACAAATTATATGTGTGGACATCATTAAATCATATTGACTTTGTTTTCTTTATTAATTTCAAGAGACTGATTACCTTTTGTGAGTTTGTTTATGGTTGTTTTCTCTAGAGCTCTCCAATTTTCTCATTCTTTTGAGGAATAGCGTTCCCTTTTAGCATAGTGTTTTCTTACCCAGCATGTCTTATGCAGCTTTTATTTGCTACACCTTAAAAATACTCCTAACTTCATTTTCCTGAAGACTTCAGGAATAGATTCAGATGATCATTATCAAAGAGAACAGGAGCTCCAGAGGGAAAACTTGAAGTTGTCATCCGAAAATATTGAACTCAAATTTCAGCTTGAACAAGCAAATAAAGATTTGCCAAGATTAAAGGTAAATTTAATATTCTTTATTATAGTTAGAAAATCTAATGCCTGAAAACCTTTTTCTCCCTACTTAATTGTTATGTTTACTATGTTAGCTTATGAAGAAGCCAGAAACTCATATTCATAAAATATGGTAGCGTTTACACTTTCTACATTCACTCAGGTAACAGTTACTTGTTGAGGGCCTTCTTTGTATCAGGTACTCTTCTATGTGCTGGGAAACAGCCATCAGAAAAATCCTTGCACTTGTAGAGCTTATATTCCAGCAGGAAGGCTCATAATAGGTAAACATCAGTATATTGTATGTCAGCTGATGTTAAATGCTAAAAAAAAAAGCACGGTTTGTGTGTGTGTGTGCATGTGTGTGTGTTGGATTAGGGGTATAGTTGACCCTTGAACTACAAGGGTCCATTTATATGGGGATATTTTTCAGTAGTAAACACTGCTGTTTTACCTGATCCATGGTTGGTTGAATCCATGAATGCAGAGAAACTGCAGATATAGAGGACTGACTATAAGTTATATCTCCACATTGTTTAGCAGTCAACAGTATATGGGATTGCTCTTTAAAATACAGTAGTAAGGGGAGGCCTTATTAATAAAATGGTATTTTAGCAGAGAACTAGGGGACAGGTAAGGAAGTGGGTCATACAGATACTAGAAAAAGAATTCCAGACAACAGAAGTGGCAAGTTCAAATGCTGTGTGTGGCAAGACGATAGTTGGTGTGTTTAATTAACAGTTACCACATTTCAAAATATTCGGATAAAAAAGTAATAAAATATTAGGGTAGCTCTTAAAATATAAAGTCTTTAAAAAATGTTTAGGATGATTGTCTCTGTTAGAAATTTTACTTTATTTTTATATTTATAATAAATTTATTTTTGGTTTTTGAAATCTTATCCTATTTATTGGAGTCTTTTTCTCGACTGACTGTTTCATTTCTGTTTTTTTAACTTAGAATATTAGCAATGCGTTAATACCACTGGTAATAGTATAATTAACCTATGTCCTATTTCTTATTCTGGTTTTTACACTGTTAGAACTAGTGTCAGAAGAGCAATTGTTTATTTCTTTGTACCATGTGGATATGGTTCTAAATATGTAATTTATGGGACAGTTAAATCAGAAGTTCTGAACTCAAATTTATTATTGTGTACTAAGGCGGTAATGATGGACAGGGAGGCCTGGTGTGCTGCAGTCCACGGGGTCGCCAAGAGTTGGTTATGACTGAGCGACTGAACTGAACTGAAGTAATAATGTAGGAAATATATATTTAAATCCATATATAATATCTCTTGTATTAGTACACTTTACTTCAACATATGTCACAGTTCAAAATCCTCTCATTGGTAGGAAGAGCCACTTGTTTACTTAAGCTATACAGTTGAAGAGATTGGTAGTTAAGATGATTTGCCTTTCCTTATCAGTGACTACAGCTGTGTTAAACGGTTACATGTTTCTTTAATATTCTAGAATCAGGTAAGAGACTTGAAGGAAATGTGTGAATTTCTGAAGAAAGAAAAAGCAGAAGTAGAGCGGAAACTTGGCCGCGTTAGAGGGGTGAGTATGTGAGAGTATACCACATGTTTGTTGTAGCTTCAGAAAGGATAAGCTGGAAGTGAGAATAAAAGGTTGGATATATCATAGCAGCATTGATATGCCTTTACTAGTGCCTTTAGTTTCAGTTATGTTCTGCTGCATGCACAGGGTAAAACATCACTAAGCTTTCTCTTTGTTTCAAGTTAATAAATTTCATCATCTGTCACATCTTACATGCTTTTTATTCCACTTGGACTCTATACCGTCTCTTTTTCCTTTGCATCTCCCTCCACACCTTGAAAACATTTAACTTCCAGGAATCTTCCTTCTTCTATTCATTGAGGTAACTACTAATTGCTTCTTGGTCTAACATTTTGTAACTACTTTTTATGCTATTCATGGCAGCTTCTTAGTTATAATGCTAATATACTAATGTTGGGTTTAAGCTGTTACTTATTAGCTGCATGACTTTAGGAATATCAAATTCTCTGAGTGTTGATTTTCTTGTATGTAAAGTGAAGATTGTAATTCCTGTTTCATAAGGTTATTATAATGAGTTGAAGTAATACAAACTTTGGCTTCAAATGTTAGGAATCAACAATGAGTTTAATAATAAACCTCTTGTATTATTGGTACTTTATACTGTACTTTCTAAAATATTTGGTTAAATAAAAAGTTAACATTCTTTCCTAGTCTGGTAGAAGTGGAAAGACAATCCCAGAACTAGAAAAAACCATTGGTTTAATGAAAAAAGTAGTCGAAAAAGTCCAAAGGGAAAATGAACAACTGAAAAAAGCATCAGGAATATTGACCAGTGAAAAAATGGCTAATATTGAGATGGAAAATGAAAAGTTGAAGGTAATATTCTTAATGCCATTTGTACAGAATGTTATACTGATACAATTTTTATTAATTTTTAAAGACAGTTTTAAATATAGTATATAAAGTGGCTTTAACGGATGCATAGGTATTTTAGACATGTGAAAAAAAATATTGGAGACAATGATTAAAGTGTTACAGTAGCATCATGTGGTCATCTTACTATTTCCAGACCATTGGTTCTCACTCTGGCAATAAAAAATAATTAACTGTGTCTATTTTCAAAAATACAGTTGCCTAAGACCCTAATTTTAAGATTGATCAGTTATTTCAGGATTGGTCCCACCATTGGTATTGTGTGTTTTTTTTTTTTTAAGTCATCAACTCATTCTAAGCCAAGATCGGAAACCATCTGCTCTAGATGACCAGTATTAAAGGGAAGAATTTAATTGTATCAAATATGAGCTCTAAAACTACGTTAGACTAAGTTTTATGAGTTTATGGGATCATCATTTATTTCCTCGCTTTGATAATATAGAGTTTTTTAAATTACTAGGCTGAATTAGAAAAACTCAAAGTTCATCTTGGACGTCAGTTGAGCATGCACTATGAATCCAAAGCCAAAGGCACAGAGAAAATTGTTGCTGAAAATGAGAGACTTCGTAAAGAACTTAAAAAAGTATGACTTTCATTATTGACTATACTTATTTTTATGTTAATTAATACATTTTGGGAAAACTGAATGAAAAAGTTGATGAATGTCTATTCAGAATAGATATTAAGAAATTTAGGAATTGTGTTTTATGCCCACCATCCTTTCATAGTGAGGAACATTGAAAATAAAAAATTAATAAATTAACAGGCAGTATAATATAGAAGCTGTGCTTCCCAGGTGATATAGGGGTAAAGAATTCACCTGCCAATGCAGGGGACAGGGTTTGATCCCTGGGTTGGGAAGATCCCCTGAGAAGGAAGTGGCAACCTACCCCGGTGTTCCTCCCTGGGAAATCCCACGGCCATAGGAGCCTGGCAGGCTATAATCCAGGGGTTGGCAGAAGAGATGGACATGACTGAACACACATGCACACATAATGTAGAAGCCACACAGCTGGGATCAATTTTTAGCTTCAGTTCCGTTCCGTTTAGTTCAGTCGCTCAGTCGTGTCCGACTCTTTGCGACCCCATGAATCGCAGCACGCCAGGCCTCCCTATCCATCACCATCACCCGGAGTTCACTCAAACTCACGTCCGTCAAGTTGGTGATGCCATCCAGCCATCTCATCCTCTGTCGTCCCCTTCTCCTCCTGCCCCCAATCCCTCCCAGCATCAGAGGCTTTTCCATTGAGTCAACTCTTCGCGTGAGGTGGCCAAAGTACTGGAATTTCAGCTTTAGCGTCATTCCTTCTAAAGAACACCCAGGACTGATCTCCTTTAGAATGGACTGGTTGGATCTCCTTGCAGTCCAAGGGACTCTCAAGAGTCTTCTCCAACACCACAGTTCAAAAGCATCAATTCTTCGGCGCTCAGCTTTCTTCACAATCCAACTCTCACATCCATACATGACCACTGGAAAAACCATAGCCTTGACTAGATGGACCTTTGTTGGCAAAGTAATGTCTCTGCTTTTGAATATGCTGTCTAGGTTGGTCATAAGTTTTCTTCCAAGGAGAAAGGGTCTTTTAATTTCATGGCTGCAGTCACCATCTGCAGTGATTTTGGAGCCCAAAAAGATAAAGTCAGCCACTGTTTCCACTATTTCCCCATCTATTTCCCATGAAGTGATAGGACCAGTTGCCATGATCTTAGTTTTCTGAATGTTGAGCTTTAAGCCAACTTTTTCACTCTCCTCTTTCACTTTCATCAAGAGGCTTTTTAGTTCTTCTTCACTTTCTGTCATAAGGGTGGTGTCATCTGCATATCTGGTGTTATCGGTATTTCTCCCGGTAATCTTGATTCCAGCTTGTGCTTTTTCCAGCCCAGCGTTTCTCATGATGTACTCTGCATAGAAGTTAAATAAGCAGGGTGACAATATACAGCCTTGACATACTCCTTTTCCTGTTTGGAACCAGTCTGTTGTTCCATGTCCAGTTCTAACTGTTGCTTCCTGACCTGCATATAGGTTTCTCAAGAGGCAGGTCAGGTGGTCTGGTATTCCCATCTCTTTCAGAATTTTCCACAGTTTATTGTGATCCACACAGTCAAAGGCTTTGGCATAGTCAATAAAGCAGAAATAGATGTTTTTCTGGAACTCTCTTGCTTTTTATGTGATCCAGTGGATGTTGGCAATTTGATCTCTGGGAAGTTCCTCTGCCTTTTCTAAAACCAGCTTGAACATCAGGAAGTTCACGGTTCACATATTGCTGAAGCCTGGCTTGGAGAATTTTGAGCATTACTTTACTAGCGTGTGAGATGAGTGCAACTGTGCGGTAGTTAGTTTGAGCATTCTTTGGCATTGCCTTTCTTTGGGATTGGAATGAAAACTGACCTTTTCCAGTCCTGTGGCCACTGCTGAGTTTTCCAAATTTGCTGGCATATTGAGTGCAGCACTTTTACAGCATCATCTTTCAGGATTTGAAATAGCTCAACTGGAATTCCATCATCTCCACTAGCTTTGTTTGTAGTGATGCTTTCTAAGGCCCACTTGACTTCACATTCTAGGATGTCTGGCTCTAGGTGAGTGATCATACTATCGTGATTATCTTGGTTGTGAAGATCTTTTTTGTACAGTTCTTCTGTGTATTCTTGCCACCTCTTCTTAATACCTTCTCCTTCTGTTAGGTCCATACCACTTCTGTCCTTTATTGAGCCCATCTTTGCATGAAATGTTCCCTTGGTATCTCTAATTTTCTTGAAGAGATCTCTAGTCTTTCCCATTCTGTTGTTTTCCTCTATTTCTTTGCATTGATCGCTGAGGAAGGCTTTCTTATCTCTTCTTGCTATTCTTTGGAACTCTGCATTCAGATGCTTATATCTTTCCTTTTCTTCTTTGCTTTTCACTTCTCTTCTTTTCACAGCTATGTGTAAATCCTCCCAAGACAGCCATTTTGCTTTTTTGCATTTCTTTTCCATGGGGATGGTCCTGATCCCTGTCTCCTGTACAATGTCACGAGCCTCCGTTCATAGTTCATCAGGCACTCTATGAGATCTAGTCCCTTCAATCTATTTTTCACTTCCACTGTATAATCATAAGGGATTTGGTTTAGGTCGTACCTGAATGGTCTAGTGGTTTTCCCTACTTTCTTCAATTATGTCTGAATTTGGCAATAAGGATCTCATGATTTGAGCCACAGTCAGCTCCCTGTATTTTTAGCTCCATTACTTCTTAATTCTGGGAATGAGGGCAATCTCCTATTCCTTCTCCTTCTTTCTGTTTCCTCATCTATAAAACTGGGACTATTAAGTGTATCTATTTCACAGAGCTGCTACAGGGTTTAAATGAATTAATATTTATGCACTTGTCTTAGAATTACACTTCATGTACAAGGCAGTATATGAAACTATTTTGTTAAACAGTAAGATTCCTTTCTATTAAAGAGACAGAATATATTCCTTGCCCCAGACAAATGTGTCATTATTTATATGGATGATCCAGTGAATTAATTGAAATTAATATTTTTAAACTAGTTATAATGGAATCTGAATGCATTTTGAGGCCAGAGTGATACTGTTCTTTGAATGTAGATGTTTAATAGTGGAAATAATCTGTGGTACTTACACACAGTTTATACTTATAGTTATGTCTCAGGTATTAAAGAGCCAAAACATCTTTTTTTTTAATTTAAAGACATGAACTACCCTATTTTCTGTAACTATTATAACACACATGACAAAGTAACTATGGAGTAAAATATTGTAAATGTATTTTTATAACCTCATTTACATGCATGGTTGTAATTAAGTTGACCATATTGCAGTTTTAGAGTTTAAAAAACACTGGATTTTTATTGGACTTTTAATCAGCATTTAGAACTTCAGGTTATTTTTCTTTCTAGTTTGTAGTGATAATTTTGAATATATTACATTCATGAGAACAGTTTTACCTTTTGGCATAACATATTAATTAGCTTTTAATGATAGGAAACTGAAGCTGCAGAGAAATTACGGATAGCTAAGAATAATTTGGAGATATTGAATGAGAAGATGACAGTTCAACTAGAAGAGAGTGGGAAGAGATTACAGCTGGCAGAGAGTAGAGGTCCACAGCTTGAAGGTGCTGACAGCAAGAGCTGGAAATCAATTGTTGTTACAAGGTAGGAACAAGCAGCTTAACATTTGCACAGTTTTATCAGTTCTAATTCTCCCATTATTGTTTTTAAAGAATATGACACTATTCTAATTCACTTAGTTCTTTTGTGAAGAAGGTGGTTTAACATGATCCTTACTCTTTCTTCCTTAAGAGATTTAACTAATTGGGGTGTCAGGGCATGGATCATAGCAGAGCTAGGGCTGGGCTGAGGGTGTTGGAGCCCAGTAAGTTTCCTGAAGCAACTGTCAACCATGAGCCCAGACTGACGGTGCCCAACTAGTCCTGCCTTTCTTTGTGCTGCGTTCGTTTTCTACCCCGAATATAAGCCAGGCACAGTGGAGCCGTCTTGTCACAAGCTGTGGCATACCAGAGTAGGCTGTGGGCAGCTTGGTCTTCATATAACTTCAGCAGATGAATTCAGCAGACAGTTTTAGTGTCTTTCAGCTGCTACTTTCTGGCACTTGATTTTCTCCCACCCCTTGAGCCTCTTCTACAAGTATATGTGATTCCTGCCTATCAAATAAACTTTGTGGCTATGAAAGAGGTTCAGGCTATAATTCACTGCCAGGCTATAATCCAGGGGTTGCCAGAAGAGTCGGACATGACTGAGCACACATGCACACATAATGTAGAAGCCACACAGCCGGGATCAATTTTTAGCTTAATTACTTCTTAATTCTGTGAATGAGGGCAACAGGAATTCACTAGCAAATATTCGTATGTTCATTGTCACTACCGCCAGGGGTGGTTCATTGTGACTGATGAGTCACTAAAAGTCATTCTCATTTCAACCTTAAGCAATTACTTCAAGGAGTATATATAGAAGTGGAGACCAATGAGATCCTGCCCACATCCTTCCCTGTGACATCATCCTGAATGAAGCTGTGTTCTCTACATCTGCTGACCCCATTTCAGAAGGCAGACTCATCTTTACCTTACCGTATCCCCAGAGTTCCTTGTCTGTGCATCTAAGTGTCCTCTTGGATGTCTAGCTGCTGTTTAGGATGGACTGGATGTGGGTTTGCGGTCACCATCACTACAGCTGGGATGGAAATCTTAGCACACTGAGGCTACAGCAGGTCTCAGAGAAGGCCTGCTGCACTGCACTTGCCCCTGCCAGACAACTCTAAGGAGGAAGATTTTACAGGTAGATTAGAGGGCCCAGGTGGCAGGCAGTCCTGAAGAAGGGTCCCTTTCTAACATCATAATGAGAGTACTCAGAATCTACTCTTCTTCCCACCCCATAGCTGTTTCTTGATTCTGTCAAGGGGCTAATGTAAGGGCTGAGTGAAATAGTTTGTGATGGTATAAAGGGGAGAAGGAGACTCTCCTTTTGTCTGCTTGGACTCCAGCAGAGGCTATCAACCAGCAGGCCATTGGTTTCTTGATTGGCCCTTTATTTCTTGCTACAATCATGTAGGGACCAAAAGAATTCTGAGTTGCTTTGAGATGTATTTATCCAGCAGGTATTTTCTCAGTACCTGCTACATGCTAGACTCTGCTTTATGTTAGATGTATTTCTAAAAGGCCTACTTTAACTAGGTTTCTTCAGAAAGCCAGGTAGCTTCTGGGGCTTCTTGTTGTTTAGTCACTGAGTTGTGTCTGACTGTTTTGTGACTCCATAGACTATAGCCCACCAGGCAAGAATTTCCCAGGTGGAATACTGGAGTGGGTAGCCGCTTCCTTCTCCAGGGGATTTTCTGATCCAGAGTTCAAACCTGTGTCTCCTGCATTGGCAGGCAGATTCCTTACCATTTAGCCACCAGGGGAGCCCTTCCACGCTTAGAAGTACCTTGGACTGGCAAATAGAGGCCTGGCGTGGGGGTGGGGGGTCAGTGTACCTCAGTTTCCTCCCCAACAACAACAACTGACTTTTTATAATATCTGAACACTGAGGAGACTTCCCTGGTGGCTCAGACAGGAAAGAATCTACCTGTAATGCAGGAAACGTGGGTTCAATCCCTGAGTCGGGAAGATCCCCTGGAGAAGGAAATGGCAACCCACTCCAGTATTCTTGCCTGGAGAATCCCTTAAGGAGCCTGGTGGGCTACAGTCCATGGGATTGCAGAGTTGGACACGACTGAGCGACTGACACACACATTTCTCACTATGACCTCAAGTAAATTACAGTTCTCCTGTGAGTTAGTTTTTTTTTTAAATCTGTGGAAATGATAAATCCCGTCCTTTCTTTTCTAAAAAAGGCTCTGTGAAGCTGCACACACAAAAAAATTACGAATGTGAAAAGGGTTTATAAAATTGAGCAGGGAAATGAGAGACTTTTTAGATCATTTCTGTGTTTTTAATCTGAAAACTGTATAGGTAACTGAGCATAGAGTAGGCATTCAATAAACACCTTTCAAAAAAACATAGCTTTACAGAAGGCTAATTCTGGTCTGTAGCCTCATATATCCCTAAATCCACCTTAAAAATGGCTCAAATCTGCAGCTGGGATTAGACACCCAGGTCAGTAAAGTGATTTATCTTTTGGTATCCATGACACATTATGCTTATACTGAAATCCTTTATAGTTGTTGTATTATTTACTCAATAGACTAATGACATCTCTTCTGTCTGGCTTTATAATACCAACTGCTGAGACAGTCCAGGGTGATGCAGGAGGTGTTTTAGACAGGTGGTCAGAGAAGGTCTCTCTGGATGGCATTAGAGCTTGGAATTAAATGAAGTGCAGGAGTGCACTTCAGGTACTTCACTTCAGGTATTTCAGCACTTTTTTGACAGTTTTTGTTAACAGTGTTGCCTTGTAAGTTCCTAAGGTTTATTAAATACTCTTTGATGATAATTACTTTGATGTAATATTGAAATAATAATTTTTCTTCCTTGTCCTGTCCTTAACCTGATTTTGCCAAAGTGTTTCTTCTTTTTCTTTTCTCTGGAGAAATTTGAATGTTATGAACGTTGTCTCTTTTAAGATAGAATATGCTTGTGGAAACCATTTTGGCTCAATGTTTTAGAAATTTCTTTTGGGGTCTTTTTTTTTGTTTTTGAACTGTTGATCATTTCCTGAAAGGTTACAAATCTATTCAGATAGGCCATTTTTCTTATCCCTACTTTTACACATTCTGTTCCCTCTCCCAGGAGTGTTGTACTGGTTTTGTTCTAACTGGATTAACTCAAGTGTGTGTGTGTGTGTGAGAGAGAAAGAAATGCTTTAGTTATCTTTAAGTATATTCCTAAGAATATCCAGCAATATATAATTTTATATTCTTATGAATTTAATTTCTATTTCTTAGTTTTGTGACTGAAAAAGGTATTAATTTTAATCTTTTACAGTGGTCAGATTCATCAGGCTCCATCCTTGTTTATAACCTTGGGAAACACCTAAATCCTCAGTTTAACTGGCCTGTTAATTAAGGGGCACTTCTCTGTTGCTGTCATGTAATGCTAAATAAATATGTAGGAGATGATTTGACTGACCAGAAGAACCAGTACAATAAGATATTCTTTATTTTTAATGAAGAAATTTTCAGTGGCTTTTAAATCAGTAAGAGAAATTATTTTCCATGTCTATACCATTTTTTCCCTTTATACTTTTAGAATGTATGAAACCAAGTTGAAAGAATTAGAAACGGATATTGCCAAAAAAACTAGAAGCCTTACTGATCTTAAACAGCTTGTAAGACAAGCAACAGAGAGGGAACAGAGAGTTAAGAAATACACAGCAGACCTTGAGCAACAGGCAAGTAGTGTCCTTGTTTCACCTTCTCCGTGTGTGCGTGTGTGCGTGTGTGTATGTTTAGTTGCTCACTTGTGTCTGACTCTTTATGGCCCCATGGACTGTAGCACTGCAGGCTCCTCTGTCCATGGGATTTCCCAGACAAGAATACTGGAGCGGGTTGCCATTTCCTAGTCCAGGGGATCTTCCCAGCCCAGGGATCGAACCTGCGTCTCGTCTCCTGCATTGTAGGCAGATTCTTTACCACCAGCGCCACCTGGGAAGCCTTAAGTGAAAGTCGCTCAGTCGTGTCCCGACACTGGGGCCCCACACAGTCCACTGAATTCTCCAGGCCAGGATACTGCAGTGGGTAGCCTATCCCTTTTCCAGCAGATCTTCCCAACCCAGGAATCGAACCAGGTTTTCCTGCATTGTAGGCGGATTCTTTACCAAATGAGATATCAGGGAAGCCCTGGGAAGCCCTACCCCTGACATATTTTCCACGTATTTACCAAGTAGTCCTTTTAAAGTATAAAACACATCATAGCAGTCCACCCTTAGAATTTTCCAGTGGTCCCCATACCCTAGCATAACATCCTGAAGTTCTCTCGTAGCCGGCAGGGACCTACATGGTCTGACATCTGGTCTCCTCTCTGGCCTCGTCTTTACTTTCTCTGGCACTTAGTGTTCTAGCCACAGTAACTCCTTTCAGTCCTTGGAACAGACCAAACTCATTTGGTTTATTCAGGGCCCTGCTTTTGTTTCCCTTGTTTAGAATACTGTTTGCCCAAATATTCCCACAGGAAGGGATTTTGCCTGGTTTTTCCAATGCTGTATCCAGTGTGCCTAGGACAGTGCCTGGCATGCAGTAGTTCGTCAGTAAATAATTGTTGAAATAGAGTCACCATAGATGTGTAATCATACGTACTTTTGAAAGCTCAGATTATAAATTTATGCTTTATTAAAAGTATGGATCTTTGTAAAACCCCGTATTTCCATGTCAAACTTTGTCTTCTAACTTTTCATTGTGCACAAAGATTGAGATTCTCAAACATGTTCCTGAAGGTGATGAGACAGAACAAGGCCTTCAACGGGAGCTTCGAGTTCTTAGGTATATTATTTGTTCATATGACTACTTTTTTAAAAATTATTTTTTAATACAACCAGGTTTGCTGTATCTAGAGTTAAGATTTTTCACCCTTGCTGCCTAATTGGTTTATCAGCCTTCTTTCACCCTTCTAATGCCAGTCATTCTTTTATATAATAGATGGTATAAAAAGGATAAACAAGATCCTAATACAGGTGTCATCTGTAATTTAAGCTTTCTTAGTAGCGTAGAATATATTAAACCTTAGCTTCCAAAGGCAAGTATTAATGGAATGAGAAAAAAAAATTCTTTACTTCCAAGGCTCCTCCCTACAAAACTACTCTTGAAAATGACATAAAATTTTAAGAAAAACATGGATTTTTAATCTGTGATTTCTGTTTGAGAATGGTAGCACTGCAGTAGTTGAAGTAGATGGGCAAATGTTTACCTTTATAAATATTAGCAAGTTCTAAGCACTGTGTATCACACAGTTAGAGAAATGCTCAGACCTATTTTGTGGTGCAATGTCTTTTTTTTTTTTAACACATTATCATTGTGTTCTAGATTAGCTAATAGTCAGCTGGAAAAAGAAAAAGAAGAATTAATCCATCGGATAGAAATTAGCAAAGACCAAAATGGACCTGACAGTACCATATCTGGTAATGTATTTTTTAACATACTTATAGCAGGTTAGCTAACCCAAGTTTTTGAATTAGGATTTGCTTTGTTTACAGATTTAACTGTCTTCCTAAAAAATCAAATCCTTGATGTAAGTTTTTAGAGCTGTCTCTTTCCTCCACAGAGCAGTATTCCCATTGAGCCCTTTATTTGTAATACTGAGTAGCAAGTATTCAAACCTTTCTCCTTGTGTCCCTTCTGGATGTTACAGATTTATCATCACATAATGCTAAGTAATAAAGTCTCTTGCTTCCAGTTTCTCAGTATAGGCACTTTGAAGCCCATTTAACATATTCTTCTAAATGTACTTTCATCTTGTTATTAATTTAAAAACTACGTGTACATAAGCAAACATTGCCTATATCCTTTCTTTTTTCCTTCTACAAAGTAAAATCTAACCTTCTAGTTTCTATTTGCATTCAGAAGTGGTTACTAATCATTTCGCTATTCCAGTGTGCATAGGTAATGTATTAATAAGCAGTTGGTAGCTCAGAGGTAAAGAATCTGCCTGCAATTCAGAAGACCTTGGTTCAGTCCCTAGGTTGGGAAGATCCCCTGGAGAAGGGAATGGCAACCCACTCCAGTATTCTTGTCTGGAGAATTCCATGGACAGAAGAGCCTGGCGGGCTTCCGTTCACAGGGTTGCAAAGAGTCGGACATGACTGAGCAACGAACACACACACATGTAATGTATATACATGGGTACACATATAGTGAACAGTTGATCCTCATTATTTGCAGATTCTGTATTTGCATATTCACTTACTACAATTTACTTGTAATCTAACATCAGTCCTGTGTGGTACTTCTGCAGACATAAACAGAGCAGTGAGAAATATAAGTTTTATGATGCAGTTTTCCAGATGAGATTCAACAAGGTGACACTCTGTGTTTGTTTCAGCTATAGTACAGGGATGACCAGAGGATGGAGTTAGTACTGGGGAGTGCAGCACAGGGCAGGAACCGCTGGTCCTGGGACCAGCTGGAGTCGATTTAAATCTCAGTTCTGATACCTGTTATTGGGGCAGACTCTGACACTTCTGAACCTTGTCTTCTCTCTTGTAAAACAAAATAGAACAAGTTCTAGGATAAGTGTTTCCAGGATATCAGATATAAAATCTATGTGAGATATATGTGTGTATTTTCCCTAAGGACGGTGGTTCAAAATTCACTAATTGATTTTTTTTCATGTTATAGAACTTAACTACTGCAAATAATAAGAATATATTGTTTGTATGCATATTGTACCAGACACCTTGATGGAAATGCCAAATTCTGTTCCAAAGGATTATAGTAACTTATATCTGAGCAGTTTTTTACTATTTCACATAGCTTTTCAGTATCCTATCAAGTAGCTTTTATACAAAATAGCAACAAGACTATCATGTATGAGTTGTATTAAACACTATGCTAAATGCTTTGCAAGCATTTTATAAGTCTTATGACCCTGAATTTTGAGTACTTCTGTCTCCATTTTACCTCCAAAGAGGTTAACCTGTCCCCAAGGCTACAACAGCTGGGAAGTAGCCAACGCAGGATGAAGCCTAAAGCTGTAAAACTCCAAAGTTCCTTGCTATTCTCTGCTATTGACCACTATACTGCATCACTTTTCGGTGACTGGAAGTACATGCATAAACCTCTTCTGACAACATCTCTTACAGCAGCCAGTTTGGTATACTACACCAGACACAATACCAAAGAGTTGTTAATGCTGTTGACATTCGGCAAGTTCCCTTTTTCTAAACTTAAACCTCCCAAGGGGATTTCTGAACCCTCATATTCTTTATCTATTTAAAAATAAGGATATCAGTAAAAGATTGTTAAGGCTCAAAAATCAATTTGTTTTGGAAATTTTAAAGCACTATTTAACTATAAGTGCTTATTAAGCTAACTTTTGGAGAATGCTTATACATTATAACTGGGCTTCCCAGGTGGCACAGTGGTCAAGAACCCACCTGCCAATGCAGGAGACACAGATATGGGTTTGATCCCTGAGTCGCAAAGGTCCCCGGGAGTATGAAATGGCAACCCACTCCAGTCTTCTTGCCTGCAAAATTCTATGGACAGAGGAGCCTAGCAAGCTAGTGTCCATGCGTGACAAAAAGTCAGACACGACTGAGCACACACACATACATAATCAATTTTACTGCACTATTTCATTACCAATGTGTGTAATATATAGCATCGCACTGATTAAGACAACTCACACAGCATTTCAGTGATCAAGAATCAATCTGTAAACAAAATCACGAGCACTTTATGCAAAGGTGAGGAAAGCTTTGAAAAGTATGAGGAAAATACTTGTCTCCTACTTAAATTAGAGGAGCATTCCAAGGTCACCTTAATAGAATATGCTTCCTGTCCCATTATTGAAAATGTGTTTGCTGACCATTATTTTGTCAAAATTTAGCATTTTAAAAAATTTTACGTTTTGATGGCTATATGACACATTATATGCAGTTTAAATAAAATGTTTCTAGCAAAGATGGTTAATTAAAGAAAAACTACTGCAGATTGATTCTCTTTATAAAATTAGAGATATGTTTAACTCTGGAGGAAATCAATAAATTAAACTAATGCCCTTATGCTTTCTATGTTTTCCTACCAAAACATCAGGATGTATTCATCTTTGTGTATCCATCCTGCCCAGCACATTCATCACATAATAACTACACAGTAAACGCATCCTGATGCACAGGCAACAGCCAGAGCTGCTGGTAACCGGAGCACTTGGCCACCTTATGGCTATAGCCCCTTCCCTAATCATGTACTTATTCTAACGTTGTACATTTAGACCTAAAAAATTTTCTTGGTTCTAGAATTTTCCTCTGCAAATAATGATTTCTTCCATGTAAAAAATTAACCTGACTCTATACTTCTAACACCTAGCTTATGTCTCTTCTCTTTGTTTGCTATGGAATTGTAATACTTGATATAGAGGTTAACATACAGAATTCACAGCCTGAACTGTTTCAGCTATAAAAGGCCACATTTTCCAGGCTCTAGTTCCATAAGTTTCTTCTTTCTCTTTTAAAATAAGTCCATTATCTTGAACTCAGAGTGGGAAAAAGCTTAGTCTAATTTTCACTTTGTGGGGGCAGATCCTGATCACCTAATGGAAAAGATCAAAGATCTAGAGACACAGCTCAGAACCTCAGACATGGAAAAGCAGCATTTGAAGGCAAGTATTTAATTATATCTAATTATCGTATTATACATGTTTTGTGAAAACAGCTGTTGAAAACTATTTTTATGATCACCATCTCTGAGTTTTAACTATGTATCCTAAATATTCCTGGAATCACGTTTTATACTTACATTTAAACCTTGACATTAAGGTTTTTATATTCGTCCAACTTAAAATATTAAAAATATTATAGAGAACTACCAAAAAATTGAGACAGAACAAATGGGATTCTTTAGAGAGTTGATTATTTTTAATTGTCACAAATATAGCTCATTATTTTAATATTTTCCTAAGTTTTGGGTCACATTGGGAATAGTGTCTTTCTCTTTTTTAAATTCTTTTCAGAAATAGTTCACATAAAGATATTTGATATGCTTTTCTCTTTCTTTAATACTCTAAACACAATGAAAGAACATAAATATGAAAATTAACTAGTGCTCACTGGCTATTCTACCTGGTCATTAAAGCTCAAATTGTTTCTTTACCAGATGCTTACTTTTAGCCAGGCAGAAGCCATACAGTTTCCATGATCATAAATATAACAGGTGACCATTATTCATTAAAAATTAGATACTTGTAAAGAAAATACAAATGAAGCCTAAACCAAAGAATTGTAACCAGAATAACTTCAGTGTTGTGAATAACCAAGTTTTTTGACTGCCTCACACTGAGAACATCTTAATATTCTTTTGGGGAAAGATTAAATCCCCTCTGATTTAATAGTTGATAAATTATAGTGCCAGACTAGGATATAACTTAGAGAATAATTTGACTTCTGCCTTATATTTGACTGTTCAAGTTTCTTTGGCTTTCATGTTTGTAATTCATTCTCTTTAGTTCATACCTAAAGAATGTATTTTTTTCCTGTGTATACCTTTAAAAGATAATATATTCTTATTAGGAGGAAATAAAAAAGCTGAAAAAAGAACTGGAAAATTTTGATCCATCATTTTTTGAAGAAATTGAAGATCTGAAGTATAACTACAAAGAAGAAGTGAAGAAAAATATTCTCTTAGAAGAGAAGTTAAAAAAACTTTCTGAACAATTTGGAGTTGAATTAACTAGTCCTGTTGCTGCTTCTGAACAGTTTGAAGATGAGCAGGAAAATCCTGTTAATTTCCCCATATACTAAAAGGCCATCTCTAACAATAGTTTTATTTAACTATTTACTAACTTTGTAAGTTAAAATTCCATCTGGAAATCAAGCAAGTTTGACCTACATGATTTCCTTCCCAATACCTCATAGCTTTACTTAAATTGGAATTTTTAGTAAATAAAATTATATGAAAATTTCAACATATTAGGAAAGTATATTTTTGAAGACTGTTAGTATGTCTGTCAAATAGGCAATGAGCTATGGTAAATTTTTATACATTTATAATGTACTAATTTTTTTAAACATTTAAAACTGGGGTTTTATGTATACTTACATATTTATATATGTGTTAAGATTCTCAAATTATGTCTATATAAATGTTATTAAGTTGAGCCATATGTTTTGTTAAATGTCTAGCAATTTTAAATTCAGTGTAAATTATTTAATTTTTAAAGTAATGGTCCAAAATTGTTGGTTTGTCTTTTAAACTACCCACGTACAATGGACCGAATCCAACCTTTGTACAAAGTGGAGAGCTTATTATTATATTTTTACTTCCAGAGGTTAAAATTCATTGCTGTTTCTAAATAAAATTTTGAATAGATATTTGCAACTGGAAAATTGATTGCTTCAAATGCTAAAAGACATGCTGCTATATTAAGACACTGAATAATAAACTGAAACTGAGATATTTTTACCTTATAAACATGGCAGAGTATTCAACATTAAAACAGAACAACAATGAAGCTGGTTTTTAATTGCACTTCCAGTTTATACAGTAAGTATTATATCTTTGAGCCTACCAAATTTCTGATTGTCTATTTTTGAAAAATGATTAAATAAACACTTAGCATCAAAGGCATACTCATATTTGTTCAGATTCATGTTGATAATAACTGGTTTTGAATTCATATAAGTATCTGGGATCGGCCAACATAAACCAAGATGGTGGCGATGGACCTGAAAAGAAAAAAAAAAAGTTAGCTTTAGCCTATATTATTTTTGCTCACTTACAAATCTTTTGAGTGCCTACTATTTCCCAGCCACTGGGAGTTATTTAAGGTTCCACTTCATCTTACCCTTTTTTTTTTAATAGATGTTTTCCTCCTGACACAGTATATATTTACTTGCTTATTGTCTGTCTTCCCCATTAGAATGTAAGCTTCATGAAGGCAGAGACACTGTTTTGTTAACCCTGTACTTTCAGCACCTGGAAACATTCCAGGAACATAATCAGGGGCTCCATAAAAATGGTAATGAATAACAGAGTCTGTTGCTAAATACAGAAGGTAGCCAGTTGAAAAATGTGGGTAGAAGTCATTCTAACCAAAGGGAATAACATGTAATAGAATAGTGCTTTTTGCTCTGGTTGCATTTAGTTAAGAACATACACAATGTGTATGTTTGAAAGATGAAAGTGGAGAGTTCTAGAAATTTTAGCAGGTGCTAGATCATGAAAAATCTTAAATGTCACTGGGCAGGGGAACAGTATTCTCATTCATTTGTAAAGACAGGATAGGAATAAGACTGAAAGATAATGCTTGGGATTGTGATAAAATAATTCAAGCATGAGTCTTGGTTTAAATTAAAATTAACAGCCCATTGGTTGTTGAGAAGTACACAGATACAACAGATGAGAATCTTTCAGAACTGATAATTAGATGTATGAAGTGATGGACAGAGGGGTTAAAAATGATTTCTAAGTTTTTGGCTTCAGTTAATTGTTTGGAGTCTGGGTTGGTCCAAACTGGATTAGTTCCAGTTTTGAACATTACAGTGTGAACCTATGTGAAATTAAATAGACAAGTCCAGGACACAGAAAGGGCAAAAAGTGTAAAATAATTTATTCTATACATATTAACTGTCACCTTGGCACTCTCTTAACAAATTCTATAATCAAGCAAGTTTGAGAAATGCTTTCACGTGAGGTCATTATAGTACAGATGATTCAGAGAACACATATGTTCAACATGAATTTCCAAGAAGGAATATGTAGTATGTAGGGTCTTCCAGATGTTTTCATCACTAATTCTGAAGCACATCTGGAAGAACCAAAGCCCCACAGAACGCATACTGGGAAACAATGTTATCGTATAAAGATTGTGGCACGTGAGATGAAGACATTACTGAGTATCAGAATTACTGCAATTTGATGAAGACATTATTGCATATCAGAACTGCTGGAATTTGTAGAGTACTGCAGTGCCACTTCTACTTTGTTTCAGGAACATAAAGTGACATAACCTTACAAATTATTTTCTGCCATTACCTTGATTAAACAACCATCATTGCAATGCCATACTATTCCTTCAATTTTACCCTCTCTGCAACCATCAAACCAGGACAACAGATCACTGTGCTTCAAGGTAGGTAGATTTCTTATTTGAAACGCTCCATGTGGTATAAGAAGATGTAATGGATGCTTTTTGCTTCCTAACCCTAAAATCATAAAAATTTGCCATTAGCCATTCAGAAGTTTCAAAAAGAATTAGAAAATTTCTCTCTCCAAGTAAAAAAAAGCCTCTTAAAACACTGAGGGGATAAATTTACCAAAAAGTCTTAATTCCTTGAAGAGAAATATATTACAACTGCCTTCACTCACAAGTTGGCACTTTATCCCACTAAGTCTAAATTCTACTTCAAGTGCTCTATACCAGGAGTTGGCAAACTTTAACCTTCAGACCAAATCCAGCCAAATGCCTATTTTTGTAAATTGTTTCAATGGAACACAGCCAACCCATTCATTTAAGCACTGTCTACGGTCTTTGAGAGATATGCCCCCCAAAAACTAAATATTTACTATGTAGCCTTTTAGAGAAAAGTCCACCAACCACTGCTCTACACCAGTGGCCACAATCATTCAGTGTTTGCCAAATGGCCACGCTGTATCTGGTAACTTGCACAGTTACTGTCTTAGCTTCTTTTCACCTGCTAATCAATCTGCTTCTGATCGCTATATTGGATTTTGTTATTATAGCTTTAATGACCTTGGGTCTGTCTTCATTTGCCTGTCAACAATACTCCATAGTGCACTCAGGACTTGTAATCAAATGATCATGGTATATATTCTGATGCTTCTTACGATATTCATTGCTAATTCTTTTATTTATTTTACTCTTACCTGTTATAATTAAACTAATTACCTCACCATGAATGGATAAAGATATAGGGTACACATATAGAAAATGGAACATTAGGCATAAAAAAAGAATGAAATCCTGTCAATTGTGACAACATGTATAAACCTAAAGGATATTATACTAAGTGAAATAACAGACAAATACGATATGATTTCACTAAAAAAGTGAATCTAAAAAAACAAATAATTCCAAGTTTATCAGTCACTCCTATAGTGTGTATTTCTTTCAGTTGAACCTAGGAAGTTTTCTTTATAAATAACTACTGTAACTAAATAAGAAAAAGGCTTTACTCACCATAAGGATTTCCATTAATATTGGTTCCTATAAGCTCCAGTGTTTGTTCTAGAAGATCTGAGAGCGGCACTGCACTGATTTCCAAAAGCCCAGGGTCGTCAGGATGATGCCTCAGGACCAGGGCGATCTCAGACTCATAATCGACTACGGACGAATGCCAGCAGTGCTGTTTGCTGTTTTTCTCCACTGGGACCCAACCTGTCATTTAAAGAAACAAGTGAGGGGTTTTGTTTTGTTTTGTTTTTTTGCATTGTTTTTCTCTGGATTAAGACTATGGTAATTTTAATTTTTGTCGCCAATTTTCTGGATGTTCTATCACACAAAGGTATCATTCAACATCGGTGGAGATGTTAACAGTTTTGCTACTTTGTAAATCATCCTCTCTTTCTAATCATAAGGTCTCTTGATTCTGCGGAGGAATTAACCTGTTTGATTATTTACTACAGAGTACCCAGAATTCTTTTAAAAGAAAATTCATATTTTCAATAAGAACTGAGCACCATTCTAAGACACAGCACTAAAACCTTTTTTCAGTTTTCTCTCTACCTCCTCCGGTTTCAGGGACAACAGACAGATGCAATTGTTCCACAATTTATTGTATTGTTCTGGTATTTATTGAACAATGTATGGATTCTACATTTATCAAATGCTATTCCCTTCCTAACTCCTGTTGCCAGATTAGGCTTCTTTGTTGTAGGGAATTCCTTACCAAAAAAAAAAAAAACTCCAAACTATGGCATAAACACTATTATGACCATCACATCTTTGGTATTCATTATTCATCCAGACTACTGTAATAACCTCTTCACTAGTCTACTATCTCCAACTCCCTACCCTACTTTTATCACAGTTCTATTTCAAGAATTTATATTTAGTTCTGCTGTATCGCTGCTTAATAGTCATCTTTAGGATAAACTTCACAAAGTTCTTCAGATAGAATACAAAGCCATTTAAGATGTGACCCCATTACACATCTCCAGCCTCTACTTTTATAACTCAAGTTATAAACATTCCAGCCACAGTAAGGTGTTATTTAAAATTTCCGAAAGATGCCATGACCTCTCCCCTTTGTAGGAGTTTGCCTAAGCTAACCTCTCTTCCCTTGCCAACTAACTTCCTGGCTCTTGAGCTTCAGGATAAATGTCCATTCTCCTTAGATGACTCTACTAACCACCAAGGTTGAACTAGGAATTCTTCCTCTTTTCTCCAACTGTACCTTGTGCATTATTTCCTTCTAGTTCTTAAATCATACTATTATTGGTAGACTTTTTTTCCTACTGTCTACAAGATCATAAGGATAAGGGTTCTGATCTTCATTTTTATATTATTAAAATCTAAGAATACTTTGCACATTATAGGTACTTGAAACATATGCATATTGTTATCTTCAGTCTAAAAAGTAAAGGCTTAATATGATTTAATCGATCATACCATCTATCCTGACAGTACTTCAAGGCTATTCCCAAACTCAATGCTTTATTAATTTTTATAGACCAGAGGTAGTAAACTGTCCATCTGAGAAAATATTCTAAAACTGAAAGGACAGTCTTGATATGAAACATCTTTGGTATAAATACCATGAACCACCATATTAAAATTATATTCTATAATTTCCAATTGCATGTATCTTATTCTTTTTACTAGTAAACACAAAATTGTATCTTAGAAGAGATCTAGTAATACCAGGAATGTGTCCATTTTCATCAGGCATCGGATTCCCATTTATCTGTTCTATTTCCTTCGCTGGTATCCAGCACTCTGGAACAGGTTTGAAGTCCTCCTCAACATTCCAAAAAAATTCTAAAAAGAATTAAATAATCTTATGTGTGGTGACACTTTAAACACTATAAAACACTGAACAAATTCGAAGTGGGAACAACTAATGAGTCCCATCAAATCAGGTACCATATTAATCAGTCTCCATTCATTACCACCACCACATTTCTCAGGGTTAAGCTACTAACACTTCAAATTTTCAATTTTGAACCCACCATCTGTAACAGTAAGTTAACAGTCTAATTAAAGCAACCAATGTTACAGTATGTATAGATTTATGGTGAATTTTTAATGCACTATGAATACAAATATATAAAGTTATATATATGAGTGGATATATAATGATACATGTATTCAGTTCAGTTCAGTCCAGTCGTGTCTGACTCTTTGCGACCCCATGAATCGCAGCACGCCAGGCCTCCCTGTCCATCACCAACTCCCAAGGTTCACTCAAACTCACGTCCATCGAGTCGGTGATGCCATCCAGCCATCTCATCCCGTCGTCCCTTTTTCCTCCTGCCCCCAATCCCTCCCAGCATCAGTCTTTTCCAGTGAGTCAACTCTTCGCATGAGGTGGCCAAAGTACGTATATATCTACTTAGAGGAATGTAACATAAAACTATTAATAACCAAATGTGTCACTCATAGTAACTTGTATGTTTTAATCAAACCGACAAACTACAATGAAGAGTCACAGAAATGTTAGGAAAATATTTTGAAATCTTTTTCAAGAATATGCTTTTACATAAAAAGATACTCAGTTGTAATTTTTTTCTTTTCCCAAAGTGCTTAAACTGTAAAGAAGGATATAATGTATAGAACACCACAGCAAGAAATAAGACAAAAATTTCAACTTAAATCATGAATAACTTTAATAAAAAAAAAAAAGGACCCACGAACCTTTCGAGTTTTGTTTTGAATGCAGAAAATTTTTAAATCTTTTCTCAGCTAATTTGTTAGGTTTCCTATCTAGCCGAGCCCAAAGGTATGGCTGACCTAAAAAATAATAAAGAAAAAAAAAGTTTAAGAGGCAAACAATAAAATTTAGCTTGAAAGACATTTCAGTATAACCTTTTTCAATAAACGCAGGGTCGTTTCCTCTAAGAGAAACAACCCAAAAGACAAAGAGAAATATGCAGGATAACAAACAAAACAAATTTGACCATTTCAGTAAGGACATCATCCCACAGACATACGAGAAACTAGCAGTCGCGAGAAACTGAAGCTATCTCTCTGCTAACGGAAACATAACCAGAAATTGTACTCACACCTGCTCTAAAATGTAACTATGTTAAATTATGCTATGAGGGTTAACCCCCAAAACGTGGAGTGAAGCTAGTTGTTTCACATGGCTCTGACCCCTGGGCCAAGGCATGGAACACTGATTTACAGTGATGCTTTGCAGTCGGGGGTCTCAGACGTTTCCCCTGAAACTTTTACGTACGAAAAAACATACCAGCATTTTTTCTCGACAACAGTGAGACTAAGGAGTTGCACTTGGTCTCAGTGAGCCTCCTGCGGGGCTGCTGCTGAGGCTGGTTACTTAGCAGGAAGATGCCTTCATGACCAGCAAAATATAAAAATCCCCAGCTGAGACTGCATTTCAGATTCTCTGTTTCTGAGGTGTTCTCTGCCTACATCAGCGGTGGCCCCTAATTTTAAAAAGTCTGTCTTTTCTAGATTTGTCAGGAAGGTAGGGGAGGCATCAGGGGAGGACCATAGACGCTTTCACCAGGTCTCATCAGACCCTTCGGAGAAGGCAATGGCACCCCACTCCAGTACTTTTGCCTGGGAAATCCTATGGACGCAGGAGCCTGGCCGGCTACAGTCAATGGGGTCGTGAAGAGTCAGACACGACTGAGCGACTTCACTTTCACTTTTCCCTTTCATGCATTGGAGAAGGAAATGGCAACCCACTCCAGTGTTCTTGCCTGGAGAATCCCAGGGACAGGAGTCTGGTGGGCTGCCATCTATGGGGCCGCAGAGTCGGACACGACTGATGTGACTTAGCAGCAGCAGCAGACCCTTCACTCTGAGAGAGACTTTGGTTGTGATGTGCATCCTTTCAATGCCCTTACTGCCTCGCCTATCCTGTACCTGTAATTAACTGTGGATTTACAAGCACTGTCACTCTGGGTTCTCTAAGTGTTCTTTAGCAATCCAATTTTGTTTAACTGCCACCATTATATTGATAGTAATCACACAATGTGATGCATACTTAAGTTTCTTAATATAAATATGTGCCTGTGTGCTAAGTCGCTTTGGTCATGTCTCACTCTTTGTAACCCTGTGCACTGTAGCCTCCCAGGCTCCTCTGTCCATGGGATTCTTCAGGCAAGAATACTGGAGTGGGTTGCCTGGCCCTCCTCCAGGGAAATCTTCCTGACCCAGGGATGGAACCCACTTCGCTTATGTCTCCTACATTGGAAGGAGGGTTCATTACCACTAGTGCTACCTGGGAAGCCCATAATATAAATATAAAACCCTAAAGAAAACTTTGTTTCTTCAAATATACAAATCAGCTATTTGAAAAATTATTGATTACAGTTTGGGTAAGGCATTCTACATTACTTATTAGCTATACCAATAAATAATATGAAGAACCAGATTAAAACTACACTGTCATTTCTGTTGAACAAACCTTTTGTTCTTTTTAAAAATAAACATAAAAAATGCATTGCACACCCATTAAGATGGCTACTATCAAAAAACAGAAAATAACAAGTGCTGGTGAGGATATGGAAAAGCTGGAACTCTTCTATACTCCTGGTAGGAACACAACAGTGCACTTGCTACAAAAAAGAGTATGACAGTGCCTCAAAAAAACCAAAAAAGAGTTACAGTAGCCATTCCACTTTGGGATATATACCCTGAAGACCGAAAGGAGGGATTCTAAGAGAGACCTGTGTACCATGTTCATAGCACGGCTCACGACAGCTAATAGTCCCACCTAGCACACACGGATGGATGAACAGTATGCACGCAATTATGTGGTATACACAAACATGTGGCATTCACCCTTTTATAAAGGAAGGCAATTCTGACATGCACTACAACACGAAGGAATCTTAAGGGCAATATGCTAAGTGAAATAAGCCAGTCACCAAATGACTCCACGTACGTGAGTTACCTAGTCAAAATCCTAGAAACAAAGCAGTGTGTGCAACAAGGTGGGAGGCTGTTATTTAAAAGGTGTGAAGTTTCAGTTTTGCAAGATGAAAAGAGTTTTGGAGACGGATGGTGTTGACAGCAGCACAACAATGGGAACTGCGCAGCACACTGAAGTGCACACTTAAAAAGGACTAACAGGGAATTCTATGTTATGTGAACGTCAGCACACCACAAGGAAAAAAGGTGCACTTCAGAAGAGACTTCCTATTATGAAGAATGTATCCAATAAGCATTTAACTTTTATTTCTCTTGCTGGAAGTGAGAAGTAATTTCAATATCTAGAAAAAAAGCACAAAGATTATTTCTGTCTTTTCAATGCATTTTTTTCCATAACATAGTTGACAATTTTGATTTGAGTTTCTATCTCTTTTAAAGTACATTAAAATGAAACAAATTAGAGACACTGGCAACAGTAATAAAACAACTGAATTAGCACTGGGCTCAGCAGAATAAGAACAAGCTTTAGGGTCACAGAAACCTGGGTCCTATTACCAGTTGAGCCTTCATTAATTAAATGGTTTCGAACAAATTATTTATGTTCTCTGAGCTTTGGTTTCTGTTTCAGTGAAACAGGAGAGGCTTATTGTGCAGATAGATAAGGATAACACATAAAGCATTTATCATACTGTCTGGCCCTTAATCAGTATTAAGTAAATATTAAGTTATCTTCCTTTCTTCCCCCAAGAGAAAGATACAATGGTACAGTGATTGTGACTTTATTATCTTCCCATTATACTTAGGTTTCCAAGGGTTTATGAAGAGCACTTCAGATATATACAGTTTAAGTGATTAAGAAAAATAAATATTTGTAGTACAGTTTTATTTTACCTTTGTAGTTAGTAACATAACAACATGTTCCATCCACTTTTTCTGTTGGAATTGCATTGTGTATATCTGCATCTAATGCCTTGTGACTTAAAGTTTCAGTTGCCAAAACTTTAAATGGCTTAAAAGAGAAAAAGAAAACTGGTTTAAGATAAACAGCCTCTATGCCTTCTACATGCTCTCACCTGGAAGTTTTTAATTTCCCTAGTTCCAAGGTATGACCACCAGTTTATCCTTCAAAATATTTCTCCTGTAAAGTTCTTACAAATCATCTCCTCCTCTTCTATGCTATCACAGCAATACATGTTTGTCCACCGAGATTTGTTAAGTACAGTTGACTCCACCAACAGGGGTTTGAACTGCATGGGACCATTCACACGCAATTTTTTTTTCAATAGGAAATCCTGCAGTACTACACACAGTTGGTTGAATCCTGGATGCAGAAGCCTTGTTACGGAGGAAACTTGAATATGAGGGCCAGCCACAAGTTATACTCGGATTTCAGGGGATCGGACCCCGAATCCTGGCATTGTTCACAGACCAACTGTATTCACATGTTTCTTTATCCACCATAATGAGCTTGACACCAGGAATCATATCCTATGCAGAGCTGTATGCCTAGCTCAAGTGTTACGTGTGTTCATTTACTTGATAATCATTTGCTAAAAGCCTCCTAAGGGTTAAGCACTGGCCTCAGCACTAGGATAGAGGTCAAATGGCACCTGCCTTCGGTGGAACGTTTATTTTAAGGAAGGAGACAACAGTCATAAAATGCATAATACAATGTTAAGTACGTTAAGTGCAAAGGAGAAACACGGGCACCCTTTCAGCTTTATTAGTAGTAAACTGCGTTTTTAATTTATGATTTGCTTATTGTCAGGAAGCCAAAAGAGCATCAAGAATGGAGGAAAAAAAAGTTCCAACGAACTTCGTGATTCATTTTCACTTCTGAGAAAGACTATGCCACCGTTTTACAGTCTTTACAGTCTACGACACTTTAATCTGAAGGAAGACCTGTACCCTAGGCCGCCGGAGCGAACCCTGCAGAGAG
>NW_011495084.1:9382305-9384174 GCF_000754665.1 Bison bison bison | reverse complement strand
GCAGAGAGACCCCCGGGCTGCAGCGCGGCTCTACCGCGCCTGGAAGCGCTCGCGGGTTCAAATGCAGCCCGCGTCGCGGGGAGGAACCCACCCGCGGCCGCCCCGCGGGCCCAGTGCTCCTTGGTACCTGATGCTCCCTTTTGGTGGAAGGCTCCTCTTTCACCTCCGTCACAAACACACACGGCATTTTCCGCTGCACCGACCCCAAGCGCCTCATGGTCGGTCCTCAAGCAGTGCTATTGGAGAGGGCCCTTCCGAGCAGCGCCGGGTCCTGACCAGGGGAGCGTTCAGAGCGGTCAGCCGCGTACTCAAGTCGCGAACACGCCGCGAGCTGGCCAGGTAGCACCGCTCCCCATTTCCCCGGTTCCGAGCGTAGGACGGGGACGCACGCCCGGAAACGGCCTCCTGGCCGCGGAGCCTTCTGGGAGTTGTAGTGCGGAAGCCGAGGTACCTTCGTGTGCGCTCTCGAGAGCGTCCCTCGGGGTTCTGATGACGGTGAAAATACAAAGATCCGTTTCTGGTTTTATCCGTTTCTGGTGTGTGTGTATTACTAGCCGATGATATTTATGAAAATTAAATGTTATCAAGCGATAAGTAATGAACTATTTCAGGTGGCTACTTAACATCATTTTGATGAAACAGATTTACTTGTTCCCTTTAATATTTTCCTGGGGAAAGCACTGTGCTGCTACTGCTAAGTCACTTCAGTCGTGTCCGACTCTGTGCGACCCCATAGACGGCAGCCCACCAGGCTCCACCGTCCCTGGGATTCTCCAGGCAAGAGTAGTGGAGTGGGGTGCCATTTCCTTCTCCAATGCATGAAAGGGAAAAGTGAAAGTGAAGTTGCTTAGTCGTGTCCGACTCTTGGCGACCCCATGGACTGCAGCCCACCAGGCTCCTCCGTCCATGGGATTTTCCAGGCCAAGAGTACTGGAGTGGGGTGCCATTGCCTTCTCCAGGAAAGCACTGTAGAAGCTTAGAAATATCCGGGGACATCTCAAAACGAAATGAAAAGTAATTTCCCAGGAAAAAATGTTAGAAAACGCTACAATTAAAATATCTGGGGCCAAAAAAAGAAAGAAAATTACCGTTTGGATTACGCCTTGTTGTGAGGCATCAGTTCGGTTTAGTTCAGTCGCTCAGTCGTGTACGATCATGCGACCCCACGGACTGCAGCACGCCAGGCCTCCCTGTCCATCACTGACTCCCAGAGTTTGCTCAAACTCATTGTAAGGCATAATATGGTCGAAGTTGGTTCTGGTGTTTTGTTTTGTTTTCCAGAGTGAGTGCAAAGTTTAGTATTAGACCAATTCCAAACCACTGGAATACCAACAACCAGATTTCAGTCTCATTTTTTTCATAGGAATCTCACTTACCTTAGTTAAGTATGAGCTCCAACAGAATGGCTTGAGTACTTGTCAGCAATCAACTGCAGAGCTAAAAACAGCTCTGACTTCTCAAAAGAATTTCGGAGGGTAAGTAATAACAATCAAACGGCTGAAAAAGTAAACTTTTAGTAATAGTACCCTTTCTCACTGAAGCAAGTAGTCCGGAATAGGGACTTTTGATTACTGCCATCTTTTAGGTGCTTTGACAAAGCCCGAGTCTCATTTCTATAGTTGTTTTATCTGTAGGCATCAAAGTTCCCAGCATTTTCCTGATTTAGCTCTCAGAAGATTAAACTACTGTATTACACTTGGAGGTATCTATGTATAAGGGAATTCCCAAAGAATAAAATATCCCTCAAAAAAAGTCACTGTTTTTTGATTGCTGGATTTAGAGGGGAGGGAGGGAAGAAGAGATCTGCCATACAAAAGTATTTACTTTTTCTTTTACTATCTTTGACTTTCTCATAGGAAAAATAAATAA
>NW_011495084.1:9317326-9382205 GCF_000754665.1 Bison bison bison | reverse complement strand
GGTGGCGGGGGGCGGTGGCTGAAAACACCTAATGTGAGATCCTGAGATCGGAAAGTCCTTAACATTGCATAGTCAAAAACCAGGGACTTTTTGTTCCTCCACAGGAGTCCTAAACGGAGAGCTTGTTTCATGGAACTCAAGGAGACAACAATGAAATAACTCCTAAAACTTGCAACTGCCATTTCCCAAACTGCCAGAGAATCTTTTAGGTCCAACCTTCTATCGTTTCTGAAGATCACCTTCCAAAATATTCCACTTGGCTGTTTGAAAGTAGCAGCAAAGCTAAACCATGTTTTAAGAAGCGCTCTATTTCTAATACTTTGATTTCATCAGTGCCTGGAGTAAAGCCTCCAGCAGAAACGAGGTAGTCCAACACTAAGGGGAGCCACTGGTGCAATTCACACTCACAGTCTGGACTCCCACTCTGACAATCAGCAGCCCGCCCCTTTGATTTTCATAAGTCTGAAGAGCCAGCAAGGACTGATTACCAGCCCCAGTATTTAAAAGTGGTGTTACAGGATTTCACAATCTGGAAGAAAGACTTTTTTTTTCTAATGTGTTAGTGTTCTGACATGAACCGAAAATGAAGTATACAGTGCAGAGTATACCTTGGCCAACACACTCAAAAAACAAAATTTGCAGGCCTACCCTGAGTAGTGCATGCAAATTTCTCATAACTCTGCTTTACTCATTACAGAGAGAAAAGTCATCCTGGGTATGGTCATAGCTTTCCCTAAAAAACTAGAAGGAATTTCACAACAGTTAAGAAATGAAGAGAATAAGGAAAAGGTGGGGGAGAGGGTAAAAAGAAAGAAAGGGAAGGAAAAGAGAATTGGAAAAAAAGAAGAGGAAATTAGGGCTCCAGGCATGCTAAAGACTACCAAAATTCACAGATCTATTTACAATGACAAAAAAAAAAAAAAATCCCCTTGTGGGTTTTTGTGTTTTTGCTGTTTCTAATGGAACATAGTTGTTCAAAACTAATTTCAAGAGGTAAAGCATTTTTTCAGCCTTTCTCCTATGTAAAACATGGATTCTCACAATGGGTTTAATCGTGATGTTAATGCAATCATGCAATAATGGTGTTTGGTAATAGTGATTACCAAAGTATTTGATAATAGTGCAATGCAGCTAGCTGTAAGTTCATATGTGAAGAGGAAGTTTATCTGGAGGCAAAGACTACTTAAAGCTGTTTCTTAGGGGTGTTTCTCCCAGTAAGCTATGTGCTTGAGATGGGTGCATTATTATTCTAGAATTAGAAGGTAGGGCAAAACAAAAGTTGAGATATTCGATTTTTCTATATATAATTGCTAATATTTTCAAGGATTTAAGTTAAGTCTTTATTTTCTACTTCATTTACTTTCAATGCTGCATGGCTCTTGTTTTTTATTTTTGACTTTATTATTTTCCCTTATTTACAATTATAATTCTTTATAAATTTTAGCATACTTTCTAGATTTTTATTCTAAAGCAGTGTACTCAAGTTCATACCAACTTAGTCTGTTTCACTTAACCAAAGTGAATGTCTTTTTTTTTAATTTAATTTTATTTTATTTTTAAACTTTACACTATTGTATTGGTTTTGCCAAATATCAAAATGAATATATGTCTTGATCTTGTAAATTTCCAATTAAAAGTACAAAGGTATTTAAAAATACATGTTGATCTATTGTAATTTCTCATCTCTATGGCATCTCCTAAATTACCTACTATGAATATTTTCATTAATTTCTTCTAGGTTCTAGTTTTTAGTAAAGATACTAAGATGAAGAAAGATCTCAATAACTGCTGATTGAAATGTCTCATTCTGGGAATCGGAGTACTTCACTTTGCTTTCAACAAATTCTCAAAATTTGCAAGCATCTGGAAACTTAGTGCTATAGGAAGAATCTATTTCCCTTTTAATGATGGATGAAGAGTGAATGGACTATAGCTACAAGATGAATAAGTAGTCCAACTTATTTTCAGGTATTATTAAATATCCCAATCTGAATGGTTTTTTTCCCAAATCAGTGGATAGTGGTGAGTACATAATTTTGTTTTCATCTTAAAATAAATATAGCATATTTACTTATATAAAAATTTGTTTTGTTTTCAAATCATACATAGAAATGAGTCTAGAAAATAATTAACTTGTAAAATATTTAATACTTCTTAATTATGAAAGTATGAACTAGTTTATATTCCATATTTAATCAGAACATTGAAGGATAAAATATACTGTTTTATTTGTATTAGCTTTTTCCGGTCAATAACTAAACTGAGTAACAGAAATACTGTACAGTATTCACTAAGGTAAACTAGCCTACAGTTAGATATGACGTCATTTATGATGAGCAAATAATGAATTAGGTAACAATGAGGAAAATTCTGGAAGTTTGAGTTTGTGTGCTTACTAGCAACCACTTTCAACGTTTCTGCAAAGCTAGAGAAGGTATCTTCTAATTTAAATTTCTTTAAGAATTATCTATTGTGTAATAGACTGTCAACAGGAAGTCAGTTTTAAAGGAATACTACTGATAGCCTGAAAGACTGTGGAAAAGAAATTCTTTTTCCCCTTACACACTGATAGTTCTTATATTTGCATTCCTGCAATTCTTATATTAAAAAACATTGGATTAGCAGCAAGAGAGTTGAAAATGGCAGAAGTTGGGAATGACTGCTATTTCTTTTTTAATTCCACATGCATAAAGGTAAATATTGTACAACTTATGGTACATATTCCACATGCTTAAGCTTTTTAGTAGAATGAAGGAAAATATGGCAACAGTTTATTTGTATTGCTGAGTAAAAATTTACTATTTTCCCACAAAATATTGTACATAGTTAAAATATGAAGTAAAGCCTTATCATGTATTTTTGATATGTTGAGTTTCTCTGAGGAGATCTGGTAATATTTAAAATTATCTGAAACTCTCCTTCTATCTGCCAGTTACGAGCCTATGGCTTTTTAATCCTCATGTGGCATTTTTGCCTATATTATGGCTCCTTGAAACATCAAATTACTAATGTTAAAGCATATGATATTTTGGTTAATGTGATTCCAGTCATATATATTCAAATAGTTAAATTCAGGTTCACTATCAAACTCAGCTTAATAAATCTAATTGATTCCCTCTTTTGGAATTTTTTAATGAAATTATTGAATTTTCCTCTGTCAAAGTAATAGTAAATAATTAATATCATGGAAAAGGCAAAAAATAATACAAACTGGCCAAACAAGAATTCAAGTTTATAAAGTTAAAATGGGAAAAAAAAATGTCTAAGTGATTTGGATTAGTGGATCTCAATGAAGCCAAATAAATGTAGAAATTCAATGTTTGGAGCTTCATGTTCATGTCAGAATGAACCCAGTGAAAGACGTGCTGTGTCTGGTTTGAAGCATTTCATCTCTGCTAGGATAACTGAATAGAGTCAGCCTCTTAGACTGTAAGAATTAGATCCACTTCTATTACCTGTTACCTTAAGATTAAACCCTGGGATGATGATAAATAATAGAATTTATGTTCTGTGTGGGCAGAGAGTTTTGTCAGTTTCACTGCTATATCCTCAAATTCTAAGTTATCAATAAATAATTAAATGAAAAAAATAAAAATAGTAATAGCAATCACATTACCTTATCTCCCATAATTTTTACAACAGTATGTGAGAAGGGCATTTTATTCCATTTTTACAGATGAGGAAACTGAGGCACAGAGAGTGAGTAATGGATTGATTTTGTGATTATGGGCAAAACAGAGTCGGGCATTCAGATACTGGTTTATCTGGTTTCTGCCTGCTATCTAGGTCTATGAGATCTACAGAGCCACCTTAAAAGGGAGAGAGAGTGAAGACAGACAGTAAGAAGGTGGGGGAAAAAAATAAGGAACAACCCTGAAACCTGTCAAAAAAGGGATGAGCTTAATAGGATATGTTTGCTTTTGTTCTATGTCACCCACCCCTCTGCTGAAAAAAAGACAATGACCTACAATTTTCCCAGCTGTTGATCTATGTGTAAAAGACATAAGATAAGCAAAAAATAGCAGCCCATTCAAATAATCCACATCTGCTTTTGTTGAGATATAATGATGTAAATGTATAAATATATATGTGTATATAACTTAGTACAATGTGCTAAATATTTAAAATTCCATAATAAAAAAGTTTAAACTCTGTTCACTTTCCCTCTATAAGCACACTTAACAGTATGTGCCTAATCTGAGTAAGAGAACAATTATCTAATAAAAGTTATGATTAATAGAGATAATCTCCACAATTAGAATATGGGTGATGATTCTTAGAAATAATTCTGGCTTTCATAAGGAAAATTAGATCCCTTTGTCATTAGACTGTGATCAAGAGTGTCACTGACCTTTTATATATTTATCCTTGTGAAGTTGCTCAGTCGTGTCCAACTCTTTGCAGCCCCATGGACTGTAGCCTACCAGCTTCCACCATCCATGGGATTTTCCAGGCACTACGAGAATTTTATCAGTGACTTATGGAATGTACTGTTTAATCATTAGATTATTTTATCAGTCTCACTAAAATTTGATACTTTGCTAAAATTTAGACTTGACGGTCTTGGATTTGTAGTGTTTTTTAATTTTACTTTGATCTCATACTTTATTCAGTTGATTAGTAATCTACTGTTAAACACTGACGTTCATATATTGACTTTTCTACACTGTCTACTTTTTTCTTTCAGGGTTCCCAGTGCCGATTCCGACACTGTGAAGAGGCCCTTGGCAGTGACACAGTGTGCTCATTATGGAGAGAGGGAAAATGTTTAGATCCACTTTGCAGATTTAGACACATGGAAATGCAGGTAGAATTATTCAACATTATCATGTTTGTTATAAGCACCTCCCTCCGATAGTTTTGAACTCTGTACTCTTACAACACAATAGAAAAGAAATGATTCTTTCCTCCAATGACTTAATTTTAGGCATTTTCCACTTTGCTCAACTTAAATTCTTAAGAAAAATGGGCAAATGTGTCTGAGGAGTACCCATTGCATCTTTTAAATAACAGAGCTTCGAAACGGAGCCTAGAAACACACACAATCGTAAATCAGCAATTCCAGTAGTTTTTGTCATGTCGTGTTGCAGCACGTTGTATTTAACTGTGATTATGGCATCTCATCCTTACATTTGCCTCACCTCCTTTATCTAGCAAAACTGCAGTATTTCATGCTTCTGGGAAACTCAACCTCTTGGTTGTGTGAAGATCAGTTGTATCTTTTATCACAGCAAACCTCGAAATATCAATGGATTATTTTTGCCACCAAGTAGCAGTGAGTATATTCTTTGAATAACATGGTTATACCATATTATAGTCTGATTTTGGAATAGCAGCATAGAATGACACATTAAAGTATGGCAAGGTGAGTAATACAGTGTAATCGCCAGTGGATGATTTAGGATGGTTATATCAAGAATTATGAGATTGAGCCATCAAGTAGCTAACCAAATGGAATGACCATAGTTAAATTTTCTCTGACTGTGTTTCTAAAGTGGATTTTAGTCATGTGAAAAGTGAGATGACTGCTGCCCTCACTGGATAGAGGGGAGCTGTCTCAGCAACTCATCCCATGATTGGAGCAAAGCTAGGAAGTTCTGGCCTCACCACTGCTCCCTGTAAATGTGCAGAAACCTCTTATACATGGGGAGAGCAAGGGCATGCTCTGGTTTGCACGCTTCTGCTTCTAGAAGAGCAGCTAGATGTGTGGTTCTTCCTAAGACTTCATTTGTGGGGAAGATGCAATCCCATTGTTGCTAAATAAGTGGCACCCTTCAAACCAGCTAAATGCTACTGAGACTCTACTGTGTGGTGAACCTTAAACTAAGTTATGGGAAAGGGGTATAGAAGACACCATGTCCTATAACAGTAAATGGCAAGAACTTTGAAAAGTTGGGAGAATCAGGTTTCTCTGATGCTATAGCCACTTCACTCTCTTGCTATGGCCACTGCATTTCTTATAATGGAATTATTCTAGAAATGAGTTTATAGAATATCAGTCCTTTGTATTTGAAGATTTGGCTTCAGATAATCCTTGGCAAATGAATGATTAAAAACCATGTCTCTTTGTTATAGTCTTCTGGAAAATGCTGCTCTCAGAGCATTCATCATACATATAATACCTGGATCAATGTTTTTCTTCACTAGACTGTGAACATCACAAGGATGGGGCTCATAGCTAGTTTCCCTACCAATGCTTAGCACAATGTGGGGAGCCCAGATGCTCAGTAAAATCGGATGCTTGGATAGATGGATAGGAGGTAGGAGGAGAAAGGGATGACACAGGATGAGATGGTTGGATGGTATCAACGACTCAATGGATATGAGCTTGAGCAAGCTCCAGGAGTTGGTGATGGACAGGGAAGCCTCGTGTGCTGCAGCCTATAGAGTCACAAAGAGTCGGAGATTACTGAGTGAACTGAACTGATAGATGTACAGATGACTAGTGAAGGTAACCTACTGGGATGAAAGTTATTACACCTACTAAGTGGTTAACTTTGTCCCATTGGTTAACATCTAGCGTGATTTTATTTCATTAAGAACATTGTATTAAATTCTCTCTATATAGTGTGCTAGCCTACTTCCTAGTGGTCTATGGGTGAAATTGCTGTCTTTCAAACTAATTATTTCAGTACTAGAGGAAAGACTGCATCTCCGAGGGCAAAGGAAAGGTAGAATGTCTCTGTAACCAACAGTGGGCTCCCCACTGTTAAGACATGTCCTCAGCTAAGTTCTCTAGGGATACATTCCATTATCCTCATAGATTAGGCATAGAATCTGGGGGTCAAAAATAGTTCTGGCTCTTCTGGAAGTCTCAGTTTCTTCAACACATGTCAAAACTGCTTCTGACTCTTGGGATAAGCTTTCCCCTCTCTTGATAGGGTCAAACCAGATCCATGCACTGGTTTTGGAAGGACCAGATCCTTCTCCTAGCCATTCTATTCCCATCATGAGAGGAGATAAGCTCTGCTTTATCTTTGCCACTTCCGTATCATTTTCTCAGATATATTTCTTCACTACATCTATTGTTTGTCTGACTCCTCCCTATAGAATGAAATTTCTGTAAGAATAGGAATCTTTGTTTACTGATAAATCCCAACCACCAAACATAGAGTATTACCTTTCACATTGTGGCTAATTCTATTCCAGGAAGTCCTGAAAAATATTTATTCACAATAAGTAGGTAACTATTTTTTATCTGCCCAGGCACATTTCTGTGCTTTAGGAAAGAGGATTCAATTTCCAGGCTGTAGGAAACTATTACCCTGGAGAAGGAAATGGCAGTATTCTTGCCTGGAGAATCCCATGGACAGAAGCCTGGCAGGCTACAGTCCATGGGGTTGCAAGAGTCAGACACAACTTAGTGACTATACCACCACCACCACAGAAAACTACTAAACTCATTTGAATTATGTATTGAACTACTGCATCGTTTATTCATTCTAAGAATATTTCAATACCTCAGAAGTTATAGTGTGATTTTTTGTAGACCTAATATTTCCTAAAATATTTCCAGGAGCATCTACCTACCAAGGTTCATATGAACCAGAACCAGGAAATTAAATCCTCTCACCTTAGACAAAAGTTAAATTACAAAGTTATAACTTTATTAAAATCTACCTTTATGTTTTAGTGGGTACACGTGATTAACAAATTCAGGGTAGGATTATGACAGGGTTGTTTTGGTAGCAAAATATAACTATTGTTTCATATATGGCATTGTGTAATTCATGTGTAAGTTTGTGTCCAGTTAAAATAAGATAAAATCTAGGTTATTAAATGCATACACTGTGAAAATTTCTAAGGCTTCTGATCAAGGAATTGAGACCCATCATGTGGTCCATATTAAGTGGGTGAGTTGCAGCCGCACAGTGCTATCTAAGTTACCAGCTGTGCTCTTCCAGAATGAGGTGTTTGCCGAAAGCAATTTCCCATTAGTTAATCTGCCATTGTCTGTTATCTTTAAGGACTAAGTTCAATTATCAGGAGTCTGACATTTTTTGTCTGGACGTGTAAAACTGCCAGTTAGTCTTTTGCAATTTAAACTTTAATCTGCTAACAAATTTAAAAAAAGGTCTTGGACTCTTTTGCCAAATATTTCATTTAAATGTTGCTAAACTAGACATTTTCAAAGGTGGCCTAATCCCTCTGGTTATCATCTCTAAGTTTAGAGGCAAATAGCTATTAAAACCAAATGATAGTGCTAAGAAAAACATAGCTCAGTTAATATTTGCTCTAATTATAAGAATTTGCAAGGCATTTCTGAATACATTTTGCATTTTCTTTGTGAGCTTGGTGGGTTCTTGTTCTTTCTCCCATGGTACGCAGTAGAGGTTAGTATACCCAAACAAAGGGTTCCTCTTAAGAAACTCCTTAAATTTTGCTAAGGGACAATTTATTCAGAACAGAGTAGCTCAAACATTGAAGCAAATGCTCATCTCCTTGATTATTTGCCATGTTATTCTAAAATGAATACCTGAAAGGATAATTTGATTTTTGTGTATTCTGAGTCACTGTCTTGGAGATGCCTTCAACAACTATTTGACCACATTAAATGAAGCCTGGGTAGCTCACTTTACAAGGTCTTGCCTACATGAATATGTGTACATGACCTTTTCATTATGTCTTAAAAAACCAATGTCTCGTGTTTTTTAAATAATTTAACAAACACCTTGACTTACATATTTGAGTCAGTAAAACACAGACTAGTTTTGTGTGTGTGTGTGTGGATAAGACACAGAGTAAGACAACTGTTAATAGTTATAAGAGGAAAAACTGTTCACATCAGTTCTTTCTTCTTTGGGGAAAGGGGAGAGGGGTTGAGCAAGTGTCTTAAACCAGATGATGGTGACCCCTGTAACAATTTGGGTTTGGATGGGAGACTCCTCATCCTAACTGGACGCTGTCTGCTCTCATCGATGAGCATGGTACTTCTGGAAGTAAAGTTGGTTACTCCCTGCTGGCTCAGCTGGTAAAGAACCCATCTGCCAATGCAGGAGATGCAGGAGACTGGATTTGATCCCTGGGTCGGGAAGATCTCCTGGCAAAGGAAATGGCAACCCACTCCAGTATTCTTGCCTGGGAATTTCCATGGACAGAGGAGCCTGGCGGGCTACGGTCCAGGGGTCACAAAGAGTCAGACATGACTGAGCACACTCATGCTTCATACTCAAGTCTTAGTTCCCAGGCCTAACATTGTTAGTCATGTCTGAGATGTCCACAGACCTTCTCTTTAAGACTTTATAAACTAAAAATGTAATCGATTAAAAAAAAATGAAGTAGGATTATGAGAAATGAGAAAATCTCATATCCACAGTTTTCAAATAATATGAGTTTTTCTGTGTGGCACCCCTATGCTGAGTACTATGCATGCCTAATTTTATTTAATCCTCACAAAAATCTGAAAAATAGTATTCTTATTGTACAGATGAGGAAAATGAAGCCCAGACAGGTTAAATACCTTAGGTGACATAATATATCTCATAACTAGAGGTACCTGACTTCAAACACAGTTCTGACTCTAAAACTGCCTAACAACCCCAGACTTGGCATTTCAAGTATAACCAGTCCTTTTGGTAATTTGAATGGATCCACCCACGAGACCACCTAATCCGGCTTCCTCCTTCTAAGAGGTAATGCTCTTCCACCCTACGGCACAACCTTCCTTTCAAAGCTATTAAGATTCTTTACATATAATAAAAGATGCCCTTTCCCCTTTAATTTACATTAAACAGTAGAATACTTCTAACATTTCTGATTTATGTGTATTTCCATTAAATAAATTTTCTTCTTTCTTTCTCTTTTTCTGTTTACTTCTGGACACACATAGGTGGGGCTTGTTCCCTTTAACCATCGGAATCCAGGAAGACCAGGTACCCCGAATCATGTTTCTCAAACCTGGCTCCCCTTTAGAATTATCTGGGGAGCTTGAAACAACAGCAGTAACTGAAAAGAACAACCTAACCCATCCCCCCAAACCATTCCTATCACAACTTAGTTCAGTTCAGTCGCTCAGTCCTGTCCGACTCTTTGCGACCCCATGGACTGCAGCAGGCCAGGCCTCCCTGTCCATCACCAAGTCCTGGAGTCCACCCAAACTCATGTCCATTGAGTCAGTGATGCCATCCAACCATCTCATCCCCTGTCGTCCCCTTCTCCTCCCGCCCTCAGTCTTTCCCAGCATCAGGGTCTTTTCAAATGAGTCAGCTCTTCGCATCAGGTGGCCAAAATATTGGAGTTTCAGCTTCAACATCAGTCTTTCCAATGAACACCCAGGACTGATCTCCTTTAGGATGGACTGGTTGGATCTCCTTGCTCTCCAAGGAACTCTCAAGAGTCTTCTCCAACACTACAGTTCAAAAGCATCAATTCTTCTGTGCTCAGCTTTCTTTATAGTCCAACTCTCACATCCATACATGACTACTGGAAAAACCATAGCCTTGACTAGACAGACCTTTGTTGACAAAGTAATATCTCTGATTTTTAATATGCTGTCTAGGTTAGTCATAACTTTACCTCCAAGGAGTAAACGTCTTTTAATTTCATGGCTGCAATCACCATCTGCAGTGATTTTGAGCCCCTCAAAATAAAATCTGACACTGTTTCCACTGTTTCCCCATCTATTTGCCATGAAGTGATGGGACTGGATGCCATGATCTTAGTTTTCTGAATGTTGAGCTTTAAGCCAACTTTTCACTCTCCTCTTTCACTTTCATCAAGAGGCTCTTTAGTTCCTCTTCACTTTCTGCCTTAAGGGTGGTGTCATCTGCATATCTGAGGTTATTGATATTTCTCCCGGTAATCTTGATTCCAGCTTGTGCTTCATCCAGCCCAGTGTTTCTCATGATGTACTCTGCATATAAGTTAAATAAGCAGGGTGACAATATACAGCCTTGACGTACTCCTTTTCCTATTTCCTATTACCACTTAAGCCAACAGTTAAATTCATGAGTGTTAGAGCTGAGCCTTCAGTGTACTTTTCTAGCTCCAGCTTTTTATTTCAAAAATGTTCAACCTACAAAAATGTTTCAGAATAGTTTCAATGAACACCCAACCATGTACTTTTCACCAGGATTCACCAATTTATCAATTTATTTTCTCTTTTCCCTCTATTGTACTTACATATACACAAAAAATGTACAAACATATATTTCTGTCCTTGTTTTTGAACCATTTAAATGTTAGTTGCAAATATCATGACACGTTATCTCTAAATGCATTGACATAGATCTCCTATGTTTAACAACACTCTCAGATATAACCATGGGCTTCTGAAGTGGTGCTTGTCCCACCTACCAATGCAGAGATGCAGGTTTGATCCCTGGGTTGGAAAGATCCCCTGGAGTAGGAAATGGCAAGCTGCTCAATTATTTTTGCTGGAAAATCTCATGCACAGAGGAGTCTGATAGTCCACGGGGCCACAAAGAGTTGGATGCAGCTAAGCACACGTATACCTAACCACACTACACACAAGCATCACATATAGAAAATTTATCTACATATCCCACTATTATTGAATAATAATTTAGTATTTATCATCTATTTAGGTTATTTTTAGGCTTTGGTAAGTACAGACCTTGCTCTTGTGAACATTAAATCAAAATAGGCCACAAAGACCTAAATATGAACTAAAATTATAAAATTCTTATTAGAAACTATAGACTACTCAAACAATTCTTAGTTATGACACCAAACGGAGAGGGCAATGGCACCCCACTCCAGTACTCTTGCTTGGAAAATCCCATGGATGGAGGAGCCTGGTAGGCTGAAGTCCATGGGGTCGCTAAGAGTCGGATACAACTAAGCGACTTCACGTTCACTTTTCACTTTCATGCATTGGAGGAGGACATGGCACCCCACTCCAGTACTCTTGTCTGGAGAATCCCAGGGATGGTGGAGCCTGGTGGGCTGCTGTCTATGGGGTGGCACAGAGTCGGACACGACTGAAGTGACTTAGCAGTAGCAGTAGCAGTATGACACCAAAAGAAAAAACAAACAAGCAGAAAAATAATTAATTGGATTTCATCAAATTAGAACCTTTTGTGTTTCAAAGAATATCAAGAAAGTAAAAATGCAACCCACAGAATGAGAGAAAATATTTATATCTTTTATATAAACATTTTATATCCAGAATATATGAAGAACTCTTGCAGCTCAGTAATATAGACAATTCCATTAGAAAATGGGGAAAGAATCTGAATATACATTTCTCAAAGATATAAAAATGGCTAAAAGATATATACACCTGAATGCAGAGTTCCAAAGAATAGTGAGGGAGAGATAAAGCCTTCCTCAGTGATCAGTGCAAAGAAATAAAGAAAAACAATAAACTTGGAAAGACTAGAGATCTCTTCAAGAAAATTAGAGACAACAAGTGAACATTTCATGCAAAGTTGGGCACAATAAAGGACAAAAATGGTATGGACTTAACAGAAGCAGAAGATATAAGAAGAGGTGGTAAAAATACATGAAGAACTATACGAAAAAGATCTTAAACCCAGATAACCAAGATGGTATGATCACTCACCAAGAGCCAGACATCCTGGAATGCGAAGTCAAGTGGGCCTTAGGAAGCATCACTACAAACAAAGCTAGTGGAGGTGGTGGTTGAATTCCAGTTGAGCTATTCCAAATCCTAAAAGATGATTCTGTTAAAGTGCTGCACTCAATATGTCAGCAAATTTGGAAAACTCAGCAGTGGCCACAGGACTGAAAAATGTAAATTTTCATTCCAATCACAAAGGAATGTTCCAAAGAATGTTCATACTACTGCACAATTGCACTCATCTCACATGCTAGCAAAGTAATATTCAAAATTCTCCAAGCAAGGCTTCAACAGTACATGAACCAAGAACTTCCAGATATTCAAGTATTTAGAAAAGGCAGAGGAATCAGAGATCAAATTGCCAACATCTGTTGAATCATAGAAAAAGCAAGAAAATTCCAGAAAAATACCTACTTCTGCTTCATTGACTACACTAAAGCCTATGACTGTGTGGATCACAACAAACTGTGGGAAATTCTTCAAGAGATGGGAATGCCAGACCACCTTACCTGCCCTCTGAGAAATCTGTATACAGGTCAAGAAGCAACAGTTAGAACTGGACATGGGACAACAGACTGGTTCCAAATTGGTAAAGGAGTACCTCAAAGCTGTTTGTTGTCACCTTGCTTATTTAACTTATATGCAGAGTATATCATGCAAAATGCCAGGCTGGATGAAGCACAAGCTGGATCAAGATTGCCAGGAGAAATATCAATAACTTAAGATATGCCAGTGACATCACCCTTACGTCAGAAAGGGAAGAAGAACTAAAGAGCCTTTTGATGAAAGTGAAAGAGGAGAGTAAAAAAGCTGGCTTAAAACTTAACATTCAAAAAACTTTAAGATCATGACATCTAGTCCCATCACTTCATGGCAAATTGATGGGGAAACAGTGACAGTTTTATTTTCTTTGACTGCAAAATCACTGCAGATGGTGACTGCAGCCATGAAATTAAGACACTTACTCCTTTGAAGAAATGCTATGACCAACCTAGACAGCATACTAAAAAGCAAAGACATTACTTTATCAACAAAGATCAGTCTAGTCAAAGCTATGGTTTTCCAGTTGTCGTGTATGGATATAAGAGTTGGACCATAAAGAAAGCTGAGCGCTGAAGAATTGATGCTTTTTGAATACGGTGTTGGAAAAGACTCTTGAGGGTCCCTTGGACACCAAGGAGATCAAACCAGACAATCCTAAAATAAATCAGTCCAGAATGTTCATTGGAAGGACCGATGCCGATGCTGAAACTCCAATACTTTGGCCACCTGATGTGAAGAAGTGATTCACTGGAAAAGACCCTGATGCTGGGAAAGTTTAAAGGCAGGAGGTCAAGGGGACAACAGAGGATGAGATGGTTGGATGACATCACCAACTCCATGCACATGAGTTTGAGTAAGCTCTCGGAGTTGGTGATGGACGGGGAAGCCTGGCATGCTACAGTCCATTGGGTCACAAAAAGTCGGACACAACTGAGCAACTGAACTGAATAAGCTCATGCAAAGATGCTCATTGTAACTCACCATTAGATCAATGTAAGTCAAAACCATGAGGTATCACTCCTATCTATTCAGATGGTTTAATCAAATAGATAATAAGAAGATTTGACAAGAATATGGAGATATTGGAATCTTCATACATTTCAGATAGGAATGTAGATGATGCAATTTTGGAAAACAGTTTGGCAGTTCTTCAAAAGAGTAAACATAGATCACTAAGTGTGCATATGTAAGTTGCTTCAGTCATTACAGCTCTTCCTGAGACTAAGTATTGTAGCGCACCACGTTCCTCTGTCCATGAGATTCCCCAGGCAAGAATACTGGAGTAGGTTTCCATGCCCTCCTCTAGGGGATCTTCCCGACCCAGGGATCGAACCCATGTCTCTTATGTCACCTGAATTGGCAGGTGGGTTCTTTACCACTAGAGCCACCTAGGAAGCCCCTAGAATCACCATATGTCCTACTTACTCACTTCTAAGTATATCCAAGAAATGTGAAAACATATGTCCTAATGAAACTTGTACAACAATAAATATTCATACTAACATTATTTAAAACAACTAAAAAAGTGGAAATAAACCAAGTGTCCATCATTTGATGAATGGAAAAATTGTGGTATATGCACACAGTGAAATATTATTTGACTATTAAAAAAACACTGTGAGAGGACTTCCCTGGTGGTCCAGTGGCTAAGACCCAGCACTCTCAATCCAGGGGACCCAGGTTTAATCCATGATCAGGGAACTAGATCCCATATGCAGCAACTAACGATCCTTCATGCTGCAACAAAGAGCAAGTGTGGCCAAACAAACAATTTAAAAGCACAACACTATGGTAAGTTGAAGAAGTCATGTACAAAGGACTACATACTGTATGATTTCATTTATATGAAATATCCAAAACAGGCAAATCCATAGAAACAGAAAGTATACTAGTGTTTGTACAGCTGGAGACATCGGGCAGACATGAACGGTAACTGCTAATAGGTATGGGTTTCTTTTTTGAGGGGATCAGATATCCTAAAATTGATCATGGCAATATTTGCACACCTCTATGAATATACTAAAAAAATGTTTAAATGTGTGAATTGTATAGTATGTGAATCTCAAGAAAGCTTTTAAAAAAATGGGACTAACATTTACTGTTTTGAGTGTTCAGTGAAGCTTTTCTTTGCAGCTAATGACAAGTCTTGGGAATAGGTATTTAGAATAGCTGAAAAGTTCTGTTTAAAGCCATCTTTTTCCTTCAGAATTTCTAACTAGTGCTCTCTCTTCACTGATGCCATGAGACTTTTTTTCAAAAATGACATATTCTTTAACAAGAGTCTAGAAGTGAAGGAAGCAAAAATTTTCAATAAAAATTCTTAACTACCGACATACTCTATCATGCATGTGAATTCAGACCATTCCAATGTAAACCCCAGTAGCACTTTTTCTAATCCCATGTGTATTTGTTTCCTGTTACTGCTGTAACAAATTACCCCTAACCAAGTGGCTTCAACAACTCAATTCTATTAGCTTGTAGTTTAGGAATTCGATGAAATCTCTCTGAATTAAAATTAAGGTGTCTCCAGGGCTGCATTCCTTCTGGAGATTCTGAGGGAGAACCTGTTTACTTATCTTTTCCAGTTTCTAGAGGTCTTCATTATTTCTTGGTTCACGTACCCTTTCTTGAAGTTCAGAATCAGCAATGGGTAGTCAAGTCCTTCTGATACTGCATTACTCTGACCTAGCTTCCACTGTCACACCTGTTCCTCTGCAACTTGTCTATTTCCAAAGGACCACCTGAATAATCAAGGATAATTTGCTAATATTGAGGTTGGCTGATTAGCTGTCTTAATTCCTCCTTCCTGTATAACCTAGTGTGTACACAGGTTTCAGCAATAAAAACTTGGACATCTTTGGGAGGGCATTATTCTGCCTATTACAACCTTTTCTAGGAGTGTGTATAAGTCAAGGTGATGGAAAAAGCCTTATGGGTTCCTGGTGGTTTGATTATTCAGCAAAAGAGGATTTCTCTTTTGGGCAATGTGCTATATAGAAAATGTTGGCATGAGTAAAGGGTTGTTGTTCAGTTGCTAGGTCAGTTCCAGCTTTTTGTGACCCCATGCACTGCAGCATGCCAGGCTTTCCTGTCCACCTTTATTTTGTAAAGTAGAGAAAAGGCTATTATGGACTGAGGCCTGTTCTCGGGCAATTTTAGGTGAAATAGATGTAGAAATTAAGAATTTGGAATACAATTGATTGCTTTCAGGGCTTCCCTGGTGGCTCAGATGGTAAGAATCTGCCTACAGTGTGGGAGACCTGGGTTCGATCCCTGGGTTACAAAGATCCCCTGGAGAAGGGAAAGGCTACCCACTCCAGTATCCTTACCTGGAATAATTCCATGGACAGGGGAGCCTGACAGGCTTTCAAATTATTCTGGTGGCAAAACCGCTAAAAGGCTTCCCATGACCCTGGACCCCAGGTAGATGATCCTTGATTTGGGGCATTGGTTTCCAGTCTTGACTGATTTTGCAGTTATCTGAGACATTTGAAAAATACCATCAGATTTCCAGGCTTTAATCTCAACCTTCAGAATCAGAAGTTTGGAAAACAGAGATAGAAAAGATGATTTGAATAATTTCTTCAGTTGATTCTGATATTTAGCCAGATTTGATAACTATTGGCTTGAAAAATAAAGAGACTTGAATAAGTAACGATCAAAGATGTATGTGTTCACTAGCTTTTTCTATTATTTGCTGGTTAGTTTTGAAGGTTACAGAACATTTAAATATGACCTAGAGCTTTGTTCAGTCTGACCTATGTGGAGCCAATAGAGAAATCTGAAGGTATTATTCTTACTTCCAAGTCATCAACCCCCAACCACAGAAAATTAGAACCTCTGGATTCCCCCCCCCCCGCTTTAAACGTGTATACTCTGACATTATAAGTTATGTCTTATATGAGTTTACCTTTGTTAAATAGTCATAATGTGATTAACTAAGTTATTCTTATCCCATAGATGTAATCGAAGAATACAGTAATGCTTGTGATCACTTTGTGTTTATACCAAAGTATGATATATACCCAAATGTGGTTATAATTACTATCTAAAGTCTATGAATTAGCACATTTTCCACATCTTACCAGCAAAATGCTGATTTTTATAAGTTAGTTTAATAACCTTTCTAGAAACGAGACGTCTTTTAACAAAAGTATGCAGTTAATCAAGAGGACAATAGTTAATCATTGAACATGTGCCAAAAGGTATATCTTGAAGACTAAAATGTTGCCTTTTCTCTATAGATATCATTCTACAGAAAGAAACTCAGGAAGGAATTCCACCCCCAACCCAGAGTCAGGAACCTCTAAAACCTCAGGAGAATATATCACGACCCATTCACCATCCTTTAGTTTTAAAAACTAACTTTGAGGAAGAGGAGGAGGAAGAAGGTGAACAAAATGGTGAATAAACCTTTTGTCACATTTACAGTGCACATTCAAAAACTTCATGATATTTTCTGCATACTTGTTTAACTTTTAGAAGTTTATAATATATAAGACATATTTTGGTGAGAAAATAGCTTTAATTTTATTAAATATATTAAATTCATTATGTTCTAATTTGTTCGACATCTACACATATATTTATGATTGTTTGGATTGAAAGTTTTTTGTTGTATGATGGCTAGAAGACAGATCTCATGTTTAAATATGCACAGTTGCTTGTAAGTATACTAATAACATGTTTTATTTGTGTATAAATTAACATTGATACTATGATTTATATAATCATATAAATTTATATATAACATTGTCTGTTTATATGTAACAACATTGATATACATAAGTGTCAATCTATCTGTCTCACATTTAATCCTTGGAGCTATAGAGATCAATAGAGTAGTTTGTAATGTGTAAAGCATTATCATCTGCATTATCCCAGTAATCCTTGCCAGTATAAAGAAGACTAGAACCCAGGTCTTACACTGTAGTCCATCTTATTCCTCCCATATCACCACAGCACTGCAGTACCAATAAGTATGTACAAACAAGTTAAACATCCAGAGAAATAAACTAAGTCTATCTCTGCCCTGGAATTTGTCATTGTATGGAGACTCAGAATGTGGGCACATTGAAAAGACTGAAATGTTACATTTTTTTCTGTAGCTATCTTACTACAGAAAGATAATTAATAGGGAATTCCACCTCTGATCTAGAGTCAGAACCCCCTGAAACCTCAGGAGGATATATTACAACCCACTCATTATCCTTTAATTTTAAAACTAACTTTGAGGAAGAATAGGAAAAAGGAGATGTGCCACTTTCTGCTGTTTAGCTCTGTCTCCTATCCCAATATCCTCCTTCTCCAGACAAACATAATCTCAAATGTGAACCTATATGTCCAGCCTCTCAAGACACATATAATGTACAGTCATATTTCTCTTGACTGATTCTTTCTAAAACATAAAATATAGCAATAAGAAACATTTGTTAGTACACAAATTATTGACTTTAAATATTTTTAAAACAGTAATCCATTTATGAGGACAATGTGTGGGATTTTTCATTCTGGTTTATAAATTTTCAGATTATTTGGCTTTGGGACAATTTAATTTAAAAAAAATATATCCTATAGATGCTTCTAGTTTATGGACAAAGACTCCTGAAGAAATTGAAGAAAAAAGAGCAATAAAGGAGATGTGTTATAAATCTGGTAAGAAATCAAACATTTGTATATTTTCTAATATTTGATGTGAGAAGTGCACTAACCATTGATTTTCTTGTGGGAGATTAGGTGAATACTACAGAGTTCATACTCCTTCAGATATTTCATCATCTAAAAGCATAGCCTCTATAGTGGAAAAAGAGATAGAAAAGTCTTTGGAAAGTGGCAGTGAATTGCAAGAAGGTAAGGAATGAAAAGGAAGCTTTTCAAGGTGGTGAATACTTGGTGTGATAGGCTGTGGATTATTAAGTGTGCACTGGAGTTAAATGACAAATAATACATCAGAATTGAGAGTGAGAAGGAAGTGATTTTATTGCATAACCTAAATTTAATATGAAAAGCTGCTATTAATGTAATCATATTTTCCCAGAGGAACCACAGAATGAATAGACTACATAAACCATGGTGACACTACATACCCCATGCAGTCATTCTGTAAATAACTTGGTTTTACCACTTCATTTGTCTATGAAAATAAATCTCCCTGTAAAACAAATGTAGATTTTTTTTTTCATAAGTAGAATGGACAACTTAGCCCTAGAAGGACAAAAGGGAGATCACGGAATAATGTTAGTGGCAGGACAAGGGTATATTTGTTCATTGAATGAGTGCTTCCTGTGTACCAGCCAATTTCAAGGGCAACACAGGTGAATAAATATAAGGCTGTGCCTTTTATGGGTCTTATGTTCTGGTGAATCTGACTTTTCTGTTGGTGAATGTTTTGCTCTTGAAGGCAAGATAAAAAGAACACTATTTTCTGGATATAAAACAAGGAACTCAGAGAAAAATCCATGGATGCCATGGGTTTAAGTAGTTTTCTTGCCTCTGGGATGAGCTTAAACAAAAAAACCTTTATAGCAGTAAGCGAAATCAGAATTCTTTCCTCCTCTTAGGTACCAAAAAAATAGTTGGAAAAGATTCCCAGGATCAAGATGAATATAAGATAAAGAGTAGAATGTCTGTCTTGCAAGTATGTGTGGCAAGCCATTTAAACATATATGGCAGTAGGTGGCAGCAACATACTGTCAAACGGTAGAACAGTCGAAAAACCCAAGCTGATAGGTGGGGGCCATCCAGTGAAGGACAGATTGTCCGAATTACACAGACAAGGGCTTCCCAGGTGGTGCCAGTGGTAAAGAACCTGCCTGCCAACGCGGGGCACACGGGAGACATGAGCTTGATCCCTGGGGAGTGGAGATCCCCTGGAGAAGGAAATGACACAGACAAGAAAAACAAAACAAGGGCAAACATGTTAGCAATGAATATTAAAAATGTCAGATAGAAAGACAGTTAAATGCGTTTTCACTTTATATTATGGTTTTAAAAAGCTTTTTATTTTTAAATAATTCCAGTTAATTCATGAACCTTCTTTACCCAGATTTCCCCAAATATTGGCACTTTACACATTTGATTTTTTCATTCCCTTCCTCTCTCTCTCTCAATATACACATTGTTGTTATTTTTTTTTCAAATTGTTTGAGAGTAAGTTGCAGGCATACATAACTCTCACACAAATGTGGTATAAATACCAATATCAGAAGATTACTAGTGATATTATTTACAAACCTAAAAAAAAGTTTCACTAATTGTGCCATTAATGTTCTTTATACTAAAATGAAATCTACCTTATTTAGAATCCAGTTCAGAATCACAAGTTATATCAGATTACCATAGCTCCTTTATTCTCCTTTTAATATTTTATTTTAGGAGAAAATTATCTAAAAATATATAAAGAGAATGGAGAGACTTTAATTATCAGTATAATTAGCATTTTTCAATCAGTGAAGTGAGTGAAGTGAAGTTGTTTAGTCGTGCCTGACTCTTTGCAACCTCATGGACAGTAGCCAGCACCAAGCTCCTCCGTCTGTGGGATTTTCAAGGCAAGAGTACTGGAGTGGGTTGCCATTTCTTTCTCCAGGGAATCTTCCCAACCCAGGGATTGAACCCAGGTCTCTCACATTGTAGACAGACGCTTTACCGTCTGAGCCACCAGGAAGTAGATCCTAATACATTTTACTCAGTTTATTCATGGTGAGTAGATAAAAACAAAAGAAATATTATAAAATTCATTATATGTCACATCAACTAAATTAAATATATATACACTATAGCATTAGATTGCTCACATTTTTTAACTGCCACTTGTTACGTTATCCACATAAGAAAATAAACTTCCCTTCTGCTTTCCTGATTATTATAAGTTGGCTTAAAATGTATATAATTATAATTTTATTGTTCATGAAATCACTAGACAAACAATACTTCGATTAACTTTTAGATTCTTTACTATCATCATAAATTCTATCAGAAACTTAGATAAGCACCTAATGGTTTCTTGAGTGATTTCTTTTTTTTTTAAATTTTTAGGGGATGGTCTGACAGTTCCAACAAAATTCAGCCTATTTGAAAGGCAAGGTGAAATAAAAGCATCATTGGACAGGAAACCAAGGACTGACATTGCTGCTTTTGAAAATGGAGGTTAGTTAATTTATTACTGATTGATTCTGAGTATATCACCATAAAATACATAGTTCTGAGTTTTTTCTCTCATAAGCAACTTGTTTCATCAACGTCTTTTTGATATTTTATCACTGACTTTGGATAAGCTCCTTGAGGCCAGGAATTGTGTATAATCAGTTGCTCTCTGCAGTAGAATTCCTGGCACATGCAGTACACTTTGTAAATATTTGTGGAACAAATGGCTTTGTGTTTAAACAGTTGAACGGCGATTACATGTATAGAGACGTTGTTTATAAAATGCACAGGTGACCGGAAGCTAACATGCTGGGACAGTGAGTCGAATGTAAAGAGGCAAAGGCAAACTGTGATAAACGTAGCCTCTTGCAGTTAAGTCCAAGACCTAACTGGTAGGTTTTCTTCAAGTTGGGAAAGACTTGATATGATACAGATTGTGAGGGAAAAATAAATGCTTTTGTTGGCCACAAAGTTTCCAAATGATTAAGTAACTTGTGTCAGCTACCAGATAGCTAAGATAAACTTACATTGCATTATTAGGAGTACTAAAGAAAAATAATTAAATGCAACAAGTCATTTAAAATATTCAGTAGACTATCTGACATTTAGAAAGATGCTGTATAAATGTCATCTATTATTGTATTAGTTCCACTGATTTCTATACAGGGTAGTCCATATTTGAGAATTATTTTTAAACAAGGTTACTTGAAAACAAATATTCTATGTTAAGAAACAGAAACTTGTATGGTGAAGATCTGAAATTAAGTATTTAAGTACATTTTAAAGCACCTGTGGATATTTTTCCTGGAAAATAGATCTTTAGGGAATATGAAAACTGCTTTCATACACTTGAGGATATTATATGGAAAGCAATTATATTTATTGAGTATCTCTAAAGTGTGGTAACGGAGAAGGCAATGGTACCCCACTCCAGTACTCTTGCCTGGAAAATCCCGTGGATGGAGGAGCCTGGTAGGCTGCAGTCCATGGGGTCGAGAAGAGTCGGACACGACTGAGCGACTTAACTTTCTCTTTTCACTTTCATGCATTGGAGAAGGAAATGGCAACCCACTCCAGTGTTCTTGCCTTGAGAATCCCAGGGACGGGGGAGCCTGGTGGGCTGCCATCTATGGGGTCGCACAGAGTCGGACACGACTGAAGTGACTTAGTATAGCATAGCAAAGTGTGGTAAAGATTGTTAGATGGAAAACTGTGTTGACTGAATTTTCTGACAATTACCTGTAAGTGTACATACTGAATATTCATATACATATATATTAATCAAAACATATATGCTATGTATAGAGATGGCAATAGTATCACTGAGAGGTATTTAAATAGTGTTTCAGAGGAGGAGTATGCTGTATTGAAAGATAGCTTTGTACAATTGTTTGCCATTGTTGCCACTGACAGTAAGTTATTGTCCTAGGAGGTGACTGCTACGTTCCACAGAGAATCATATTTCTTGGAGTAGATGAAAATGAAGTTTTAACTGAAGAGAAAGAAAGCACCATATCAAAATGTTCAAATGCTAAAGGTAATGAGCCAGTCTATATTTTGATCCATTTGTGATTTGTATAAATAAGTAACAAACGTAAAATTTGATTGTGTTATACAGTTGTAGAAACCAATACAAGAGACAAGGTAATAAATAAAAATACACACCAAAATATACTGGATAGGAGTCAGGGTCCCTCCGTATCCAGTCCTGGCTCTGTCACTAATTATTCTCCTGTAGAGCTTTATCTTTCTTACCTTCAGTTTCCTTATGGGAGAAACTAGCCTGTTGGACTACACAATTGCTGAGAGTCCTCCTGGCTCTAAAGTCATTGGTTCTCTCCAATGGTAATATCCAGCTCTCTTTAGTTTTTTTTTTTTTTTTTCTCCCAGCTTCTAATATTCAGTGTGATTGAATTTTCTTAGAAAGCTTTTGTGAAGATATATATACTGAGAAGAGTACTAATCTCATGCTGACTTCCCGCTTTAGGATTATTACTAACTGTAGTCTGAGAATAATCCAGAGACATGTTAATATTGTACATTTTCTATAGGTTTATGCTGCCTCTACCTTGCTAAGAATCCCCCAGCTGGGACCTTGGCTGGGCAGCTCTCTAAGCCACAGACAGAATAGCTGTCCTGTAATTAGAGGACTTCACCTATTCTCCATATACGTGTTAACCAATTTTATCTACTGTCTTCTCCATCATTAAATAAATATTCTCAAAGACAGGGAAAGACACGTGATCAAACTCTTCCTATGGAAAAGAATAGGTAAATCTCTCCTCCTCTCTTTTGTTCAGTCCATCAAAAAACACACCTCTAACTTCACAAATAACAGTAGCCATCATTCGCGTGTGGCTGTTAACACTGAAGTTAATCAAAATTAAATACAATTTTAAAATTCAGTTTTTCAGTTGCACTAGCCATATTGCATGTGCTCGGTATTCACATGTGACCAGTGGCTATCGTTTCAGATGGCACAGAATGTTTCCATCATTGTAGAAAGCTTTGTTTGATTGTTCTGCTCCAAAGCCTAGAACAAGTGAAGTGTTTTACAGATATTTCTTCATCCTTGGTTTAAATTGGCATGCTTGGAACTTCCCAGACGGTCCATGGCTAAGACTCCGTGCTCCCAATGCAGGGGGCTTGGGTTCAAACCCTGGTCAGGGAACTAGATCCCATATGCTGCATCAAAGATCCCATGTGCTGCTACTAAGACCAGGCCAGCCAAATAAGTAAATGAAATCAGTAATTTTTTTTAATTGGCACATTTGATATAAAATTGATAACCCTTTTTTTAAAAACAATTTTTTTTGTATGGAGGTATTAAAAATATTGCCACAAATACATATTTACCTATTGAAGATAATGGCTGTATTTCAAATTTTTAATGTTTTGATACTGACAGATTTGGAGGACTCAATGTGCTAACTAGGGAATTTCAGTGGTGGGTTCTAAAAATTAATATGCATATATATTTTTTAAAGAGCATAGATGGGCATATATATGCCCATCATATAATGCTTGCAAAGTGAAATACCAACAGAAATACTTCTTTTTTTTTTATTAATACTGACATTTTATTTTCTTAATTTGCTTTAAAAGATAACAAGGACAGCCCTCATCCAAAGCGTTCCCTAACTACCCGACTAGTACCTACAACGCATGTATTAAATGCTACTGAGAATATCAGTATGAAGTGCAGAGAGGACCTTTCTTCAAGTGAGACATTAGCTCTATCACTTTTTGGCCTTAGATATATTTGTCTTATCATGGATTTGTTTTGCTTATTTGAAATAGAATTTTTAAAAAGAAAGAAAAAAGGATGGTTTGAAAATTATTCAAGATTAAGAATTAAAAACACAATAGTCTTCTACTAACTCTGACAATGAATTGTGATGTGGGTCCTAGTAAATTAAATACTTTCCCATTAGTTTAATTTAGGTATTAAAATTGATAATATAATACTACATTCTTAGAAGATCCATTAGTATGATATTTTAAATTTAACCTGTTGTGGGATTCATTGACATATTTTTTAAATTATCTTTCTTTTTTTTTTAATTTTTCTTGATTTTGCTTCTCCTTGCCATTTAGTACTCTAAGCCTCTTCTCTTGATACAATCAAGACTTATGAATCTTCTTTCCCTCCCTCCTTCCTTCCTATTTCATTTGTTGAACCCCTGTAATATTCTTCAACCCCAGCTGGGCAATGAAGAGAACCATGGTTTACCTCAGAGGAGCTTAGTTCAGTGACACTTGTGAAAAATATAGTTTCCAAATTCTAGGAAGGGGAGCATGCGAGTAAGGATGGAGCATGATGTTTGGAGAGGAGGCAGTGAATCAGGGCTTCACTGAACGCTTCCTGCTTAAGCTGAAGATGGGAGCTAGGGCAAAGAGAGATTTATTAGCCCACTATAGAGAGCTAATGCAATCTACATAGTGATTTTGATATTCATTTTTACTCTGGAGAAATGTACCTTAGAAATTCTTGGAAAATTGAGCCTGCACATAAAATTTTCCGTGTTAAAACAAGCAAGCAAGAAGTGAATAACTTAGTAATATTAGCACTTACAAATTTTGATTATTGAGTCTTGTTTCACCAAACTATCCATGACCCCAGCTTAGAACAATAAGGTAATATTCACTAAAAGTATTTTACACTAATCCAACTTCTTAAGAAGTAGTAGTTTTGGCTTAAAAAGTAAAGGAAGATTTATGTTCATAATGACAATTCTAAAACTACTAAAAATAACATTATAATGAGATATATAATTATATTTGGATTGTAATTTTATGTTCTTTTAAAAGGATCCACATATTCCTTTGGACGAAAAGCATCTTTCCTCCAAAGGAATGTTACTTATTGAAAGTTTTCTCATCAATCAATTTGATGAGAAAAATCAAGATAGAATCTTTTTGGTACTTAAAAATAAATCACCCTTTGTTCTAGAAAGTAAAGTATTAGGGTGGTACATTTTTTTCCTCCTTGCTTGACATGTGAATGCACAGATATGTAATTAGTACCTACAGTAATTTTCAGATGAAAGCATCTCCTTAAAAACTGTAAAAATTTGTAACTTCTTTAAGTGAATGATGTCCATCCAGTGATGAAGCCTCATTTTAAAGGTGTGAAAAAAAGAAAATGGATATATGACGAACCAAAGAACTTTCCTGGCCCAGGGATGCAGAGAGGTAAAGTGTCTCTATATTTGGTATTCCTGAATTATAATTTGAAAATAGATTAAATAATATTTTCTAGCCAACAAACAAGGCAGTATCATGCACCATGTATTTGAGATGTCAATTCCTATAAACCTAGTTCTTTCAGCTTACATTATCTTCCATCGTGCTATTAAACATTTAAAGCGCAGTGCATTAATTACAGGTGTGAAACCAGCTTGCTTCATCCCTTGTTCCCTTTCCCCTTTCCTTTATTATAGCAGTACAGGCTTCAAATCCCAAAAATAAAATGAGTTACCATCGGAATAATAAAAACAAAAATTCTGAGAATGCATCCTATATCCATGTTCAGAGAGATGCTGTCAGAACTGTCTCATTGAATGCACCTCCTCACGGCAGGCCTCCACACGGGTCCTACAATAAAGCTGATGTTAACAAGGAACCCAAATTCAAGCTCTGTTCAGGTGAGGTTCTACACTTACATAACTGTTGATTCATGTCTGTGATTTGCATCCCTGTGGGATGTCCTGATGGTCCAGCTAATCTTAGCCACTCCCCACCCCCTTCTCTTTCCAGGCCATCACCACCATAACATCTTAGAAAACTAGTGAGAGGATTTTGTCCATGTGTAGGAGTACACATGGTTTAAAGGACATTGGAGAGAACGTGTTAGGTGCAGATAGCTTGTCACTGACCCTCTCTAGAGTTTTGTCTCAGAGCACTGCACTTTGTTCCCCCTGGATGGCTTTATTTCACTCTTGAGGATTGTTTTTGAATGGTTGACATTTTCTTGTTCCACCAGCTGCATTGTTCTGTTATCACTTTTTGGCTACTGCCTTGGTTTTTCTTTAGGCCTTCATGATTACTTTCTGAAAAGGTTAGTTTGGGGGTTAACTGCAGTATTTTTGACAACCGCTCATCTCTCCCATCCATGTCCAGACTGCTTTTAAATCATTCCATCATGTAACAGGCCAAGTCATAGTGTATGTGTCAGGAAGTACAAGGCCCTGAGGGAGGAGGGAACCAGATTTATTTTTTAATCCCTTGTCTCAGATGAATTTGGTTCTTTTAAAGCTGGCTTTTGATTCTCTCAATTTAACAAAAGGTCACTCAACTCCCTGTAATTTTGTTTGTATTTGCCTGTTTTTGCCTCTAGTCAGTGGAATTCTGATTGTTGTATACTTCTTGAAGCATAAGTAAAAAACTCTGTGTCTATCTTTGGTCCTTCTTTTACAATTTACATAGAAGCTAGCTTTTAAATTATTTTTCTTCTGTTTGTTTTCAAATAGAATCTGTATGGATTTATATACATGATTTTATTTATATTTACTACTGTTGTTGTTGTTTAGTTGCAAAGTCATGTCCAACTCTTTTTGCGACCCCATCGGAGAAGGCAATGGCACCCCACTCCAGTACTCTTGCCTGGAAAATCCCATGGATGGAGGAGCCTGGTAGGCTGCAGTCCATGGGGTCGCTGGGAGTCGGACACGACTGAAGCGATTTAGCAGCAGTAGCAGCAGCATGGACTGTAGCCTGCCAAGCTCCTCTGTCCATAGGATTTCCCAGGCAAGAATAAAGCCCTTTACTTCTATTATCATTTTATTATTATTTTACTGTGAGTGGACATTTGTGAAGAATACAGTGACTACCGGACAGTTAGATGCGATTGTCTAGATTTGTATTTGGGGGGCCTCAGACCTTCCTTTCCTTCTTTCCTTCTCTCCTTCCTTTCTTTAGTTCTGCAAATATTAGCAGAATTATATGTAAAATCACAGGAAAGCCAGACAATGAAATATTTTGATCACGTACATATATCATACTTTAGCTTAGCCTCGTGGGAGCAATTCTTATTTGAGGAACTGAACAGCCAATTAAGAGATGTGTAACCACGGTCATTGATAACTTAAATGGTCTTAGTAAGCTTACTTGTATCCCTGATTCCTTACCCTTGAAATGGTAAAATGAATTACTTAGAGACTAGCTTCACCTCTGAGAATAATAACTTTGAAATACGCCTGGAATATGATTTTAACATTATAAAATATTTAATTCCTGTTTCCTTTTTCTCTCAGATAAATATATGTCAACATCATATAATGGTTCAGCATGGCAAAAAAGAATTCCTTTTTCAAAAACGTATTCAAAAAATGAAAAGATATATACAGGTAAATATTTACTAGTGGTTTCAATGTATCATATAATTCTAAAATGAATGACAAGTTTTAAGCTCAAGGAACATATTTTAGAAAATTTTCATGATATATATGAATATAATTACTTGGAGTTTAGAAGAGATCTCATCTACTAGCAATTTTTTTTGCCTTTTATTTATGTATTTAATTGGAGGATAATTGCTTTACAATGCTGTGTTGGTTTAATTTTACCTTTTTTTAAATTAGGTTTTTCTTTGCTTATTTTTATTTTATCAGAAGTCTTTTGATATATTTCTCTCCTTAGCCAGAAGCATAGTAGTTTCAGCAATTATATAATCTGTTAAGATGCATTCTTTGTTGAACTACAAAGCAATATATAAGACCATATTTTGACACAAAATATTAAAACCCTACTATATCCTGGCTAGTGAGTACATAATGGCTAGTGCAGGCTGACAGGGCACCTAAGTTGTAGTTTCCAGCCTGGGAGGTTCAAAGTGACTATGGTCTCTGTTTTGTGCTCTTTTCCCTGGGAGGGTGTAGGGATTCTGGGGACCTCCTGAGGGTAAAGGTTTATAGAAGCTCCAACCTCGGGTTCCAGATGTGGTTCTTTTACTAAAAAGCTTGGTGTCTTACCCCAGCTTATTCTGAGGCTTGCTCAGTAGGTTTGAAAGATCACACAGGATAAACTGGTTTCAGTTACTTCTTAGAAACATGAAACTTTCAGAAAAACTCCTAGGTAGAGAGTTCCTACCTAAATCAGTAGCCTAGAACTTTCAGAATCATCTGAAATTCATAAAACCTTATACAAGAGATTCCCAGAATAATCAGAATACATCCAGACTAGAAACTGTACACTTCCCAAAATAAAGAGCCAGGATCTTCTAAAGCAGTATTTCCCTATAAACTCTTCACTACAACTGTGATGCAGTATGTAGACCTGTATATATATTTATAGGTCTTCCCTAGTGGCTCAGACGGTAAAAAAAAATCTGCCTGTGATGCAGGAGACCTAGGTTTGATCCCTGGGTTGGGAAGATCCCCTGAAGAAGTGAATGGCTACCCACTCCAGTATTCTTGCCTGGAAAATTCCATGGATGGAGGAGGCTGGCAGGCTGCAGTCAGTGGGGTCACAAAGAGTTGGACACGACTGAGCAACTAACACTTTCAAATATATTTATACTGGAGTCAATCGCTTTTCTTTTTTTCCCGTCTCTGCATATGTTACTACAAGAGAATGCTACTGCAGTGCTATTTGTTTATATTTCATCTTAAGCTCATGTGGGCTGCACTTAATTTTGTGAGGAAAGAGGTGAAAAGCCGGTGAAAATCCTAAATAAAACTACCAATTGTTAAGCCATGTCTTTTTCTCCCATGATTTCCTTGTGGGTGGGATGTTTCCACCCCTGTCCCAGGGACAGCTCCTGTATTCCGACAGCCTTCACCTACATAGTTAAACATGAATCACCAAAGGTTTGGGAGGGAAGAGGGGTCACTTCGGAATATGAAACACGTACCATCCCTGTATGTGACAGGAATGCAAGCTAACAAAACTGCTTTATTCTTTCAATTTTGGAGAGCATGGAGGAAGGTACGTGAAACAGACAGCAAGAGAACAGAAACTTTGTGGAGCCTCATCTTTCACCACCTCCAGCTCCGCCAGGGCCCAGGGGTAGAAAAGTCAATGACAGAATTTCCCTTGAATTTTTAAGAATCAGAGCATAGAAAGGACCTGCAGTGTACTTCTCAGATGCAACCTAGGGGGAAAAACTTTGGAGAGAATTTCTCAATGCCCTCTGGTGATGTGGTTGCAGGGAGGGTAAGCCCGTCTAATGCTAGAGGGTTGGAGACAGAGCCTCTTGAAATTGCCAAACTCCAAGTTTGCTTGGGAGGGCATTACGTATTCCTGTGAGTTTCAAGTAAGAGTGAGTTTCTGGGAGAGAGGACTCATGGGTGTACACAGAGTCTCCTGGCTGGGACTGAAGGGATAGCATCAGAAAGATGCCTTTGTGATTGGGTTCTCTTCCAGGGGAGGACTCAGCTGGAATCACAACAGATTTCCAGGGAGTTGATTAGAAACCAGGCCATCACTCACTGATCAAACCTTTGTTACTTGAAGGATGGTCTGAGGGCCACCAGCAATGACATCACTTGGGAGCTTGTTAGAAATATGGAATCTCCATCTCAGACTTACTGAATCAGTATCTGCATTTTAACAAGATTCCCCAGGTGATTAGGATACACATTAAAGTTTGAGAAACCTTAGACTATGTTATATGGGCACTGTTCCCCAGCATAGGACCCAGACCTTGTTGAAACCCAAGATTGTTGAGATGACATTCTTTTCCTAATGGTCACACAGCAGCAGCCATTCTCCCCGGTCCCAACCCTGCATGCATGTGTGCTAAGTCACCTCAGTCATGTCTGACTCTTTGCGACCCTATGGACTGTAGCCTACCAGAATACTGGAGTGGATTGCCATGCCCTCCTCTGGGGGGTCTTCCCAACCCAGGGATCAAACCCAAATCTCTTATGTTTCCTGCACTGACTGGGTGGGTTCTTTACCATTAGTACAAGCTGGGAAGCCCAGTCCCAACCCTAGAAATTAGGATAAACAGCAGGAAGGTAACGGAGGGAAAAAAAAAAAACAAAACCAAAACCAACCTGGGAAAGAGTTTCAAATTTGAATGTGATTGAAAGATACATGTGAAATAACTGTGGAACCACTGAATTTGGACTAAGTTTATAGGCACAGGACTAGATAAATTTTCGACATCAGGCTGAATGGGAATTTAGAGTCAAGAAATTAAAAAGGCTTCTAACAAAATAAAGTTAGTTTTCTTATTTGCCTAAGGTTTGGCTGGGTAATGTGTAACCCCTAAACACTTCCCCTTTGCAGTTGTTGTTTTCCCCAGAATAGGGAGAGAAAGGTTAGTTTGTGTTTTCTCGCCTGCACTTCCTGCTAGGGCACAGTGGAGAGATTGCAGCATTTCCCAGTGGACAGATGGCCTGTGGAGAGAGGAGGCAGAAAACACGAGCTGCCACTAGTCTGTTCCTCTGAGGAATACCTGAGCGCCAAGGCCAGAGGAAGTGTAAATGGGTGAGAGGAGCCCTTTGGGAAAATGTTTTTGGACGCTCTGAGGATAATGCAAGAGGAGAGGAAAGTGTGTCTGTGAGAATCGAGGAAAGGAGCTGAAGGCAATTAGAGATGTCATTGTCAGCCTTCCCTTGAGGCCACATGTCCTTTCCGATAGGGATATAGCTGGTTGACTGGAGGTGCCTGTCTGCACAGAAGGCAACGTTCATTCTCTTCATTCTGGGTGCCCCATGGTGCAGCCTTCTGTATAGTAGTATTTCTATTCCTTTCTATCCTCCCCTTCATCTAAATTCAAATCATAGCAAGCTTTGGAAAGAAATGGAATTAATTTGAATGGCGTTCTGAAAATTTATGAATTAAAACAAGCTTAGTTTTTGTTTTGTCTTAAGATTTATGGGACGTAATTAACAAAAGAAATGCAAAATGTTTGTACCCTGAATAATGCTGAAAAAGAAAATAACTGAAATATGTTTTGTGTTTCATTATTAGAGCCAAGAAGAAATGGGAGCAAGTAAACCTGGAGGTTGAGAGAAGAGAAAAATGAGAAAAGAGAAAAGTGCCAGAAATCATCTGATTTACAATCAAAAATGAAAATTCAAAGAATGAGATATTCAAGTACTCCATACTATATACTGGATAGCCAAAGATGATAAAATGCAAATTCTGAAAATAAGATGCAGGAAGTACATTGTGCTCTTTCAAAACTGATAAAAATGCAAATTACAAACAGCTGCCTGTGTATTTGTATAGGTCTGGGATTCATTCGATGCATTGCCACAAACATTTAATAAAATTTAAAAGTTTGACAAGATCACTCTTTAATTGTAAACTAAATTAGATTGCACAGATTGAGGAGTAAAATTGTGCCTTTGATTTCTGTTTTGCAATATTCTTTAAGGAAGAAACCTCACATTTTCTTTCTTTACCTAGATTTTAACTGGGCCCTCTGTGATAGTTACAGATAAAATGTAAACAAATTCAGTGAAGTCCCAGGGTTACAGTATGGTGATGAGTATGAGAGGAATTCTAATAGATATACACTTTGATGTGTTATAGAAAGAGACAAAGTCTGGTTTGTCCTTCAGGGCTGTTGCTGAACAATGGCTTTTAAAGGGAAACTACAAAATCTACCTGCTGGAATGTGCTACGTTCAGAACTGAAAAACAAATATTTCCTACCATGAAAACAAAAATTATATGATCATACTGGAGAAAAGGACTCATAAAAGAAAAAAAGTGAATTAATAATAGGGTATCCCAAAAGTCTGAGTGAACTTTTAAGGTTTCAGAAACTCCAGAAGTATAAATGCTTATGAATGTAAGAGAGAGACATCATTTGAAAATTTATTTCCATTTTGTTTGTGCTCGTTTAGAATTGTGAATCTTGAATAACAAAATTTTATTATTTAAAAAATTTCATCTGCAGAGTGACTGAAACAAAAACTTGAAATTAAAAATTTATTCTTCAAACTTAATACAAGAGCAATATAAATAATTAACCTTTCAAATGATATGTTTGTAAATTTGTAACATTTGTACTCCCATGTTTATAAAAGTTCAGAACTTCACTAAGACTTTGGAACCCCCTGTATTTGTATTTGCTTGTGTCTTATAGTTACTGGTAGCCTCTTGTTCAACATTTATTGGAGAAGAGAGGCAATCAGGACTCTTAGAAATATTTTATTTTTAAAACATTTTCTAAAATCACTGCAGATGGTGATTGCAGCCATGAAATTAAAAGACGCTTACTCTTTGGAAGGAAAGTTATGACCAACCTAGACAGCATATTTAAAAGCAGAGACATTACTTTGCCAACAAAGGTCCGTCTAGTCAAGGCTATGCTTTTTCCAGTGGTCATGTATGGATGTGAGAGTTGGACTATAAAGAAAGCTGAGCACAGAAGAATTGATGCTTTTGAACTGTGGTGTTGGAGAAGACTCTTGAGAGTCCCTTGGACTGCAATGAGATCCAACCAGTCCATCCTAAATGAGATCAGTCCTGGGTGTTCATTGGAAGGACTGATGCTGAGGCTGAAACTCCAATACTTTGGCCACTTGATGTGAAGAGCTGACTCACTTGAAAAGACCCTGATGCTGGGAAAGATTGCGGGCAGGAGGAGAAGGGGATGACAGAGGATGAGATGGTTGGATGGCATCACCGACTCAATGGACATGGGTTTGGTTGGACTCTGGGAATTGGTGATGGACAGGTAGGCCCGGCGTGCTGTGGTTCATGGGGTCGCAAAGAGTCAGACATGACTGAGCGACTGAACTACACTGATGCTGTGATTCCAACTTGTGGAGTAATAAACCGTAGTTTCTTGCTTTTAATGGGGCTCTGTCTCCACACTTTCAAAAACTTAAGGATGTGGTCATTATGGTTTTTTTTACACATAGATATAAATAAAAACTGGGTCAGCAAAATATCCTGGTAAGACAGACTTGAGAGGGAGATAAGAAAAGAGCTGAGTTGAAAAGCTGTCTATTAATCAATGGAGGAAGAAATGCTTATAGACTCTTAAGTGTACAAGTAGTGCTTTTAAGCTTAAATTCCATTATGCCCCTGGTTGGGCAGTTGCTTTTTTGGAACATAAAAGAAGTTTGATGAATTTTACTGGTGTTCAGTGAGTCTATTCATTTCAAAATGCAATAATAATAATAATTAAAATAGCATTTATTGGAAATGTAGTATATTAGTTTGCTGGGGCCACTATAATAAAGTACCCACAAACTGAGAGGCTCAAACAACAGAAACTTATTGTCTCACGAACCTGAAGGCCAGAAGTCTGAAAACAAGGCGTCAGTTGGTTCCTTCTGAAGGATCTATTCCAGGACTCTCTTCTTGGCTTACAGATCACTATCTTTTTCTTTGTGTCTCTTTATATAAAAATCCCTTTATATGTGTTTATGCATTCATATCTCTTCTTTTATAAGGATACAGTCATGTTGGATTAGGGCCTATCTAAATGACCTCATTTCAACTGTGTAGACCTTATATCCAAGTAGGTCACATTCTGAGGTGGTGGGGTGTTAGATCTTGCAAAACATATGAATTTGGGAAGACATAAAGGTGGCTCTTGGAGAAGGAAATGGCAACCCACTCCAGTGTTCTTGCCTGGAGAATCCCAGGGACAGCAGAGCCTGGTGGGCTGCTGTCTACGGGGTCACACAGAGTCGGACACGACTGAAGTGACTTAGCAGCAAAGGTGGCTCTGCGACCCTTCCACGGAGGATGAGTAGTTCTTAGGTGACAAATCCATTCAAAGACTCCAGTCTCCCTAAACCTTTGAATCCCTTCCTCTACAGTAAATCAAGGCAGGTCTGGCATTTCTAGCTTACTCATTCTGGACTACTTTTTAGTCCATATTTAAACCAACCAACAAACCAAACTATTAGAACCGTTTCTAATGCCCTGAGCTGCAACCAAGTGCAAAATCTCTGCTTAGTGGGAGAGATTCAACAAATTAGGCTTGATCTAACTTTTTGTTCTTTCCATGATTATTCTGTATCTTTAATATTCATTCCCACATGAATTCCCTCAGTTTTTGCCTGTATAAATTAGAAAACTCAAGTAGTTACTGTAACGTGTAGCGTACATCTTCATGTGCCACACACTGTACTTTAGGAGCCTCTTGGGACTTGGGTCTAGTTATAGATGGGTAGCAAAGAGGTGTTCAGGGGGTGGATCCTGAGGGAATCAGCATATCTGGCATGGCAGCTATCTCAAGGTTAATTTCAGATGGGGGTGGAAAGGCTGCTTCTACTGTGGGGTAGAGAGACTACTTCTACTGGCAAAGAAGATATCAAAATTTAGGGGCTCCATGTTCCCAGCTTCATCAGAGTCTTCCTACATATTCCTATTTCAATTTTCAGGATTATGTTCCTTCCCAATCAATGCCATCATTGTAACCTATGAGCCTGGGAACTCAATTTGCACTGTATTAATTCAATCATTATAACAATTCAGTCACTTTAGGATGAAATTTTGGGTCTGTTTTCCAGCACTCTCAACAGTGTACCTATGAGCAATAGAGAGCATTCATTCAGGGCAGACATAGAACTTTTCTGGTCATTTATTGATGTATGAGCTAGGAATTACATTTATGTAAATTAAAAATTTACATAAATGCATGACACATTTGCATTTGTAAGTGTAAAGAAAAATGCACATGACAGTTGTGAGTTTAAGTTTTATTCAGGATCTTATTTGTGGATTATCACTGGGGAGATAGCTTCTCAGTACCTCTGAGTAACCAGCTCTGAAGAAGTAGAGGAGAAGCCAATACATACATATATGAATTTTTTGGCTAGGAAAAATGTAATCAAGCATATATATATCAAATCTTAGTAAAAGATTACTGCTAATCACGAAGAACAGTTATCTCACAATGATTTTAGAGCTTTCCTATGTATGGAAAGATGCACAAATCTGGGATTATTGAAGTTCTTCCTGAGATGTTTATCCAGTGGCCTGTTTATTCCAAAGCTCAGCATGTCTCATCCTGTTTTTTCCATCCTGAATTCCTCTCAGGGCATGCTGTGTCAGTGAGCAACTGCAGTGGGTTGTGATTTAACCCTTAATATAACTACTCCGTGTTCATTTTTGTTTGTCTTTAAATATCCAAATTCCTGAGCTCATTTTTTTTTTCTTTTGTTCAGTGATATTAGGAGCAATCAGCCAGTCTCATATTTGTTAGCGTGACAAAAATGTTTGAAAGTATCATATACACAGTCACATGGATCCTTGCCCTACCTAGGTGTTTGATAATGGGTATCCAATGGCGATATTTGTGCATATTTCTATTGCCACATCACATTATGAGCTAGCAATGCTTTATTGCTAGAAACAGAATAATCAATGTCTTCAAAACTAATCAGATTAGAGATCCAAGGGCAGAAAACCCAGGAACAATCCAGAAAACTCATCCTTATGTTCCCATACAGCCACTCTTAGACCATAATTTTGATTAGGATTTTCTAAAGAAACATAACCAATAGGCTGTGTGTGTGTGTATAGAAAAGAGAAAGAGATTAGTTTAAATAATTGATTCATGAATGGGCAAAAATTTTGTGCATAAGTCTATAAAACATTAATGAAACTTATTAATAACACCTAAGAAATAACATTCTAGACCAGGATCATGGATAAACAAACACAATATATTAAAAAATGTCAATTGTCTACAAATTTGATCTAGTCATGATATCATGTGAACCAAAATTCTAACAGGTTTTTTCATGAAACTTGACAAGCTTATTCTGAAATTAATATGAAATTCCAAAGCCTTAAGAATAACCAAGATACTACCATCTGAGAAAAATAAAGTTTGGGGCTTTGCCTGTCATATATTTAGATTTTCTCTAAAGCTTTCTAATATTATAAAACTATATTTTATACCTGAAACAGAATAATGTTGACATTATTATGATATTTGAGGCAAAATTAAAGAGAATAGAGAACCTAGAAAACCAACCTACATATCTATGTCAATCTGATATATGGCAAAAATGGTCCTGTAGATCAGTTGAAGAAGAAGAGGTTATTAAATAAATGTTTTGGGAAATTGAGTATCCCTAAAGAAAAAAAAAAAAGACAATGAATCCCTAATCTTACACAGAAAATAAATTTCAAATGACTCAAATACAATGTCACAGGCAAAATTTAAACTCTGCAAAAACTACTTGTTGAATGAATACATGAATCTAAGAATATTTAGAATGTACCACTGAATGAAAAGTTTGTTAAGCTTCTATTTACTGCTATGCTTGCCAATATTTGGGTAAAGGAAGGAAGGCAGGAAGAGGAAAAGGCAAGCATGTTCAACTCCTAAAGCTGCAAGAACACGCTAGGTATACTTTCCAAATAAACAAGGGCACGTTTATAAAAACTAGGCATCAGTACTCTTGCATTTATCACCCAAGAGGCTGTGTTTTACTTCTCTTCTTATTTAAAACTCTTTATTCCTTTGATGTAGATAACTTCTTACCTTATAATATGACTATTATACATTTTAACCTAAATTCTCTTAGATTTACTTGAGGGATCCAAATAGCTTGTTTTCCATTCTAATCTTAGGATATATCTATGCAATCTTTAAAGACAGTTTTCTATAGACAGCCTTTCTTTCGAAAATAATTTCCAGACCCTTTTACCAGAGGCTGCTGTTTGACCTGGAAATCAATTTTTTTCCTTACAATTATTTTGTCACAAACTGGAGACTAAACTGCCTGAAAAAATAAAAACCACAACTTCTACTTTCCTCCTGAAAAAACTCAGAAGGACAATTTGTACCATTTGAAAGCTAATCAAAACCGATCATCCACAGTAAGGCTGGGAGAATTTTCATTACAATTCAATCTGCTTTGGGTTGGCTTTGGAAGGCAGTGTTTGTGGAGATAATTGCCCCTATTGCCAACTTGATATTTATGTTCTTCCCCCCAGGGAAAGACTGCTGTAGAACAAATTAAGGGTGATTATCAAGGAGAGTAGGTAATTGCCAATGAGTTCAATACATTCACATGGGCTTTGGAACCAGGGGACATTTTTAGGCTCCTGGCTTTGCCTTTTGCTAGTTGTTTGACCTGGGAGAAAATATTTAGTCTCTTTGTGCATAAATTCCCTCACTTGTAGTAATAACACCTTTCTGATAGGGTTGTTTTGGGCATTAGAGATAATACGTGAAATGCCACGAGTTGCGTCTGGGATAGAGGAGATTTTCAGGGCTTCCCAGGTGGTGCTAGTGGTGAAGAACCTACCTGCTAAAGCAGGAGACATAAGACGCAGGTTCGATCCTCGAGTCAGGAAGATCCCCTGGAGGAGGGCGTGGCAATCCACTCCAGTATTCTTGCCTGGAGAATCCCACAGACAAAGGAGCCTGGTGGGCTACAGTCCGTAGAGTCATGAAGAGTTGAACACAAGTGAAGCAACTTATCATGCAGGCAGAGGAGGTTTTCAACAAATGATACTCATTTATTATTATTGGAAGTTATCTGACAGATTATCACTACTTGTTGATCAATAATAGAAATAATGTGGCCATACTCTCAGGACTTAACCTGATGTCTTCTTTGCCTGATATTGAACAACAACCGAATATAATAAAATCTGTATATTTCTACTGGAGAATAGGCAGAAATACAGTTTGAAGTTGTTTTTGAGAACAGATTGATAATTCTCAGACTCACTAGCTCCTTTCCTGAAGTCTCCTGGTGACTAAAAGATGAGCAAATGTTTCCCTTTTTTATATTTTTGATTCAGAAACAATGCTCAATTTTAATATATATATATACACACACACATATACAAAACAAAATAAGAAGGAAATAAATTTGATACATTATACCATTAAAAATTAAGTAAGTCTTAAGTTGTAGGAGAATTTTAAAAGATTCTTTTTTATTTTCCTTTTTAAAATTATGATTTAATAATTTATACCCTCCAGGCATGCAGTGCTAGAAAATTTCTAGCCTAGGGCACTGTGACTGCATGTGCTATGCTGTGCTAAGTTGCTTCAGACTTTGTGCAACCCTGTGGACTGTAGCCCGCCAGGCTCCTTGTCCATGGGACTGTCCAGGCAAGAATACTGGAGTGGGTTGCCACAACCTTCTCCAAGGGATCTTCCTGACCCAGGGATCAAATTCATGTCCCTTAAGTCTCCTGCATTTGCAGACAAGTTTTTTTTTTTTTTTTTTTTTACCAGTAGGGCCACTAGAGTCAATTAAGTGATTTTCTTGAGATTTTCCACAGGAAAATGATTTCATTTGCCTCCTCCTGACATACAAAAGCTTCTTTTTTCCCTCCATATGGGTTATATTTAAAGGATGTGAAATTGCTTTCATCATACTACATGAATTCTTATTCAAAATAAAATTGTTTTATTAAAAAGGTTATTTAAATTTTTAGAGAGAACATTTGTTAGTTGGTTGATTTTATGGTTTATCTACATTATGCTTCTTGCATGGGCCTGAATAATCAAGAATGCCTATTTATTATTGGGAAAAAATAGTTCTATTGATGTAAGTATATATACTTCTGAATCATCTTCAGACTAGCATTGTGCTGTATAATTTGTAAATGTGACTCTCTGAAACAATATATTAACTTGCTATTATAGTAATATCAGAGAAGGCAATGGCACCTTACTCCAGTGCTCTTGCCTGGAAAATCCCATGGAGGGAGCCTGGTAGGCTACAGTCCATGGGGTTGCTAAGAGTCGGACACGACTGAATGACTTCACTTTCACTTTTCACATTCATTCATTGGAGAAGGAAATGGCAACCCACTCCAATGTTCTTGCCTGGAGAATCCCAGGGACGAGGGAGCCTGGTGGGCTGCCGTCTGTGGGGGCGCACAGAGTCGGACACGACTGAAGCGACTTAGCAGCAGTAGCAGCATTATAGTAATATATGTTAATATATTAATGTGGTATACTAAGGGTTATTTATTTCCAGAAGTGCATAAAATTAAGATCCCACACTTGATCAGCTTTTGTCCAGTTGTGTGCTGATAAATGTTTGACAGTTGATCCTTAGCAAAAACAGCCACAGTTTGTCTATTTCTGTGGTGTAAAAGCTCTCACCATGGTTGATTTCAAGCCACCAAATCGAAGTCATCAAATACAGAATTAGGAAGAAATGGACACGACTGACTGTCCTGAGGACTCATGCTGAAGCTGAAACTCCAATACTTTGGCCATCTGATGCGAAGAACTAACTTATTGGAAAAGACCCTGATGCTGGGAAAGATTGAAGGCGGGAGGAGAAGGGGACAACAGAGGATGAGATGGTTGGATGTCATCACCGACTCAATGGACATGAGTTTGAGTAAACTCCGGGAGTTGGTGATGGACAGGGAGGCCTGGCGTGCTATAGTCCATGGGGTTGCAAAGAGTCAGACATGACTGAGTGACTGAACTGAACAGACTTTCCTGAGCTGGAAAGAACTCACTTCAGCACATCTCTGCATGTTCTCTTTGTTATAATAAAATAATTTAAAATAATCAAATTTAATCCAGTTCTGAACCCATTCCAATTCAAGAGGTTTGTGATATCCCATTAACTACATATGTTGTATATCATATGTTTGTTTGTTTATTTCCAGTTTTTATCCTTAAGGATAAAAGCATCATGAAGGTAAGGACTGTTTAGTTTATTATTGCTTTCTCTGAGCCTCAAGTGATGGCTCACACATAGTAGGCAATAAATAAGGACTTGCTGAATCAAAGGAAGGAGACTCAATCTCTGTCTTAAACAAGATTACAGTCTATCAGAAAATGAAATAAAATAATTATTTAAGGAGAAAAACAGATTAGAACATTTAATAATTAAAAGTCAGTATTTTTCTAAAGTTGAATATTAAATTATAATAAAATCCATAATATTATAATAAATAATAAATTTTGCCTCTAGCATAGCTATATTTTACTGAAGCTTTATGTGTTGGTTGTGACCAAAAATAAAAAAGCAATGACACCAACAGTAATAGCAAAATTTTATAGATTGCTTACTTCGTAGTAGGCATATGCTAAGTGTATTACATGCATTATCAAATTTAATTCTCATAATATTCTTTCAAATATGCACTAATTTTACCTTTCCACCTTATAAAATGAGAATGCTGTGATTCCCAGTTTCTTAGTAACTTGTTCAAGTCAACAGCCAAAAAGTGCAGCACTCCATTTTGTACCTAAGTCTTTCTGATTCTAGGATGTATATTCTCAACCTCTATGTTCAGGTTTGTAAACACTAACTTTCTTCTTGGTTGTTACAAATTGGTCCCGGAGAGTTCACGGTTTCATTTAGATGACTTGCAAAGTGCAAAAAACCTTTAAGAAAAGGGATGTCGGTGGCTTAGAGGCAGGAAGAACCCTGTCGAAATTTTAGTCAAGCTGAAGAGAATTTTCAGGTCTTCTTGGTTAGTGCCTTTGTTCGTGAAATAGCCAAGAAACCAACTGGATGGACTGGAAAGAGAAAGAGGGAGTGTTGTGAATGATGGGCTTAGAGAGGTGGGCTGTAGAGACAGGTCAGATGGGGGTTTGTGGTTATCTCCAGACTTTAGTCTTTTCTCTGAGAGCCCAGGAGGCCATCTGGAGGTTTTGGGCAGCAGAATGCCACAACCTGCCTTCCATTCCTAAGGGAGCACGGTGGCTGCTAAAGCTAACAGACTCCATGTAGGATGAGAGCCGCAGGTTCAGAGAGACCAGTTAGAAGGTTATCACCATAATACCAGTGAGGGAGCATGTGGCTTGGGACAGGGAGGTGGTGGAGAGGGTGAAAAGTGCTGGATTGTGATGTGTTCAACTGCAGACCCCACTGGATTTATCATGGACTTGTAAGGTGAGAGAAAGAAAGGAGGTAAGGTTAACGCCAAGATTTTTGGTGTGAATAAATTGGAAGGCTAGAGACTGAAGGAGTTTGGTTTTAAGTTATGTTCAGTTTGAGATGCTTCAGAGGGAATGTCTGTGATGAAAATTGAAAATGTTCACATCTCTTCTAATAATTCCTATTTTAAAAATTTCCCAAGCCTTAATTCTCAGATCCAGTACTTATATTAAAGGGCAATTATTTACTTATTAGTGAACTTAGAATTTTTATGTTTCCACTAATAGACTTCCTTGGTAGCTCAGATGGTAAAGAATCCACTTGCAATTCAGAAGAACCAGGTTTAATCCCTGGGTCAGGAAGATCCCCTGGAGGAAGGCGTGGCAACCCACTCCAGTATTCTTGCCTGGAGAACCCTACAGTCTGAGGACCCTGGAGGAATACAGTCCATGGGGTTGCGAAGAGTCTGACATGACTGAAGCAACTAGCACACACACACACACACGCACACACACACACGCACACTTACCACTAATAGAAGAGCCAAACCTGAGTTTTAAAAATACTAAACAAAAACCAAGTTACAGAAAACATTGGTGTTCTGTACACTAGAGGTCAGCAGTATCACACTAACAGAAAATGAATGGAGGAAGAAATCCCAATAAGACAGTTTGGGAACATTTATTTCTAACTCACTGATACTAGCAGCAGGAGTCTTCAGAAATGAAAACAAGCAAAGCATAACCTTTTCATCGAAGAAAGGTTTTCTTTATCATTGGATAAAGAAAAAAATAGTTTATTTCAGGTTATAGGGATCCAGAGAAGCTATAATGTAGCTGGAGGGCTTCTACAGTATCTGAAAATAAATAAAAGCATAAAGACAGATGGAGTGGAGGACACTCTGGGGCGTACTTTTCTCTGGATCCCTTGCTGAAACCACGCTTGCAGCAATGAATTGCATTAGGAGAGGGAAGACTGAAGCCCGGCTTGTCCCAGTTCAGATTTGGTATTCCTCTCCAGGGCCAGGCTGCAGACTTTAGTATATATGTCTCCTAAGAAGGTGACACTGCTGCCCGAGGCCCTACTTAAATCAGCTGTAGCTGTTGGGCCCAGCAGGTCAGGAGTGCTTGAGTCGGGGGTGGTAATCTTCCTTCCACTGGGGAATAAAGGAGGATGTAAGAAATAAAACAAAAAGAAATAGTGCACAAAGGTAGAAAGGGCAGAGTCCCAGGGAAACTAGTAAAACTTTAGTGTTTGTTGAAAAGGATGAGAAAATACAAATACTTATTTATTTTAGAAAGGAACACACAGCCTTGTATAAAGAAGGTGGTGTATCTATTTGTGTTAGAAAACAGAGTAGGTACTGATATGGGTACGCAAACTGTCAGAAGATAATATACTAGATTTAAATTTGAGGGAGGGTGATTGTTTTTTGGAGAAATTCAGTTATTTTGATAAAGAAATTGAAAAGGTGTATGTGTGTGTAGTGTCTGTGTAAGAGACACAGAGACAGAGACACAGATAGAGTATCTATTTCTCCTGGTATTGCCTGACCTTCTGTGAAACTGCTGTTGGCCAGTGTTCCCTGTGGCTCACCGGTAAAGAATCCGCCTGCAATGCAGGAGCCGCAGGTTCGATCCCTGGGTCAGGAAGATCCCTTGGAGAAGGGTGTGACAACCCACTCCAGTATTCTTGCCTGAGAAATCCATGGACAGAGGAGCCTGGCGGGCTATAGTCCATGGGGTTGCAAAGAGTCAGACACGACTGAAGCAACCTAGCAAGCATGCACAAACTGCTATCAAGATCTAAAAATACATTCAATCAGGGTATATTTCTTGACAACAGTATTTAACAATATGATGCTCACAGAAAGGCTTTGTTATGTGTCAAAATTGCTGCCTCATTTTTTCTGTGGAATAGGGAAATATATAAATGGTTTATACCTTTTTTACAGGATAAAGGGCAAATGCATTATAATTTACTGCCCTCAAGCCCTGAAGGGACAAATGGACAAAAAAACTATTAATGCCAATCAGGCACACATGAGTATAAAGTTACGTAACTACAACTCATTATTTGCATTCACTTGAAGTTCTTGTTTTTATCCTTACTTCATTCATCTGTGAGATGAATTACATACCTTTGCACCTTTCAATCACACTCCCCTTAGGACTTTGACTAAGGGCTTTAGGTACTGATACATTTTGTTTCTCCTTCTTTCTTGGATCATTAAGGCCAGGCTTCCTTCCTCCACCCCATCCTTCCTTAATTCCTACTTCCCTTCCTCCCCTCTTGCTATGTCCCTTGTTCTCTCTCTTCCTGGCACCTTTCCTTGCTTCTTGCTGCCCTCGCTCTCTCCCACACTTCCTCCTGTCTTCTTGTTATCCAGAGAGTATGTGTTAAGCTCAGTATACAGAAGACGCCATGCTGTATGGCGTGATTAGAGAGATGAAGAGGACACATAATCCCTGCTCCCGAGAAACTCAGGTTCAGTTAGACAGATATCAGCATAAACGACTTAAGTGCTGCTCGATAAATGCTATGTCAAAGGAATTAGCCGTTTTTCTGTTGTAAAGCTCATAAATCCAGGAAAGTAGAACATCTATCACTATTCTTGTATTACACATATGGTAAAGGGATTAGAGAACTCAAATGGCACATGTCAAAATTCACCATCATCAAATAGTGAGTAGGATGCATGGAGTATTTATGTTGCTGTTTCCAGCGTCACCATGCTGCCACTCAGTCTCATCTTTCATGATACCTTTTATTCATGTTTCTATAGAATACTTGCATTACTTTTTTTGTGACTCTTATTTTATTTCTAGTTCCTTTGTGTCACCTTCATTGATAGCTCTCTTTCTCAACTGCCTCTGTAGCTAATATTGAATAATCTTTTTGCAATAGGGAACTTCATGACTGTCTTTCTCCTGCCTGTATTCCAACTGTTCAATACAATAGAGAACAGTGTTACTGTTAACAGTGTTAATTCAGTGTTACAGATTAGTTTATTAGTTTGCTTCCTGTTAAAAGCTAGGTAGATCCCAGCTTTTGAAGGATGAGGTATGGTTTTAATACTTTTTTAATTAATAAATTTTATTTTTAGGGTAGTTTTAGATTCAGTACAAATTTAACAGAAGGTACAGAGTTCCCGTATATTCCCTGCCCACTCCTACCCACCCACACATGTCCCACTCTAGCATGGTTCATTTGTTGTAACAGATGACATATAGTGAAACACTGCTGTCACCCAAAGCTTACGTTAGGATTCAGTCTTGGCGTTGTACATCCTGAGTTTTGACAAACATATAATGATGTGTATCCACTACTGCAATGTCATATAGAATTGTTTCACTGCTCTAAAACACTTCTGTGCTCTGCCTGTTCATCCCTTCCTTCAAAACTTTGATCCTTTTACTGTCCCTACAGTTTTCTGATGTTTCAGAGTGTCATATAGTTGGAATCATACAGTATGTAGTCTTTTCAGATCAGTTTCTTTTATTTAGTAATATGCGTTTAAAGTTTCCCCGTGTCTTTTCATGGATGGATAGAATTCATTTCTTTCTCGTGTTGAATAACATTCCATTGTCTGGATGTACCATGGTTTATTTATCTGCTCACCAACTAAAGGACATTTTGGTTGCTTCCAAGTTTTGTTAAGTTCTTTCCTTTCTTAGCACACTAATATTATATAAATATATAAAGTGAGATCTTTAGTGGTTGCCCTAGAATTTGCAATATACATTTTCAATGAATCTAAATTTACTTTCAAATAATACTATACTACTTTATGGATAGTACAAGTACCTTATAAAAACAAAATAATCCTAATTCCTTCTTTCTGTCCCATTTTTCATTGCTGTCATTCATTTTACTTATGGATAGGCTTACATAAACACACACATACATACATCAGCATACACAACAATATATTTGTTGCTATTATTAAGAAAAAACTTATTTAAATTAAGAATGAGTAAAACGAACGTTTTTATTTTACTTTCATTTAATTATTCTTCTCTGCTCTTCCTTTCTTTATGTAGATCTAAGTTTCTGACCTAAATTACTTTCCCTTTCTCTGAAGAATTTCTTTTAACATTTAAAAGGCAGGCCTATGTGCATGTGTGTGAGTGAAGGTCGTTCCATCATGTCCAACTCTTTGTGATCCCATGACTGTAGTCTGTCAGGCTCTTCTGTCTATGGAATTCTCCAGGCAAGAATACTGGAGTGGGTAGCCATTCCCTTTTCCAGGGAATCTTCCTGACCCAAGGATTGAACCCAGATCTCCTACATTGCAGGCAGATTCTTTACCATCTGAATCACCTGGGGAGCCCATAAGGCAGGTCTACTGGTAACAAATTCCCTCATTTTTTCTTTGTCTGAGAAAGTATTTGTCCTTCATTTGTGAAGGATAATTTTGGGGGGATACAGAATTTTAGGTTGGTGATTTTTTTTTTTCTCAACACTTTAAACATTCCACCCATTCTCTTCTTCCTCGAATGGTTTCACAGGAGAAGTCAGCTATAATTTTCATCTTTGCTCCTCTATACGTAAGGTGTTTTTCTCCTCTGATCTCTTTCAAGATTTTTCTTTATTTTTAATTTTCTAAAGTTTGAATATGACATGAGTAGGAATAGAATTTTCTTTCTTTTTTTTTTGCATTTACTCTGATTGATGTTTTCTGAGCTTCCTGGATCAATGGTTTGGCATCTGACATTAATTGGGGGGAAATTCTTAGTTATTGCTTCGAAGACTGCTTCCCTTCCTTTTTTCCTCCCTCCCTTCTTTCTTTCCTTTCCTCCCTTTTTGGTATTCTAATATACATATTTTACACATTTTCAGTTGTCCTACATTTCTAGGATATTCAGTTCTGTTTTTTGTTTTTTTTTGTTTTTTTTTTACTTTTTTCCATTTTATTTTCAGTTTTGGAAGTTTCTATTGTCATATCCTTAATGTGGAGATTCTTCTATGCTTTTACAGAGACATAATTGACACAGCATTCTATATTAATTTTAGGTGTGTGTGTATGTGCGCTCTGTTGCTCAGTCATGTCTGATTCTTTGTGACCCCATGGACTGTAGCTGCCAGCCTCCTCTGTCCATGGAATTTTTCAGGCAAGAATACTAAAGTGCCATTTACTCCTCCAGGGGATCTTCCTGACCCAGGGATCGAACCTGTGTCTCCTGGGTTACCTGCATTGACAGGAGGATTCTTTACCACTGAGCCACGTAGGAAGCCCATAATTTTAGGTGTACAACATAATGACTCGCATTACAAAATGATCATCCAGTTAACATCCAGTTAGGTCCAGTTAACATCTATCACCATACAGATTTAGAAGTGTTTTTTTCTGGTGATGAACTTTCAAGATCCACTCTCCTTTCAACATCCAAGCTACTTTTAAATAATTAATACAGTATTATTAACTATAGTCATCATGCTGTAATCCTCTCAATACATTCATTTTGTAAATGGAAATTACAAAATGATCTCCTTTACCCCTCCTCAGGCATCCACAAATTTGTTTTCTATATCCACAAACTCATTTTTTTAAAGAAAGACCTCACAGATAAATGAGATCATGCAACATTTATCTTTTTCTGTCATGGAGAGATTCTTTTTTCAGCCATTTCAAGTCTACTAATGAGTCCATCAAGAGCTTTATTTCTGTTACAGTGTTTTTGATCTCCAACATTTCTTTTTGATTCTTTCTTACAATTTCCATATCTCTGCTTACATTATCCATCTGTTTCTTGAATTTTGTCTACTTTTTCCATTAAAGCCTTTAGCACACTCATCATAGTTTTAAAAATCCCTGGTCTGATAATTCCTGTTATAGCTGACTCTGGTTTTCAAGCTTGTTCAGCCTTTTCAATTACATTTTCTGCCTTTTAGTGTGCCTTGTAAATTTTGTTGAAAAATGGATATGACAGACAGCATAAGAGGAACTGCAGGAAAAAAAGCCTTTCTAATGTACAGTAAGGTATGGGGGAAGGGTAAGCCTTCTGTGGTCCCTTGATTAGGTCTCAATCTTTTTGTGAGACTGTGTCCTTGGACTAGGAATTTCAGTTTTTTCCCCCAACTTGGATGAGATGGAGTTTCTAAAGGGAGCTTGAGTGGACTATTTCCCTCTCTCCAGATTGGTTAGGCTCTGATAAAACCCCAGCATGTTAGATTGTAGTAAAGGCTTTGTGAACCTATTTCCAGGGCAGGAATAGAGATGCAGACATAGAGAACAGACATGTGGGCAAGGGGAGAAGGAGAGGGTGGGAGGAATAGGAAGATCAGCACATATAACTAATGGGAGCCTGCTGTGAAGCACAGGAAACACACCAGGTGCTCTGTGATGACCTAGAGGGGTGGGGTGCGGGGGGAGGAGGAAGAGGGAGGCGATATAAGTATACATACAGCTGCTTCATTTCATTGTACAGCAGAAACTAACACAATATTGTGAAGCAATTATACTCCAATAATAATAAGAAAAACCAAACAGAATACTCGGGTATATTGGGTTAGTTTTCCTCTTCCCAGCCAGTAACATTTTCTCTGATATTCACTGTGAAGACTTGGTAGGACTCTTGGAGGTAAAACTCCCGCTGGAGGCTTTAACTCTGATTGTCCACACCAAGCCTCCAGCAATTCATCATTTGCAGTTCAGTTTTTCCCACCCCAGCACTGATTTCTAAGGAGGTTTGTGCTGCTGAGTTTCATTCTGGTACGTCATGATTCTCTATATCTGTCTGTTTCTCCTTCTGATTTTGGGGGCAGTGGTTTGCCTTGTGACTTCACTTTTCTGCCAGATCTAAGAAGAGTTGTTAATATTTTCTGTTTGTTTAGTTCTTGACAGGAGTGAGTGGCAACTTCTAATCCCCTTATGTGTCAGACTGGAAACCTGGAACCAGTTTATACTGATTATAACAATGATGGTGAAGGGAAACCATGTTAATGGTAATGGGACAGGTAATAAGAAGATATTTTACACCAGATTAAAATTTGTGGTTACAATGGACCAGATTTCCCATCAGAGTGAGTCAGCTATAGGATAGTTGCTTTAAAATGTTTACATAATTTAGTTATCATCTGAAAATGCTTAATCTTTGTGAATTCTAATTTCAAGTGATTTTACATATTGCTGTTTTAATTTGTTTCCAAAGTGGAACAAAAGTCCAGAAAGTTATTATATTGACTAATTTGTGGTCAGATTATTTTAGGAAATTTCACATATTATAGACTCCCCTTATAGCTGAAAAATTCACTTTAGTCCATTAAAGGTTCAGGTAGAATAGTTAGCCCAGGAGCAACCTACGGCTTGAAATCACTTCTTAATGTGAAAGCTGCTTATATAATTTGACCATTATTTCTTTCTCTAATGCACTATTACAGTGGAAAACAGGTATTCATTCAGTAAGATTAAAAGGGAAACAAGAACAAAGAACAGAATGGGTAAAATGTGAGTCCAGAGTAAGCCAGGCTAACTTTTGGACTTCTCTGGCTGTGCACATTTCCAGTTATGTGACCTTGGCTAAATGATCCCACCTTTCTAAGCCTCTGTCTCAACACCCCTTCATCACCTGTGTACAGAGAATATCAGGGTGCCCATCTCAAAGGACAGCTGTATATGGACTGTTCAGCACTGTCTGGTATATGGAAAGTTTTCAATAATTTTTTTTGTCCCTATTTATTTACCAGATATCACTGGGCTCCAAATAAATACATGCCAAGCTTTATGCTAGACACTGGAGATTAAACGGCAAGCCGAAAAACCCAACAAACACAGGCCCCTTTTCTTATGAAGCTTAATGTTGAGGAGATGCGAAAGACATAAACCAAATAACCACATAAATGAATCAGATTTTTGTGATTGTCCTGAAGTGAGCTACATGGAGCTATAACATATAACAGGAATGTGACCTCCTCTGGATCCCAAGGGGCCCTTGGAACATCCTGCCTGTGAACTAAGAAACATTTTGGATTTTTATCTTGTGACATCTCTTCTTTCACCAACATGGAAAAATGGTCACTGTGTTCCTAGAGTGAGATACTGTAGGTTCGGATTGTCCCATCTGAAGATATATAATTTGTGAATGTTATAACAAAGGGAGAACACAGGAATGGGCAATGTTTTTAAACAGTGTAATATCTCTGTTCGGAATTTGTGTCTGCTACTTGCTAGTTTTTAATTGTTGCAGAGAATAGAAACAATGCCACTGTCTCACAGTGGCTTGAGTACGAAGAGAGGTTGTTCTTCGGTCTTATCACCACTAACCACCCAGTTTATCAAAGACAGAGCTGGATATCGGTGAGACTGGGAACACATTCTCTCTTTTGTTGCAGCTGCTGGGTTGTGTCAGCAGAATATGACTGCTGCTCTGTTGCTGTATCTCTGTCTTTGTCTAAGATGGTAGGGGACGGAGCACAGCTTACACTTCTCAGCTAGTTAAACCAATATTGGAACTACAATAGTCAAGATGCATTCTAAATAGATTAAACGTGGATACAATGTTAGATTAAAGTAGAATAAAAATGCATAGGATTGTCTCCAAAATTTTCTGCACTGTGAAGTTTTTTAAGATAATGATCTGTTTTATTCATTTTTATAACCCTAATAACTATCATAACGCCTGGCTCACATCAGATTTTCAATCAGGTTTTGTAGTACTGGAATCTTCTTAGCACTCTGAGTGTATTCGTGTGGGTTTTCTCTCATATGAGCAGGTACAAGCCAGCCAACAGTCTCCTGTGATCATTCACAAAGAAGGTGAAGCAACAGTGGTTTAATATAAGCTTTTAAATCACTTTCTTGGCTGGAAGTTTTGTTCACTTTTTCCCTAATGGCCTGAATATAAATGAACATTTTGAGTTTCTGAAAATACTAACTTATCTGCCTTTTAAAATCTAATGGTACAATCAGTGAAATTTCTTATATTTGAATAGCGCATTACATATAAAAGGGTTCCTAATGTGACTTGTCCTTTAATTTCTAGAAACAACTGAAGTAGGGATATTATTTTTCTTTCAGACACCAGCAAACAAGGGTTTGGATATGCAAGTTGCCTCATGATTAAGGCTCTACTATATGAAGTTCTAGCATTCATATACAATGTTTTAGATATTATTTTAAATAAGCTACATGTAAATATAGTTCTATCAATAAAATCAAAACTTTTTTTGTATCGGAAATTATAAAAACATATAAGGAAGAGAATTAAAGTTATCTGTAATCTCACAGTTTCAAGATGACTACTAACATCTAGACATACTTCCTTCTGGTATGTTTTCTATGTATATGTATACAACTTTTAAGTTAAAGATCATATAACATACTCAGTTTTGCATTTAGTCTTTTTATTTCTGTATCAGCTCAGGTTGGAGTCTTTGACTAAACCTACCTGGGAAATTAAGTTTTATTACTATGGGGCCTAGAATAATAATACCTTCATTATTTCACAAAAGAGGTAAGCAGGAAGACTGTGCATTTCAGAGTTAATATTTATTGCTCTAGTGTAGCTTACTGTGTGTTAGACATTATTCTATTATTCCAAGTAGTTTATGTGCATTAATTAATTTAATCCTATATCAACCCTAGCGAATCCTGTGGACAGAGGAGCCTGGCGGGCTACAGTCTGGGTTGCAAAGAATCGGACATGGTTAAACGACTAAGCACATGCATGCACATCAAACTGTAAGGTAAATAATGTTATCATTACTATTTGGCACAGGAAAACATAGGCACAGATTAGTTAAGTATTTTACCAAAGTTCACACAGCTAGTAAATAAAAGGGCTGCAAATTGAATCTGAACTGTTTGGATCCAGAGTTCATGTTCTTCCCTACTACACTCAACTGCCTCTTAGAGTCCTAACTCTCCTCTAGGTTAGTATGCTGAGGAAGCAAATACTGAATGCCTTAAAAATAGCATTACAAACCTTGGGACCTTAAATGAGGGTCACTTCTGGCCAAACTGGAGAGAGTGGAGTTGCTGGTACATCAGCTTTCTTCAAATGATCAGGTTTAAGGAGCTTAGCAAGAAAGACCTGGATAGACCAGGGGAGAGACCTCACAGCGGCTTGGGCCAGCAGGGCTGGGGTAAAACCTTCTGCACACACATCTGTTAGGTTGGGAGGGTTAACTGAAGTGATAGCACCTGCAGACCGATAGACGGTGGGTCTCTCCCCAGCCAGGGAAAGGATGGCTGGCCTGCCCCTCTTTTGTACTACATGAGCCCTTATGTCTCCTGGATGGTGGGGAAGGCATATGAGATGATGGGAAGAGGAGGTGTTCCAAGACTGTGATAAGAAACCTTTTGCCAATATGTTAGATGGAGGCTCAAGTAAATTCCAATATAATTTAAGTTATAAATAAACACAGTGGGCACAAAAAGATCTACCACACTTATATAACCACACTTATATAACCATTGCTCTATCCTTGAATATTTACTGATATAAATAATGCTGTAATAAACATGCTTGAAATTTCACATTTTAGAGCAAGAATTTTATAAAATAATAAGTCCTCACAGTACTGAGGAACAGAAATTTCATACAACAAATTATACACTGATTCCCTTTATATGACACTCAAGAATAGGCAGCATTAATTTACACTGATAAAGTAAGAATGGGGGTCACTTCTGTGGGTAATTAATTCAGAAGGGAGATAAGAGAAACTTCTGAGGTTGTTGAAATGTTCTATATCATGATCTGTATGATTCTACAGGGAGATATATATATATATATATATATAATGTATATATGTAAGTACATATATATATACTCATATATACATATGCATATTTTAAGTAAATATGTCAAGCTGTACACCTAAGATTAAATGTCCTTAACTGTTGGAATATTATACCTTAAAAAAGTAAAAGGATGAATAATCAATAGAGATCAAATATTTAGGACTTCTTTGTTTTTTTCCTACTGAAAGGAGTTTCTATTTTATTTTTCCATCTCATGGCTCAATAGTCTAGATCAAGGATCACAAACGTTGACCCATGGGCAAAATCCAGCCCACGGCCTCCAGTATTTGTAGATAACAATTTGTTAGAACATAGTAACGTATATTTGTTTACGTACTGTAAACACAGCTTTCATGCTACCATGGCAGACCTGAACATTATTATAGAGACTCTATGGCCCACAAAGCCTAAACTATTCAGCATCTGGCCTTTCACAGGAAAAGTTTGCTGCTTCTTGATCTAGATGACCTTTTGGTTCCCTTCTAATACCAAGATTTTGACTCTATGATTCTTGAGTTCAGCACATTTTCTTCTGGAAAAATCTACAGAATTAATGCCAATGCCCCTTAAGATTTATTATTCGTAAGGAGAAAGTAAGAGGACCCACAGCCCATTTTGTCTTGATCTTTAATTTCCACCTTTTATGTTTCTATTTAAAAAAAAAAAAAGGAACAGAAGTGTTTTGAGTATGCTGCTGCTGCTAAGTTGCTTCAGTCGTGTCCGACTCTGTGTGACCCCACGAATCGCAGCACGCCAGGCCTCCCTGTCCATCACCAACTCCCGGAGTTCACTCAGACTCATGTCCATCGAGTCAGTGATGCCATCCAGCCATCTCATCCTCTGTCATCCCCTTCTCCTCTTGTCCACAATCCCTCCCAGCATCAGAGTCTTTTCCAATGAGTCAACTCTTCGAATGAGGTGGCCAAAGTACTGGAGTTTCAACTTTAGCATCATTCCTTCCAAAGAAATCCCAGGGCTGATCTCCTTCAGAATGGACTGGTTGGATCTCCTTGCAGTCCAAGGGACTTTCAGGAGTCTTCTCCAACACCACTTAGGCCATAAATCATATTAAAAGTGTTCATCTTTGTACAGGAAGGATGATGAACTCTGCAACAGAAGATATTGAACTGGAATGTTATTCCTATCAGTTTCTAAGATATGAAGGCAAAAAAAGAAAAAAGAGAAAAAATGGGAGAAAAAGCATCCTGAGAAGTCTTTCAGCTCCACCTCCACAATGTTTCAAGTGTGCAAGTTGGTTAATGCTTAATGCTTCTTACCTTGGGGCTGTGGATACCTGCTGTTTAAGGCATTAGAAAAGCGATCAGCTTGCTCTGGATGAAATTGCTGCAGAATAAACAGCCTTATAAGCAAGCCTAGCACTACTGTGCTTTCAGTGTATTATTCACCCATTCAGTTTCTCTTTACTCTTTGGAGGCTTCACAGGGTTTCACAGCATCTCTTCTGAACTGATGATATTAATGATGCCAATAGGCAGGCCCCAGAGATTGCTGTTTTAAGAAAGCTTTACTGGAGCAATCTTAATATAACTTCCTGAGTCTCTTTGGATTTTTAAAATTTTCTTTGGCTCTCTTTTCCCTTTGCTCTTGAGAAGCCCACAATTTGCTATTTCTTGTTGCTATTTACAGTTTCTCCTCTACTGACACTTTGGATTAAGGTTGTTATTAAGTTACCATTCCATTCCATTGGGACAACCCTATCTCCATACATTGTAGGTAGAACCTTGCCAGCAACCTGCTGTTCACAAATGGGGAACTACAGCAGAAGCCAAGCAATTCCTTTGTTGCTGTCATTTCAGATACTTTGAGCGCTATCAATGTATTGAGTATACAAAACAGAAGGCGCCTACCATCTACATGCTTACAATATTGGCCTTCAGAGATAGGAAAGCTCTTAGGGCAAACAGAGCAGTTAAAATTAGTGAGGGCAGTGATATAAACAAGGTCTAAAAATAAAGTAAAACTTGTTGTGCTAAGAGCATTTGCAAAATGAATTCTTCAGCTTTGAAGTCATCTTCTCTATCTCTATTTATTCTGTTAGCACACCTCACAAAAGTTTGAAGTTCTTTAGACAGAGTCTGATACTTTGTCATTCAGCCATCTTTCTCCTGGCCCTTGACAAGCCAGGATTCAGCATGCCACATTCTCTGAAGAGAGGTGTGGCCATCTCTGATCCTACAGGAGAGCTCCCGCAGGGCTGCAAGCCAGACTTCTGAGCAAGGGGTGCCAATGAGACAGAGTTGGTTCTGCAATCGCTGGGGAGACTGAAACCTGGATTCACCTGCTGCTGTGGAAAGGAACTACCTCTCTCAGGGTGAAAACGTGTTGCTGTCTTGGTGATCTCAGCAAACTAATGCAGAGAGGAATCCTGGAAGAGGCATATAGGGAGCACATGGAAATAGCATGTTTCCTTTTCTTGCGTGTCTGGCTTCCCAGTCTTCCTCTATCATTCTGAGGGAAGGAACTGCCACAGCCAGGATGAAGCAGCCTTGCTGATATGACACTTAAAGTCACTGTGGCAGTCGGCAAGCCCACCAGAAACCAACAGGAACAGGAAAGAGAAGAAGAAGATGGAAAAGAAGATCCTTCTCCTCCAACCTAGGATTCGTCTAGCTCCTCTTACTGTCAAAGCTTAACAGGCAGCAGCCTGTGAACAAGAAAAGTGGTTTGCAGAGTCCCGTCAAAGAGAGTAAGAGAAGGGAGGTTTAGAGCTGAGACATGGTGACTTAATATGTGGCATAATTCCCTTCCCCACAAAGTTGTGTTCTGTGTTCACTGATCATATGGAAACACTGATGGGTACTAAGAAATACATTTCTCAACTGTGCTGTGAACCATTCGCTAGACTATCTGGGAGTGAAGAAGAGAAAGGGAAAGAAGAAGAAAGACTTTGAGGACGGAACTGGAGATAATGCCCCAGGAATGGACTTCACTCTCAATGGGAAACTATTATTGGTTAGTTAGACATGTTCTCAATATGTAGGGAATGGAAGACAATGAGAAAAAGCAAGTCGAAAGAGAGCCAATCATTTCACAGGCAAGTTGTCTCCACTTGCCAAACATTATGCTGTTTCTCTAAACAGTTAATCCTGTTCCTCACACCCTCTGCAACCCCCTGGGCAGAACACAATACAGAAAACATCTAGAATAAGCTGAGTGCCTTTGAGAAAGAAGGGCATGGTGAGAATATGCGTGCAATTCTCCTCCATGTATGGAAGCCTCAAAGTCGTTTGTTTGTTTTCCTAACTAAATGCTATGCGGTTGGCTGTCATCTGGTATGTCAGCTGGTGTGGCACACAAATGGCTCAACTTCTTCTTCATTTCCCACAGGCTGTATTTATAATGGCATGATATGTGTCCAGAATTCCAGTTAAGAAGAAAAGGGAAAAAAGTCATAAGTAGAGCACTACAGCCTTAAACCTCAGTGAGTTAGGAGGTGATGGTTTACTGTAAGTGTTCCTTGCTACAAATAATAAAGAAGAAACGCTGTGTGCTATAAAATTCTCTTTTATTTTAACCCTCAGTTTATTCAGATTGTTGTGTGTTTTATTTTTCACATCTTTGGAGTGAAAGTGGCCATACTGTGTATCTTTAAGGACTTCAAAAACTTCAAGGAATATACAGCTGAATGTGAGTCTTGCTTCTGGCACTTACGAGTGAGATATCTTGGATTAAAACATACAAATAGGTCCAAAGTTCAGTTTCTTTTCTAAAATGGGGACAAAGAATAGGCTGAGGGTGGTTAAGTACTTCAACACCTTGACTTATCCATATATATCACCAAAATATTAGTTATTATTAGCTAGCATTATTATAATCTCATGCAGTAAACAATCTACCTGCCAATGAAGGAGACACAGGAGATGTGGGTTTGATCCCTGGACCAGGAAGATTTCCCTGGAGGAGGAAATTGCAACCCACTCCAGTATTCTTTTCTGAAAAATTCCATGGACAGAGGAGTGTGGTGGGCTACACTCCATGGGGTTGCAAATAATTGGACACAACTGAGCATGCACGTGCATGTATTATATAGTTACAATATTATTTGTCCCTATTGGTATTATAATTACTACTGCAAAGCATTGTTATGGTAATTTTGTCATTTATTTGTTATCTCTTATTTCTCTAAAGTCTAATTTATACTTGTAGACTAAAAGCATTGCTTGCTTTCCTTGCCCATGTGTCTTGCCTGAAGGAGCAGCAAACTGGGGAATATAAAACTCTATTAAGAGAAGTGAGCACAAGGCTATTCGGCAGCTGCTCTGTAGAATCCAGCACATCCGTGGGCAACATTCTGTTTGCAGCTTGAACTTACCTGCAGGGGTGCTCACTGTGGGCAGATTCAGTTTGCATGTCTGATATAACACCTTGGTGATCAAGAAGGCATTTAAAATTCAAATTGGTATCATCTATCAGTGCCAATACCAAGGAAATAACTATTTTATTCCTATATGCTAACAGTGATATGAGAAATCAGTTAAAAATAATATTTAATCTGTATAACATTGAGGAACACTTTGTAATTTATTGTTAGATCAACACACAAGAATTTGAACTTTCAACATGGAAAATAAATGAAAGATTCCTAATTTAGCCCTATTAACTGCCTAGGATACTGCTAGAGCTTGTGGGATTTCAGTGAATGATTTGAACAGGTTTTTATCTCTCTGAATAATAACACACTTGGGATGTACATAGAAGTAGAATTTGGAGACACATATGGCAAGGCTGCAAGGTGGAAATAATTTGGAAAAATTTCCTAAGGTTTTGGCTAGATTACTTAAACTAATTGGTAATCTCTTTCCTGAAATGTCAAATAACTCTGACACATCGAAATGATGTGCTTGGTTTTAACCACTTGCAAGTGAAGTTCCAGGACTCTAGCATCTGCTCCTGTGCCAAGATTGTGACTAATGCCTGCTGTTAGTGTTCCTGGAAAAGGATGTCCTTCTTGGGCATCCTTTCTTGGTAATTAAAGAACGTCTTCAAACTCACTGTCCTTAGGGAGGCATTTCCGTCCCCAGTCTACGTCTCTACTTAGAGCAAACACTTAATTTTATCATTATTGCATGGTAGTGAGGATAATTATTCTATAGCCCCAGCACTTGGATCGAATAAATTATCCCTCCAAAAGAGAAGGTTCAGATATTTGTTTTTATATTTAATGAATATAATGCAGGTTCATGAGTGGCTCAATTGTAATTGATGTAAACAATGCAATTTCTTATTCAAAATAATCTAATCTAACTCAAATTTATTTACTTCTTTCCAACCCCAATGAGGTTTTAAAAATTCACGTGTGGTGACCAGATCTTAAGATGCCTCCACTACCCAAGTCATGTTGGGGAAATCCACATGGCAAAGAACTGCAAGTAGCTTCTGAGAATGGAGGATGGCCCCTGGCAAAGGTCAGTAAAAACTGAAGATCTTAGTTTTACAACCACAAGGATCATAAGATTGTCAAAAACCATGAAAGTGGGGAAGCAGATCCTTCCCTAGTCCCCAGATGAGAACACAGCCCTGGCTGATACTTGGTAAACATATAAAACCTTCAGCCAGAGAACCTGTCTTGCTGCTCACACGGTTCACTGAACCCAGGGTAGATAAGGCATGACCAGGGAAGCTTTCTTATTTAAGGAATAAAGTAGATTTTTCCCAGAAAATTCTAGCACTCCTCTTCACTGAAGTGGATACTAGCCCTCTCCACAAGAATCACTGATAGGAAGGATCGTTTTCCTATAACCATATTCTACCCTTGATTTGAGGTCAGTTGTAAAAAATGAACTTTTACTTCCCATTCAGTTCAGTTCAGTGGCTGAGTTGTGTCCGACTCTTTGTGAGGAGAATATTAGTGAACTACAGAATTCACTACATTTTATTTTTCAATTATAAAATGAAGAAGATGGATTAAATAATTGGTAACATCCTTACTATCGCCAGTTTTTGATCAGAGAGCAGAGGTTAGAAGTTCTTACCATTTTTCAACAAACTGGAATAACTGCAACACAAAACATCTATATTGGCATGTAGTTGGTAGAAAGTGAAAGTGAAGTCGCTCAGTCGTGTCCGACTCTTTGTGATCCCGTGGACTGTAGCCTACCAGGCTTCTCAGTCCATGGGGTTATCCAGGCAAGAATACCAGAGTGGGTTACCATTTCCTTCCCCAGGGCATCTTCCCAACCCAGGGATCGAACCCAGGTTTCCTGCATTGGAGGTAGACCCTTTAACCTCTGAGCCACCAACACCAAACTGTTAGGAACAGTAATATTTGTGGGTTTTAGTGGCACATTATATAATAATAGTTACTGTAACTTTGAAGTAGTGTTAAGAGTAAACAGTAGCTTAAGATCTCTTTCAGATATTTACTAGTGTAAATGTTAAAAAAAAAATGTTAAAACTAGTGATTTGCTAGTACATTAGTAATGCAGAAAATTACAAATGTCACTTAGAAGCTAATGAAAATAAAGATATAATTATTTCTTCCACCTTAATCTATCAAGTTCCTTCTATTCATGAAACTCTTAGAATTTCATGGACCCCTAGATCAAGAAGCTTTGTCATAGAACATGTTTCAGGAAATTAATAAAATACATAATATGAATGATTGCAAGCTTGGGGATTCAGTTGTAGTTCTCATATAATTTCCCACAATTTTCTCATAATCTGATTATGGAAGTGTGTGGTTTATTTTCACAGCTAGATTGTGAGTGGCTTAAAAGTGATTATCCACATTTTTGATTTACTTCTAGCACTATTCTTAAAACTGACTTTTCAATAAAATAACTTTGGAAATTGAAAAAACATATAGATATTCCCCACCTATCTTAGACCTTCTGAATCACAGTGACTGCACAGGAACCTGGAAATCTGTATTTCTAAATGCTTCCAAGATTATTTTGAAAAGCAATTAGCTTCCACCAAGTTGATGATTCACATTAAAGAACTACTGTCATTTAACACCTGGCATAATGCCTTTACACAAATTACATTCTCAGTAAATGGTTAGGGATTTGAATGAGAGAAACTAGAACATACAAAAGGAGTTTACACTACAAAACACCACCAAAAAGCCCCTCATTCAAATATGACATAAAAGTATTCCCAATAAAAAGGTTCTGTTCCTAGGGTTTTTTAATAACAAAATTATGTTTGAAGACATACTCCATTGCTCTTACATAAGAGTTCTTAATACAAATTGCTCCTCCAATTCAGTGCCAGGGAATTTTTAATTCCTCAGATGAACAATTATTGTTCTATTTATTATAATATAAATGCCAGGTAGCTTTGACTTGACTTTATAGAATTTACTGGAGAGACAAGGAGTGGAACTATTGTTAGATCATTTATGTTAGTTGCATTGCAAATGTCATTGTGAAATATGACTTGGAGGAATCAAGCAAACATAATTATTTGTGAGAGTTGGACCATAAAGAAAGCTGAGCGCCAACGAATTGATGCTTTTGATGTGGTGTTGGAGAAGACTTTTGAGAGTCCCTTGGACTGCAAGGAGATCAACCCAGACAATCCTAAAGGAAATCAGTCCTGAATATTCATTGGAAGCACAGATGCTGAAGCTGAAGCTCCAATCCTTTGGCCCCCTGATGCGAAGAACTGACTCATTGGAAAAGACCCTGATGCTAGGAAAGATTGAAGGCAGGAGGAAAAGGGGATGGCAGAGGATGAGATGGTTGGATGTCATCACTGACTCAGTGGACATGAGTTTGAGCACCCTCAGGAGTTAGTGATGGACAGGGAACCCTGGCATTAGTCCACGGTGTCACAAAGAGTCAGACATGACTAAGCAACTGAACTGAATTGATACTGAACCAAACCATGGCCTTTTGGATGCAAATTTAAGATATATTAAGCCCTAATACCACAGTGTTATCACTGAAACATGAGAATACATTTCTTGAGAAGATAGCCAAAGAACCTATGAATTAACTATTTGCAAATTTATTTAAATATTAATCAATGTTCATTTATTATAAATTAACCATAGCTAAGATGTGTCCATGTACATATACTACTTGTGTCAGTTGACTAACAAGAGTGCTCTTAATTAATCACAAATCCTTTACAAATGGATTAGAAAACTCTTCTTACCATGGATGGCTAGAGCCAATGACAGAGTTTACCCTTCCCTTTTATTATGCATATTTACTTCTGCCTGTTCTGGAATATGCTGCTTCTCTTTGGTTGAACTCTGGCACTCTCTAAATTCCTTTGCATTTTCTCAGTTTCTTATCTCAAGACCATGCCATAACAATTTTATTCTTCCTACTGTCTTTCCTTACTGTATATACTGCACAACTTTGCTCTGTGTACAGCCTTGTTTCTCTTTGAATCCCTTCTTTTTGCAGCTTAAGCAAAGTTACAATTTCATATTTCGCTACCTATCTTCCTCCCAAACTAACCTTAGACAAATTACACCTTTAATAAACTGCATTTACAGACTCACAACAAAAAGATATCAATCTAGTTGACACTTTCAACAGGAGTCTTCCTTGACACCTGAAGTACAGACTAGGGTTGCTTGATTACAAACAACAGTAACTAAGTTCAGCTACTAGAAGCACAACAGAATTTCTAGGATGACTATTAAGGCTCTTAGAACTGATAAGTAGGGGGAAAGTGTTGGAAACTATAGAAGCAGGAAGCTCAGCAACTATCTTATAACAGGAACCATTTGCTTTGGCTACTTCAGTAGGGATGAATGACGAATTCCAATAGTTTATTCTATATTTTTAATACTCAAGGAGTGAACTCTGGAAAAAAAAGCAAATGATTACTGCCTTAAGCTAATACATTCATGCCCTGAATTAACTGGGCTGTGAAAACAAAGGACTTGAACATATTATTTCTGTAGAATGTCAGGCATGTGAATTTACCATTCTATAAAATACTCCATGGAAAAGTAATTCTCCAAAAGGAAAGACAGGAGTTTTGTTGATGTTGTTTATTCACTTAAGTCATATGCAACTTTTTTGCAACCCCCTGGACCATAGCCTGCCAGGCTCCTCTATCCATAGGATTTCCCAGTCTAGAATACTGAAGTGGGTTGCTATTTCTACCTCCAGGGGATCTTCCCGACCCAGGGATGGAAACTGTGTCTCTTTCACTTCCTGAACTGGTAGGTGGATTCTTTACCACTGAGCCACCTGAGAAGCTCACAGGAGCTTAGGAAAAGAGGATAAAGCAAGGGTCTTCAGAAATACAAATGTCCATTATGTTGTGGCTTCTGACTATTCCCGTAGTACTCTATGCTTCCTTCCTCATGACAAATTCCATGTTGCCTATTCTCCAAATACTTCTCTGGGTTCTAAATTCTGCAAGGTCATCACTGACTCAATGGACGTGAGTCTGAGTGAACTCTGGGAGTTGGTGATGGATAGGGAGGCCTGGAGTGCTGTGATTCATGGGGTCGCAAAGAGTCGGACACGACTGAGCGACTGAACTGAACTGAACTGAATGACCATGCTTGTCTTATTTATCATGGCTTGCATTTTCTGGACCTAACAGAGTGTGGCTCATATTTTAAATAAATGTTGAATAAATTAAAATATTTTTGACAGATTTGACTATAGTCATTATGCTACCTTTTTCTCACTATACTTCTGTGGCAACAGCAGAAAACCTCCCTTAAACATACTTAACCAATAATGAAAATTTATTGAGTCATATAACTGTAAAGACAACAGGTAGAGTAGGTTTCAGGTATCACAAAAAATCATTTTATTTCTCTCATTCCAGCCTTGGATATGGTCAGTTTCCTCAGTTATGGTTCCCTCACCATCTTGAAATGGTTACCAATAGATACTAGAACTATGAATGTCTTTTTTTTTTTCAATGTCTAACATACAAGAGATAGATTTGGATCCAGAACTCCTGGATCTGGGTTGAAGAGAATAGCTCCTTGATACACTGGTTTGGTCATATGTTTACCCTTGGACTAAATCCTTTGCCTAATAGCAGGAAATGAGTTTCTTTTTCAGCCTGGTACCAGGGTTGGAGTCCATTTTCCTCAGTCTCCTTCCACTTTTTTTATTCATTTGGGAAGTGGCAGGAAGAGAATATTTCTGGTGAGACTACTAACGAATGTTATCACCAGTCAAGTTTTACAGCCAGTAATGGCCACATGCTGACGTCTTGGGTACGACCTTATCCCACAGACTGTACTGTCATTCTCTTTAGTCTGCTGTTCTTGTCTCTCTGAATCCTGGAAAAGTATATTAATCTTGTTTCTGTGGTTGAAGTGAAAGATGAACAACTCCACAAAGACTTCTGTGTGGTCAAGGAGAATTAAACTCGGAAACAACAGATCTTTCTTGTAATACCTTCTAGTTTTTCATTCTTTCCTCCTTGCTCTGTCCGGCTGATGGAGATGGCAAGTACACTGTTGCTTCCATCAAAGGTTATCCAGAAACAGAAAAATCTTAGTCTCAGTCCTTTGTCAAATCCTATATCCCCTTTCCTCAATCCCACAACTATAATTGGGTTCTGCTGACACAATTATGGAGAGTGATTTACTAAGGCAGGGAAAAGAGGAAGCTGAAATAGCTTTTTGCCTAATCCTCAGAAACCTTTATGTATTCCTCTTCAAGCAAAGAAAAAAAAAAAATGTTCCAGAGGGAAGTTTTATAGGGGCTGTTCCAACAGCTGCACTTATCAAAATACCATAAAGTGCACTGGTCATTCAAGGGTGGTAATGAAGTGAAGTATTTAACCAATTCAACATCTTATTTTTCACTTGTTAGCAACTTGTTATGTGTTATTACCATTTGCTTTCACAACACTAAGCTAGGCACTTGTCCATCATTGGTAAAACACTTGTTCCTACCTATTCTCTGAGCATTTGGCAAAGCTGAGTGATACCTTATCATAAAGACATCACATCTGAGAGAGAAACAATATTAGTATCAGTTCAGTTCAGTTGCTCAGTTGTGTCTGATACTTTGTAACCCCATGAACCGCAGCATGCCAGGCCTCCCTGTCCATCACCAACTCCCGGAGTCCACCCAAACCTATGTCCATCGAGTCAGTGATGCCATCCAACCATCTCATCCTCTGTCATCCCCTTCTCCTCCTGCCCGCAATCTTTCCCAGCATCAGGATCTTTTCAAGTGAGTCAGCTCTTAGCATCAGGTGGCCAAAGTATTGGAGTTTCAGCCTAAGCATCAGTCCTTCCAAAGAACACCCAGGACTGATCTCCTTTAGGATGGACTGGTTGGGTGTCCTTGCAGTCCAAGGAACTCTCAAGAGTCTTCTCCAACACCACAGTTCAAAATCATCAATTCTTCTGTGCTTAGCTTTCTTCATAGTCCAACTCTCACATCCATACATGACCACAGGAAAAACCATAGCCTTGACTAGATGGATCTTTTTTGGCAAAGTAATATCTCTGATTTTGAATATGCTGTCTAGGTTGGTCATGAGTTTCTTTCCAAGGAGTAAGCGTCTTTTAATTTCATGGCTGCAATCACCATCTGCAGTGATTTTGGAGCCCCCCAAAATAAAGTCAGCCACTGTTTCCACTGTTTCCCCATCTATTTGCCATGAATTGATGGGTCTGGATGCCATGATCTTCATTTTCTGAATGTTGAGCTTTAAGCCAACTTTTTCACTCTCCTCTTTCACTTTCATCAAAAGGCTCTTTAGTTTTTCTTCACTTTCTGCCATAAGGGTTGTGTCATCTGCGTATCTGAAGTTATTGATATTTCTCCTGGCAATCTTGATTCCAGCTTGTGCCTCTTCCAGCTCAGTGTTTCTCATGATGTACCCTGCATATAAGTTAAATAAGCAGGGTGACAATATACAGCCTTGACGTACTCCTTTTCCTATTTGGAACCAGTCTGTTGTTCCATGTCCAGTTCTAACTGTTGCTTCCTGACCTGCATACATGTTTCTCAAGAGGCAGGTCAAATATCAGTAGTGTCCAACCCCATAAACAGGAGCCCACCAGGCTCCCCCATCCCTGGGATTCTCCAGGCAAGAACACTGGAGTGGGTTGCTATTTCCTTCTCCAATGCAGGAAAGTGAAAAGTGAAAGTGAAGTTGCTCAGTCATGTCTGACTCTTTGCTATCCCATGGACTGCAGCCTGTCAGGCTCCTCCATCCATGGGATTGTCCACGCAAGAGTACTGGAGTGGGGTGCCATTGCCTTCTTCACATATTAGTATAAATTACCCTAATTAAATATAAGGTACTTGAGTGCCTAAGTCATGACCAAAGTAAGGCATTGTAAACACTATTAGTGCTTTAGGAGTGAAATGCCAGCTCAAACAAGCCCACTAGTCCTCAGAATTCTCCAGTTGTGCAGAATGAACATTTTGGGGGAATTATGTCCCTTATTTTCTGTCTGCAAGACACAGTGTAATATCCTGCCACAGCCTTAAAGATGCTTTTAACCAAGGGACTATTATTAAAGCTCCTTTGCCCTAGAATTGATATTTTAACAAATTTGAACTCAGTTGCAATGGTTAAAATGTGAATTTTATCCTGTTTACTCAGAATTCTATTTTAACATTTAAATAATTAAATTTGAAAACCATGTCAAACCTTTAAAATCGTCAATACAATTCAGAATGTAGATCATGACAAGCAGAATGCTGGATTTTTGGTCCAAGAATTCATCC
>NW_011495084.1:9312939-9317226 GCF_000754665.1 Bison bison bison | reverse complement strand
TTTCTACTTGCAAACAATGTTCAATACCTGTTTTCAGGCTTTAATTTTCTTTTGCCTTCTTATTTTCTTTTTTGTTTTTCACCTAAAAATCAATGATCCCTAAGGATTTGTCAATGGATTTCTCTCTTTCCTTAGGCAAGGAGCCTTTAATCAGATTTGCTCTTTTCAATGGTTTCTCTACCTTCCATAGAGCGAGCGAGATTTCAGCAACAATTGCCAGCTAGCACAAATAGATTGTGATTATATAGGAAACGTCTGTGAACATTTGCAGAAATTGGAGTTTTATGTTGAATAGCACCTGAAACATAATTAGATGTTGGAGATGAGAGGAAAATGCTTCTTGAGGCAATAAAATGTCTTTGCAAAGTGTTCACTTATTTACATATTTTAAAATATGTATATCATGAACTTTGAAGGCCTAAAATATTCCATGAATTCTGAGGGGTGTCTTCTGCCTTTGTAATGGCTGACTGGAAATATTTCCAAGGGTTTATTTATAACTTAATATTAAAGGAAATAAATCCTGAATATTCATTGGAAGCACTGATGTTAAAGCTGAAACTCCAATACTTTGGCCACCTGATGTGAAGAGCTGACTCATTGGAAAAGACCCTGATGTGAAGAGCTGACTCATTGGAAAAGACTCAGTGGGGAAGACTGAGGGCATGAGGAGAAGGGGGTGACAGAGGGTGAGATGTTTGGATGGGATCCTCAATTCAATTAATATGAGTTTGAGCAAACTCTGGGAGACTGTGAAGGACAAGGAAGCCTGGTGTGCTGCAGTCCATGGGGTCACAAAGAGTCAGACATGACTGAGGTACAGATTAATACTAATAAGTGAGGTACAACTTAAGATATCCTTGAGAATGATAGGAGATTGACCCTCATATTCCACTTTCTGCCAAACATTTCAACATTGCCTTCCATTTTTTTCCCTTTCAATGCTCTTTCTGGATATTATGCCTTACAAGGCTTTTTATTATCCTCTATCATAACTCTGCTGTTTTGTTGTTGCCTGTGGAGGGCATGGGCTGAGTTCCTGTAAAACCAAAGTTGGTTTTGATATGGAGACTGAGGACATGGCACATGCACAAAGACAGTGTGGAAAGGCTTATTACTCATATAATGAGACTTTCCTGGGTTAACAGGGCAGACACCCAAACCAGTCTGAGATGGCCTGACCAAAGGGATAAATGAAGGCTTGGGTTTTCACTGTGGTTAAGGGGTAGGGCCACAGGGAGGGTTCCTGGCAGGGCTCCAACTTTGTGAGCTTTGAACTTCCGGCTGACATCAAGAGAAGGAGCACCTTCTCTTGACTTGAATCTTTCATTGACTTTCTTAGATTGAGGGCAAGAAGGGAAGGGGCAGGGGTGATGCTGGAAAGCTGTGTTTAAACATCCCAAATTAAGGGAGACGTGAATACAATCACTCTAAAAGTCTGTTTTCATAAAAATTTTAAAAAAGGAATCAAAAAACATGTATGAGGTTAAAAACCAATTGTAATGTGGGGATCTTCTTTGAGTTCTTAAAAGTATTTTGACCTGATTTGAGACATAGGGAGGCTAACAGGAAACTCAGGCTTTATCTCACATTGTTCTCCCCAACTCCTCCCCAACTCTACCCACACATTGGAAAAATTGAGCATGAGAGGCACAGCTAGTCCTTTTTGCTCTGTCACTCGTCTCTAGTGTCTACCTCTCTGGCTCTTCTCCTCCATGACAGTTACTGCCTTCTCTCCTGTGGTACTTGCCTGAATTGATACCCTTGTGTTACCAACTTCCTCTAAACCCCTGACTTCCATGACTTTTGACTATAAAGTTCCTTCAGCTTCTTGAGACTTGCCCAGCTTATTCAGAGGGTTTTCCATTGGGAGAACTGTTGAGCCTCTAGGTACACTTTTATCCTGCCTTACACAATGATAACTTACAGTGATTTCAGATTCATGGTCTCCAAAGAAGAGATTTAGCTTTGGGACCAGGGACCAGGCTTGATCACTCAAGAGCTTTTATGTAGCAGAGTTGTATTAAAGTATACAAAGGGACAGAGAAGGCTTCTGACACAGACATCAGAAGTGGGTGGAGAGTGCCCCCTCACTAGTCTTAGCAGGGGAGCTATACACTTTTTAAATTGGTTATTGAAAATGAAAGTGAAAGTGAAGTCGCTCAGTCGTGTCCGACTCTTTGTGACCCCATGGACTGTAGCCTACCAGGCTCCTCTGTCCATGGAATTTTCCAGGCAATAGTACTGGAGTGGATTGCCATTTCCTTCTCCAGGGGATCTTCCCAAACCAGGGATTGAACCCTGGTCTCCCACATTGTAGACAGACACTTTACCATCTAAGCCACCTTATTACAATAAATCAAAAGAATGTCTCAAGGTTGTAAAGATCTTACTAGACCCACTCCCACAATTTACATTTTAAGATGACAGGATTAGAATAACAATAGAAAGATCTTGCCAGACCCACTCCCATAATATACATTTAAGATAACAGGATTAGTCAGAAGGTTTTCAAGGAGAACCTGTTCTCAAGCAGGATACATTGTTATGTAGTCCTTACTAAGGAATGTAGAAAAAAAAAGTTTGTCCTTTCCTCCTCCTTGAGAATTCCAGACCCATCTCTCCTCCTCAGGGACCCCAGACTTCTTATCAGCCTGCCTAGGAACTGACTCTCTCAACATGAGCGTGGGGTGCAGTAGACCTGGGTATGGCATAAGCCTCCTTGGAAGAGATCGCCATTAACCCCAAAATAGAGCCACCAGAACTTACACAGGACTGGGGAAACAGACTCTGGGAGGGCACAAACAGAATCTTCCGTGCACCAGGATGCAGGAGAAAGGAGCAGTGACCCCACAAGAGGCTGACCCAGACTTGCCCATGAGTGTCCAGGAGTCTCTGGCGAAGGTGTGGGTCGGTGGTGGCCTGCTGCAGGGTTGGGGACACTGAGTGTAGCAGTGCATGCATGTGACTTTTTGAAGGAGGTCACATTATCTTCATTACCTCCACTATAGTTTGGCCTCAGGTCAAGTAACAGGGAGGGAACACAGACCTGCCTTTCAACAGAAAACTGCATTAAAGATTTACTGAGCATAGTCCTGGCCATGAAAACAAGACCCAGTTTCCCCCTCAGTCAGTCTTTCCCATCAGGAAGCTTCCATAAGCCTCTTATCATTTTTCATCAGAGGGCAGACAGACTGAAAACCACAATCACGAAAAAAACTAACCAATCTGATCACATGGACCACAGCCTTAACTAACTCAATGAAACTATGAGCCATGTCGAGTGGGGTCATCCAAGACAGACAGGTCAGGGTGGAGAGTTCTGACAAAATGTGGTCTACTGGAGAAGTCAGTGTCAAACCTTTTCAGTATTCTTGCCTTGAGAACCCCATGAATGGTATAAAAAGGCAAAAAGATAGGACACTGAAATATGAACTCCCCAGGTCGGTAGGTGCCCAATAAGCTACTGGAGAAGAGTGGAGAAATAAATCCAGAAAGAATGGAGAGATGGAGCCAAAGCAAAAGCAAAACACAGTTGTGGATGTGACTGGTGATGGAAGTAAAGTCCAATGCTGTAAAGAGCAATGTTGCATAGGAACCTGGAATGTCAGGTCCATGAATCAAGGCAAATTGGAAGTGGTCAAACAGAGGATGGCAAGAGTGAATGTCGACATTCTAGGAATCAGCAAACTAAAATGGACTGGAATGGGTGAATTTAACTCAGATGACCATTATATCTACTACTGTGGGCAAGAATCCCTTAGAAGAAATGGAGTAGCCATCATAGTCAACAAAAGAGTCTGAAATACAGTACTTGGATGCAATCTCAAAAACGACAGAATGATCTCTGTTTGTTTCCAAGGCAAACTATTCAATATCACAGTAATCCAAGTCTATTCCCTGACCAGTAATGCTGAAGAAACTAAAGTTGAACAGTTCTATGAAGATCTACAAGACCTTCTAGAACTAACACCCAAAAAAGATGTCCTTTTCATTATAGGGGACTGGAATGCAAAAGTAGGAAGTCAAGAAACACTTGGAGTAACAGACAAATTTGGCCTTGGTGTACAGAATGAAGCAGGGCAAAGGCTAATAGAGTTTTTCCAAGAGAACACACTGGTCCTAGCAAACACTCTTTTCCAATAACAAAAGAGAAGACTCTACATATGGACATCACCAGATGGTCAATACCAAAATCAGATTGATTATATTCTTTGCAGCCAAAGATGGAGAAGCTCTATACAGTCAGCAAAAACAAGACTGGGAGCTGACTGTGGCTCAGATCAT
>NW_011495084.1:9303094-9312839 GCF_000754665.1 Bison bison bison | reverse complement strand
GATTATATTCTTTGCAGCCAAAGATGGAGAAGCTCTATACAGTCAGCAAAAACAAGACTGGGAGCTGACTGTGGCTCAGATCATGAACTCCTTATTGCCAAATTCAGACTGAAATTGAAGAAAGTAGGGAAAACCACCAGAGCATTCAGGTATGACCTAAATCAAATCCCTTAAGATTAAGCAGTGGAAGTGACAAATAAATTCAAGGTGTTAGATCTGATAGACAGAGTGCCTGAACTACTATGGACAGAGGTTCGTGACATTGTACAGGAGGCAGTGATCAAGATCATCCCCAAGAAAAAGCAATGCAAAAAGGCAAAATGGTTGTCTGGGGAGGCCTTACAAATAGCTGTGAAAAGAAGAGAAGCTAAAGGCAAAGGAGAAAAGGAAAGATATATCCATTTGAAAGCAGAGTTCCAAAGAATAGCAAGGAGAGACAAGAAAGCCTTCCTCAGTGATCAATGCAAAGAAACAGAGGAAAACAACAGAATGGGAAAGACTAGAGATCTCTTCAAGAAAATTAGAAATGCCAAGGGAACATTTCATGCAAAGATGGGCTCCATAAAGGACAGAAATGGTATGGACCTAACAGAAGCAGAAGATATTAAGATGAGGTGGCAAGAAAACAAGAAGAACTATACAAAAAGACCTGCATTATCCAGATAACCACAATGGTGTGATCAGTCACCTAGAGCCAGACATCCTGGAATGTGAAGTCAAGTGGGTCTTAGGAAGCATCACCACGAATAAAGCTAGTGGAGGTGATGGAATTCCAGTTGAGCTATTTCAAATTCTGAAAGATGATGCTATGAAAGTGCTGCACTCAATGTGCCAGCACATTTGGAAAACTCAGCAGTGGCCACAGGACTGGAAAAGGTCAGTTTTCATTCTAATCCCAAAGAAAGGCAATGCCAAAGATTGCTCAGCTTCTGCACAATTGCACTCATCTCACACACTAGCAAAGTCATACTCAAAATCTTAGAGATCAGGTTTCAGCAGTACATGAACCGTGAACTTCCAGACGTTCAAGCTGAATTTAGAAAAGGCAGAGGACCAGAGATCAAATCACCAACATCCATTGGATCATAGAAAAGGCCAAGACAATTCCAGAAAAACATCTATTTCTGCTTTATTGACTATGCCAAAGCCTTTGACTGTGTGGATCACAATAAACTGTGGAAAATTCTGGAAGAGATGGGAATACCAGATCACCTGACCTGCCTCTTAAGAAATCTGTATGCAGGTCAGGAAGCAACAGTTAGAACTCATCATGGAACAGACTGGTTCCAAATAGGAAAAGAAGTATGGGAAGGCTGTATATTGTCACCCTGCTTATTTAACTTATATGCATAGTACATCATGAGAAATGCTGGACTGGATGAAGCAGAAGCTGGAATCTAGATGCTGGGAGAAATATCAATAACCTCAGATATGCAGATGACACCACCCTTATGGCAGAAACTGAAGAACTAAAGAACCTCTTGATGAAAGTGAAAGAGGAGAGTGAAAAAGTTGGCTTAAAGCTCAACATTCAGAAAACTAAGATCATGGCATCCAGTCCAATCACTTCATGGCAAATAGATGGGAAACAATGGAAACAGTGAGAGATTTTATTTTTTTGTGCTCCAAATTCACTGCAGATGGTGACTGCAGCCACAAAATTAAAATACACTTGCTGCTCGGAAATAAAGTTATAACCAACCTAGACAGCTTATTAAAAAGCAGACATTGCTTTGCCAACAAAGGTCTGTCTAGTCATAGTTATGGTTTTTCCAGTAGTTAAAACCATAGTTATGGTTTTTCACATCCATACGAGCATATGGATGTGACAGTTGGACTATAAAGAAAGTTGAGCGCCGAAGAATTGTTGCTTTTGAACTGTGGTGTTGTGAAGACTCTTGTGTGTCCTTTGGACTGCAAGGAGATCCAACCAGTCCATCCTGAAGGAAATCATTCCTGAATATTCTTTGGAAGGAATGATGCTGATGCTGAAACTCCAATACTTTGGCCACCCAATGTGAAGAACTGACTCGTTTGAAAACACCGTGATGCTTGGAAAGATTGAAGGTGGGATGAGAAGGGGATGACAGAGGATAAGATGGTTGAATGGCATTACTGACTCCATGGCAATGAGTTTGAGTAAACTCTGGGAGTTGGTGATGGACAGGGAGGCCTGGCATGCTGCAGTCCATAGGTTCACAAAGAGCTGGACAAGACTGAGTGAATAAACTGAACATGAGCACTCCCTTCTTCCTGGCTGGGGTTGTAGTGTAGAGAGAGTGTTTCAGGAGAGGCTGGTTAGGTCAGCTAAGTAGCATTTCATATTGGACCTGGAATCACTCTTCCCTCTGCATTCCATTTCTTGCTTTTGTTACCTATTCTGCCAGACTTCTTCACTCAGGTAATTTTTATCTTTTTGAAGTTCCACCCTTTTAAATCTCTTGCCCAATAAGCTTTCATTGGGGCCCTCCATCCATTAGTGAATTGTTTACCTACCTACACCTCATTTATGGGCTGTGTTTGTTTTTTTTTTACACATAGGATGTGCAGGCTTTAGGCAAGTCAAGGATGTGGCTGAATATTTATTTCAGAAGTCAAGTGAAAATGTGTTTAAAAACGGAATGTGAGCTATGTTACATGTATTGATAGACTGAGTAAAATGGAGCCTGAGAATTAATAAAGCTTTGGGAAGTCAAGGTCATTTCTAATCTTGGCTTTTGATATTTTCAGGGAATTTGGGGGATAAAATCCTCATGGAGAGTGTTGAAGTGAGAACACTATGATGGGAGTGGAGGCTGTTGAATGTGGAAAATACTAAGGAATTGTGCTGTGTGAGGATCACTAGAGACAGAGACAGAGAGAGAAACATCATTGCATTGCGAAGGCAATGGCTTTTAGTAGTAAAAAGGAATATGAAAAGATTGACGACACAATTGAAAGTATGCATCGGCCTTAGAGAGGAGCATGAATCATTTATCCATTGTAACAGGAGATAAGACAGAGGAAATAGGAAAATAGGAACAGATGTTGGCAGTTTTGTAGTAAGCAGTAGAAGAATCCTCTAGTGATTCCTTCCATTTGGAGTGAAATGAAAAGCAAATCACTAGTGTATACTTATGCTTAGGTTGAAGGTATATGGTTTATGAGACCATTTGGATTAAAGTCTTCACAATTTTTTTCCTTTCAGGATCAGAATGCTTAATATTTAAGAAACCATGTATAATGTGAGGGAGATGTTCTTGAATCAGGTGGGCCCAAACTGGAGAAATTGCAAATTGGTGACTTTCCGCCCGGAATAGTCCTGTAGATGGATATTTTTTTAAAGCTCTAATATAGTTTTAACATTTCAAAATTTAGCATCATTATTTAAATATTGGATATTTTATATTGAAAATAAATTTCACATTTCTTAGAAAAATGGGTTTCCTAGTTGCACTGGGACTGCATTCCTGCATGGCACGAGTAGGATGGAGTTGAGTAACACTGAGCCTTTACGCAGGGAATTCCAGTGTTTTCCAGTTCCTCACACTCCCCATTTTGCCTTATAATCAGCTTGATTTATTCCAGTAGTCTGCTCCTGTAAATGATTTGAAATTGAGGCATAGGCTAGGCATGGTACAACTCCCGGAAGCTCCTTTTATAGTATTTGTGACTGTTGCACCTGGAGTGGTGTCCATTGGAGATCCTTGGTCTGACATATATTTGCAGTTCCTTTCTTGATGCCCATATTGAGTTAAACAACCAAAATGCACGCCAAACAGATTGGTTTTCATACTTAAATTTATTTCTATTTGTTATGCTACATTTTTCTTAAGAAAAACCTCTTCAATGTAATATTCTTTCAGGGCCTGTATGCTCCTTCATTCGGGGGTTAAATTGTATCCTCCAGAAAGACATATGCAAGTCCTAACGGTCAGTGAATGGGATCTCATTTGGAAATCTCATTTGGTCTTTGCAGATATAACTGAAAATAAACAAGTGAAAATAAAACCACAGGGGATTAGGGTGGGCCTAAAAACAGTCACTGATTTTTTTTATATATATTTTTTATTTTATTTTTTAACTTTACAATATTGTATTGGTTTTGCCATATATCAACATGCATCCGCCACAGGTATACACGTGTTCCCCATCCTGAACCCTCCCTCCTCCCTCCTCCCTCCTGATACCATCCCAGTGCACCAGCCCCAAGCATCCAGTATCGTGCATTGAACCTGGACTGGTGACTCGTTTCATATATGATATTATACATGTTTTTATAAGAGGAGAGACAGAGAGAAACTGGCACAAATACACTCTGGGAGAAGACCATGTCTGAGGCAGAGATTCCAGGTGGTGCTGTGGTAAAGAACCCACTTGCCAAGGCAGGAGACAAAAAAATGCAAGTTCGATCCTTGGCTCGGGAAGATCCTATGGAGGAGGAAATGGCAACCCACTCCAGTAATCTTGCCTGGAAAATTCCATGGGCACAGAAGCCTGGCAGGCTACAGTCCAGGGGGTTTCAAAGAGTCGGATGCAACTGAGCAGGCACGCATGAGGTGGAAATTAGAGATATACAGCTAAGGACCGTTGGCCACCACCAGAAACTAGGAAAAGATGAGAAGAGGGAGATGGCCTTATGACACCTTGATTTGGGCCTTCTGTTCTCTGAACTGTGAGAAAGTAAACTTGTTTTTTGAAGCCACCCAATTCAGCCCTGGGATTTCTTTGGAAGGAATGATGCTAAAGCTGAAACTCCAGTACTTTGGCCACCTCATGCGAAGAGCTGACTCATTGGAAAAGACTCTGATGCTGGGAGGGATTGGGGGCAGGAGGAGAAGGGGACGACAGAGGATAAGATGGCTGGATGGCATCACTGACTCGATGGATGTGAGTCTGGGTGAACTCCGGGAGTTGGTGATGAAAAGGGAGGCCTGGTGTGCTGCAATTCACGGGCTCACAAAGAGTCAGACACGACTGAGCGACTGAACTAAACTGAACTGAATTTGCGGTAATTCATGACAGCAGCTCTAGGAAACTAATAAGGGCCGTACTTCTAAAATTTTCTTCACTACTTTTTCCTGAAGATACTTTGAAAGCTCTTAACATTCATATTCATACTTTACCTTTATCTTATTTGAAAGAGTTCTGATTTTTCAGGATTAAATAAGGATCCTGCATTTGAAATATGCTTATTGCCTTTTATCAGTGCTGAAGTAATATAAACTCCCTAGGCAATCTATATTCACCTACTTTCTCCAATAAAATATATACATGTCTTTCTGCTGCTGCTAAGTCGCTTCAGTCGTGTCCAACTCTGTGCGACCCCATAGACGGCAGGCCACCAGACTTCCTCGTCCCTGGGATTCTCCAGGCAAGAACACTGGAGTGGGTTGCCATTTCCTTCTCCAATGCATGAAAGTGAAAAGTGAAAGTGAAGTCGCTCAGTCATGTTCGACTCTAGCGACCCCATGGACTGCAGCCTACCAGGCTCCTCCGTCCGTGGGATTTTCCAGGCAAAAGTACTGGAGTGGGTTGCCATTGCCTTCTGCATACATGTCTTTAGGTTCTACATAATATACTGAAAGATTCCTAAAAAAAATGAGGTACTCTGATGCGTTTCTTAACTTTTGGACCACTAAGGGTATAATGATGATTATGACAGCCAGTGATTAAAGCAGAGCTTCATTCTGTTCGTACATTTAGAAAAAACTAGGAAGAATCTTATTTAAGTATTATTTTAGTGGATAAATATGCAGATCATCAAAATTAGTTATCTGGTAAAAATGAACACTTACAGTGTTGCCTAGAGGTAATTTACCAAACGTAGAATTTACTTTAGAAAAAAGATACTATTCTACTTAGAAGAAAGAAATGAAAATAAATATTCTTAAAACACTTATCAAAAACTTTAATGTGCTATTTAAATTTTGGTTCCAGACTTTGGGAATACCAGGTGGTAGCAACACTTTAAAATAGATTGTAGTATCGTATAGAAAGACAGCAATAAATAAAAAGTGAACATAAATATTGGGACAGATAACTTACTCAAAGTCAGGAAAATATGTGATCACCCTAGTGTGATCCTCACTCTCCAGTGAGCAGTATATTGAATGAATTTGAATTCTTGAACTTCTCTGACATAACTATATATTTTCAGTCCAATCAGAAAATAAGACATGCAAAAGAAAATGCATTAGGCATTGGGCTTTGTGATAGTTACATTATTAATTACATGAAAAAAATATGAACATTTTATTAATTCAACATTTTGGCAATCAGAAAATTAATTGTAAGATGAAAGTCTTTCTTTCAAATGAATGACTCCATTAAAACATTTAATAATCTCCATCTCACTGAAGTAAATTTTGCTGTTAAAAATCTTCTGAATAATTAAACTGTTCTAATGGTTACAGAGTTAGATATTTTGTTATTTTTCTAAATAGATAGGCTAAATTAAATGCTGTAGCTTTAAGTATATGAATGTCTAACACTAACAGGGAAATAATTTTCCAGAATCCAGAGTCAGCTTTCTTAACAAAAGTTATCAAATCATAGATACATTATCTTTGGTAGTAACATGTTCAGTTACTTTTCAGAGATATGTTAATATTCAGTCACAAGTAATGAATTATTAGTATGGTACAAAGCTAAATCCTATCATATTTAAAATTTATTAATATTTCTTTACTATAATAAGAAGAATTTTTCTAAGTTACATAGACTCTTTTTGCTACTGATTTTTCATGGAGGAAGCAGCAACTGTATGACTACAGCAAAATATTTTTCTGCATATAGTCTTATTGTTATCATTCACAACCCTAACAATCCACCCTATCTAGATACAAATTTACTAATAATTGTAAGGCATAATAATTAACTTGGTTGCCGTGAAATGACTGTATGAATAAGAACCAGTCTAATTCCATTTAACCAATCCATTCTGAGTAATTGTGATAAGTTCAAACTTTACTATGCCATGAACACAAAGGCAATATTCAGTGAGAAATTATTTATTCTTCATTTATCAAAAATTAATTTAATTCTTACTATGTTTCAAATACCATAGATGTAATTATAAGCATGACATACAGCTTTATGATGCTTATCATCTATGGGAAAATAAATGAATGCTTCTACTAAGATATTTTCTTTTCACAAGTGTTATTGTATATAATAAATGGGAGCAGGCTTTCCTAGTATCTGAGACAGTAAATCATCCACCTGCAATGCAGGAGACTTGGGTTTGATTCCTTCTTCAGGAAGAACCCTTGGAGAAAGAAATGGCAACCCACTCCAGTATTCTTGCCTAGAGAATTCTGTGGATAGAGGAAGCTGGTGGACTATGGTCCATGGGGTCACAGAGAGTCAGACATGACTGAACAACTAACACACACATAGATGAAATGTTTGTGTACCTGTCAAATTCATGTGTTGAAACTTAATTCCCAATGTGATGATATTTGGAGGTAGGGCCTTTTAAAATTTTTAATTAATTAGTTTTATTTATTTATTTTTGATTGTGCTAGCCCTTTGTGGCTGCACGGGCAGCAAGAGGGGGCTATTGTCTACTGTGGTGCCTGGGCTCCTCACTGCGGTGACTTCTCTTGTTTTAGAGCACAGGCCTCAGCAGTTGCGGCACATGCACTCATTAGTTATGGCTCCTGGGCTTTAGAGCACAGGTTCAATAGTTATGGCGCATGGGCTCAATTGCTCTTCAACCAAGAGCACGTGGGATCTTCCAGGATTGAGGATCTAACCCATATCTCCTGCATTGGCAGGTGGATTCTTTACCACTGAGCCACCAGGGAAGCCCTGGAGGTAGGGCCTTTAATTGGTGATTAGCACATGAGGGTGAAGCCCTCATGAGTGGGATTAGTGCCCTTGAAAAAGAGACCCTAGAGAGCTCCCTCATCTCTTTTACCATGGGAGGACGTTGCAAGAAGACAGCCATCTGTGAACTAGGAGGTGGCTTCTCACCAGACACTGAATTTAAAAGGGTCTTGATCTTGGACACTGCAGACTTCAGAGTCATGAAAAACAAATTTGTTTTTTTATAAGCCATCCAGTCTATGGTATCTGTTATAGCAACCTGAATGGACACTAGGCGGGACAGATGTAAATGTTTGGCTGAGTCAAGACATTCTGTATTTCTTGCTTCTATCAGAAGGAACAGGCTAATCATTTTGCTCTTGTGTCAAATATTTTCTTTACAAGGTCACAGTAATACTTTGTTCCTGCCCTACTCTCCCATCCCAGGTACTGACAATGATAGTAGACAGTTTCTGCTTTACCCAGTTTCTCCTGATGTTAACATTTCATATAAACATGGTTCATTTGCTAAAACTAAGGTTGACACTGGTATATTACTACTTACTAAATTTCTGACTTTATTAGGATTTCACCAATTTTTCCACTCACGTCCTTTCCCTATTCCAGAAGTCAATTTAGGATACTGCATTGCATTTAGTGGTGCATCAGTTTTGTGATTTTCTTAATTTTAAACCATATGTTTTGATTATAGAGATTACACAGTTTTCTTGCTTTTCCCTCTTCCTATTTAATTTTTTAAAAAGTACTGTGATTTCTAAAAAGATTTTTTATGTCTATTGAACCACTCAGTAAGTTTACAGCTCTGCTGAGTTTCAGGATATAGTTTTGAACACAGAGTCAATAAAGAATTGGAGGAGGAGAGAATTAGGAGGAGAGAATATGATGAACTCTTCTTAAGTTCATAAGACATTTGACTATCATAAGACCCAATTTACTTTTCCCCCAAAATTTCAGAAAACATTTTGTACTTCTAAGTTAGAAGAAAGATTGATTGCATTGCTGCTTGACCTACAAATACATAGTGTTCACAGAGACTGAACTCCTGTTTGTAGGAAATCAAACTGAAATAACTTAAAGAATGACAGTCAGAGTTACAGAGAGGTCCTGGTGCAACAAGTAAGCCAGAGCACTGCAAACTTATACAAGACTCCTTGCATTGCTTTAGTCTTCTGCCATCTGTGAACACAGATGTAAGAGTGAACAAGACATTGAGTGAGGGACACTGGTGCCCTTAATTTCCCAAAGTTCCTTGTACATTACACAGTTTTACTACCTCACGAGTTTCTCTTTCATTTTACTTTGACTATGAAGACTTGTTTCTGGTCTAAAAAAGAATGTCTGGAAAAGTTCAATCATTTTCACTTTCCTCAAGATGAACACTTCATTTTTGTTTTATATTTAGGTAAATTTTATCCATTCATTTTATTATTACTATTTCTAAAAATAGAAAAAATTGTGCATACGGTTAAAAAATTTTACCATTGACTTTATAAGAAAAACAACAGGTACCCTTCCATTATTCCAGGCTCATATGTCAGAGGTAAATTCTTTTAACCATTTCGGTTTTGGTTCTTCTGGTGGCTACATTTGAAAATCTAAACAGTGTGTTTATGCTACCTTACTAGCAACTTCTCTCTGGAAAATAAGAAAATTTAATCTATACTCAGTCACTTGCCTCTTCTACTTCAAACTGGTTTTTGCTATCTTCCCAGGCTTTGATAGTCATTATTTTCCCTTTTCCCACAACTCATCTTTATGATTTAATACTAGATTAAGCACCTAATTCTTGTTCCACTGACTTTAGACAAAGCTTTTATTTTTCTCTTCCCATTATGTACAATAGAGTTATTATAGCCCTATTTCTTCCCCACTTATTTTTCTAATATCTATTATGGAGGCTTTCATTTTTTTGTTGTTGAGATTAATAACATTT
>NW_011495084.1:9292146-9302994 GCF_000754665.1 Bison bison bison | reverse complement strand
TTATGTTTTATTTAATAATTGTCTTGTATAATTTATCTATAAATTTTAAAATATGAAAACCAGTAAATAGCATTCACATTATGGTCATAAAACAAATATTATTCCCTATTGATCCCTTAGGGGATGCTAGAAAATTACATTTCCATCTTTATAGGCCCAAAGTTATGATCCCTCTTTCACTCAAAGGTGAGTGTTCTTAGAATTGATATTTTACTGCTCATACCTTATTAATTCAGGGTATGGCTGAATGGCTCAGTAAGCAAAGAAAAAAGTGAAAGTAAAAGTATTTCACTTTCAGTCATATGCAACTCTTTGCAAGCCCACTGACTGTAGCCTGTCAGGCTCCTCTGTCCATGGGATTCTCCAGGCAAGAATACTGAAATAGGTAGCCATCCTTTCGCCAAGGGATCTTCCAAATCCAGATTGAACCCATGTCTCTTGCATTGCAGGCAGATTCTTTACAATCTGAGCCACCAGGAAAGCCCCAGTGGGTAAAAAATCTACCTGCAATGCAGGAGACTTGGGAGACTACTCAGTAAATTGTAGTGAATGACACAAACAGAAATCTCTGTCTCCTAGGAGAGGGTGGTGCTGATTGTGGTTATAATTTAATATAAGGTAGTTAGAAAAGACCTCCTTGAGTATGCAGTATTTGAACAAGTTAAAACCAAAGAAAGGGAAGCAATGGTGAGTTTGTGGACAGGACAAATTTTAATTGTGTTGAGTGTGCAGGGAGCTGAAGCTTGAGTAACATTAAACTTAGCCTTTTTTTGTAGACAGACTCTGTGGCTAACCACCACCACCACAAAGTACTTCTCATCCTCTTCTGCTTGTTTCATTTGGGTTCACTCACTCCCCTACCAGGGATTTCCCTTGTGCTTCAGAGGGTAAAGCATCTGCCTGCAATGCGGGAGACCAGGGTCCGATCCCTAGGTTGGGAAGATCCCCTGGAGAAGGAAATGGCTACCACTCCAGTATTCTTGCCTGGAGAATCCCATGGATGGAGGAGCCTGGTAGGCTACAGTCTATGGTCACAAAGAGTCAGAAACACCTGAGCGACTTCAGGTGAATGACTTCACTTTACTTCACGTGGGTTCATTCGGTTGGAAGTTTGGCTGAGATTGACGATCTCAATTTTGAGGCTCGGAAGGCAGGGCCAGACTGGGAGGCAGGCTTCTTTATGTGGTCTTCCATGCTGGGATTTCAAGTGGACGAGGACATGAGTTTCCAGAACTCACATAGGGTCATTTTTGCCACATTCTGTTGTTCAAAATAAGTCACAAGGAGCAGTCCAGATTCCAGGGATTGGAAAAGAGATTCTACTTCTCAATAGGAGGAGCTGCAAAATATAGCCTTGTTTTCAATGTACAAAAGGTCAGTTGCCTCACCAATAACATGATGAGGGGTATGCATTGGGTGTTAATGCTTATATGAGTTCCCCTTATTTACCTTCCCACAAGTATTTAGAGAAAATAAATTGATTTTGGTCACTTTAAATTCTTTTTGATTGTGGATAAGATTGTAGAGATGGGAGCAACTGGGACAGTGGTTAATAAAAAGATCTTTAATTAATCTTTATCCGTACATTCACCTTTTCTTTATCTTCTATACCTGTTCACCCTGAGGCTATGCCTGTTTATAATTACACTGCAAGAATGGGCTACCTCATTCCCTGCAGCGTGATCATTTGCATATTCTAGACTGCTGCCTTTTCTACTTTGTTTCTTTATCAGAACCCTTCCATCTGGTTTATGCCTTCATGAAGTATGTTGCAATTTCTTGATGCTGATTTGTCTCTGAATCTCTTTGTTGGCTGTGTCATTCATTTCCACTCTTTTCTATGCTTTCTACTCTATCACAAGGGACTGAAAATCTGGAGATTACATTTCTAGGATATGTTGGTTTAACAATTATGATGCAATTTATGCTCTTCTAATAAGAGGTGCTCACAGAAGATTTGGAAAGTAAAGGAGAAGCAAAAACCATTCTTCCTCTGGCAGTTGCATTAAGCTTGAGTAGATGTGTGTTTCTGCAGCATCCAGCTAGACTCCATGTTCCACTGCCAGTCATTGGGCTGGGGGTTGAGAGCAAATGGGGCTTTTTGAACTTGTGTGGTGGTTTTCTGACCTTGATTGCAGTTTGCTGCTTTGTGATCTAAAGAACTAGTAACTGTTTATTCCTTATATTTTTCTTTAAGCTTTTCCAATTTTTCTGTAAACTCCCAGTTTTTTCTTCTGTATTAATTCCCTTTGTGCTTGAAATACCTAGTGTTTTTTCTAATTTCCTAACAGGTTCTTGATTGGAGAAGGAAATGGCAACCCATTCCAGTGTTCTTGCCTGGAGAATCCCAGGGACGGGGGAGCCTAGTGGGCTGTCGTCTCTGGGGTCGCACAGAGTCAGACACGACTGCAGTGACTTAGCAGCAGAAGCAGCAGGAGCAGCAGCAACAGGTTCTTGAAGTTACTACTTTCATTCCTTAATTTGCAATTGTATAGTCCATGGTGTCGCAAAGAGACAGACACGCCTGAGTGACTTTCACTTTCACTATACTTAACACTTCTTTTGCTTTTAGCCTACATATTTCTCGAGAAAAAACTTACAACATATTGAAAGGTAGGAAAAGAGCATTTCTTAATTTTTTAAAATAACTTTAATATGATGTCTCTTGGACACTGAGATAGAACACAGCCCTCCCTTGAGAACATTTGTTTTCCCATGGGATGGACAGGTTTTTGCGTCAGCTTGGAGAGGCTACTCCCCTGGTTTATTCAATCAAATGCAAACAAGGTGTTGCTGTGAAGGCATTTTATAGATACAGTAAAGGAGAGTATCCTCAGTAATCTGGATAGGCCTGAAATAACCAGTGGAAAGAACTTGAGAGCAGAAATGATGTCTCTGAGAGGAAGAAGAAATTCCACCTGTTGAGTGCAGCGTCAGTGCCTCCATGCATATTTTCAGCCTGTCCTTCCTGATGGTCTGTACTCCAGATGTTGGTCTTGCCTAGCCAGCCCCACCCCTACATCTACCTTCCATAATAATCTAAACCAATTCCTTGAATTAAATCTATCTATCTATCTATGTACTTAGCTATCCAGCTTCTGTTTCCCTGGTACTACAGACTGCTGTGACCTCCAAGCCACTAAACTGAAAAGTAACTACGTCTCCATAGCTCAATCAAGAGGATTTTTTCAAGTGTTAGTCTTTTTTTGTCCCTCTGTTCTCTAGATTAAAAGCGAAAGTGTTAGTCACTCAGTCATGTCCAACTCTTTTCGACCCCATGGACTGTAGCCTGCCAGGCTCCTCTATCCATGGAATTCTCAAGGCAAGATGGAGTGGGCAAACCATTCCTTTCTCCAGGAGATCATCCTGACCCGAGGATCAAACCCATGTCTCCTGCATTGCAGGCAGATTCTTTAACATCTGAGGTTCTCTAGATAGATCATGATTTTATTTTTATTCTCAAATTTTTGATTTAGAGTTTATTCTGGAGTATAATATGAAGTAAAGATCCAACTTTACCTTTTTCAAGATGACTACACAATTGCCCAATGCTAAGTTGCTTCAGTTGTGTCCGACTCTGTGCAACCCCAGAGACAGCAGCCCATCAGGCTCCCCCGTCCCTGGGATTCTCCAGGCAAGAACACTGGAGTGGGTTGCCATTTCCTTCTCCAATGCATGAAAGTGAAAAGTGAAAGTGAAATCGCTCAATCTTGTCCGACTCTTAGTGACCCCATGGACTGCAGCCTACCAGGCTCCTCCATCCATGGGATTTTCCAGGCAAGAGCACTGGAGTGGGGTGCCATTGCCTTCTCTGCAATTGCCCAATAATATTCATTAATATCATAAGTCCATTAATATATCTGGGTATATTTCTAGACCTTCTATTTAAACTTTGAGGCTTTATATTTTAATAACCAATAGGGCTGTTCCCACCTTGTTGCTCTCCTTTTTTCAGATGTGCTACTCTTGCTTTTTGGCTTTTTTCTTTTAAAACTTTCAGTTGTACAGTTTAATTAAAATGTATTAGTAATTTTATAGGGATAATATTACATTTATATACATAAAGAGATTTGATGTCATTATAAAATTGTTTTCCTAATTATAAATATGGAAAATCTTACCATTTGTTTAGACCTACTTTTATGGCCTTTCAATTTTTCTCATATAGGTCTTGTATATTTCTTAAGTTTATTCCTAGGTATTTTGTCATTTTGCTGCTATGGTAATTGCAATATTTACTTTACAGCTTTGTCCCCTAATAGTTATTCTTTGTATAAAATGGAGGAAATTCTTTTCTGAATACCAAGGTACTAATCTAAATTTTTTTTGTTTTTGTAGAACTTTTATAGATTCTTTTCTGTTTCCACATACACAATTACAGCTGAACGTAGTTATAGTTTAATCTTTTCTATTTTTAATTTTTAATGTCTTTAATTTTCTTTTATTATCTCAATTCATTGCCTAATACATTTAGTAGACTATTATTACAATGCTGTCAGAGAACCTGTTTGCAGTATCATTTTGTTTAAATGCCTCCAGTGTGGTCCCATTGCATATAATGCTGGCATACTGTTATAAGAAAGTACCAACCAGTTCTTATTTTAATGAGGATTTTTACAACAAAAATGAGTGTTAAATTTTTGCTGAATGCTTTTTCAGTGTCTATGGAATTGATCACACTTTTTCCTAGATGTATTAACAAGATAGTTATTATATTTTTCTACTGTTAAATTATTATGTTTTAATACATGGAATGAATCCCAGTTTGTGGAGTAATAAACTCTCATTCATCTTACTGATCATTTGCATCGGCATTCATAAGTGAGATACAACCATGTATTTCTTTTTAAATCAGGTTTGTTATCCGGGTTACAATTAATTCAGGAAGTAGATTTTGTTGTTGTTATTTTGTACTAATTTTTTACCTCTAATCCTTGTGAAAGATTATAACTCCTCATTCAACTATCATCGATTTGGCCACATTACTTGCTCTGAGCACAGAGCAAGTTGTGACAGATATTACTTATCGACAGAAAGTTTAAGGACTATCAGCCTTTCCCTTCGCCATGAGGTCAACGTGTCCCTGATAGATGGTGCTTTTTCAGCCTTCATCCCCAAAGAAAACATGAAAATTTTTTGGAGGCAACTCTCCATAGATGTGGAATATAAATGAGGAACAAACATTTCTTCTAATAAACCAAAGACATTTGGAACATTTATTACTGAAACATAACCTTCTTGTTAAAATTATTCCTAGGGATTTAATCATGTTTGCTGACATTTTATCCCATTAATAATTCATAATGGTTGTTCTTTGTATGCAAAATCAAAATTGTTTTCTTATATAACAGAGAAAAAAATACTAAAAAGTTTTACTCCTTTTTCTCCTGGGTAGATTAAATTACATATAATTTTCCTTGTGAAGTCAACTGGGACTAACAATATTTTTGGAGAGCAGAGTATCTCTTTGATAGTTTTAAAATTGTTTTTTTTGGTAGGTTCTTTTTAGACTATTTTTTACTGTCAATTTTGATAAGCTTATTTTCCAGAAAATTATTATTTCAGATTTTCATATTTACTAACAAAATTAGTTCAAATTAGTTACTTGCAATCTCTATATTGTCTCAAATTTCAAAATATGTCCTATAGAAGACAAATCTATGGTTCCCAGGCTGAGGGCAGGGAGGGATAAATTGGGAGATTGGGATTGACATATACACACTACTATATATAAAATAGATAATTAATAAGGACCTACTGTATAGCACAGGGAACTCTACTCAATACTCTGTAATGGCTGTATGGGTAAAGAATCTAAAAAAGAGCGGATGTATGTATATGTATAACTGATTCATTTTGTTGCACACCTGAAATTAACACAACATTGTAAATCAGTTACACACCAAAAACATTTCTTAATAAATCTTTGTTTTTATTTGCACAGCAAAATATATGAAAGACAAAATTAGCAACTGAATTTGAGACATTAACTTCTAAATATAAAAATCAGTATTTATTTGGATCAAAATAAAGTTAAATGCTATTTTTTCTAGTTATAAGAAATGAATTTAAGTGTTAAAATCTATGACTATTTATGTTAATATGTATGCATCAACTTCCTTGCTTTCTAGTTTTTCTATCAATTAAAAAACCTCCATCTTGAAAAAAGAAGAGAAACCTTTATTAAAAAATTGAAGTTGGTGATACATGAGGAACATGACAAAATCTCTTTCATTATCAGTGTAGAAAAATAGATACAGCAGTCAAGTCAAAGATCAATTTGGAACTGGTTTAGTAGTAGAAAAATATTGATTAATCACCCACGTTTTAATCAATAATTTGGAAGGTGACAGAGAAACCATGTTACTAAAGTTTGTTGTTGACAAAAAAGCTAAGTGAGGTAACTAATATGATGGATGATAAAAAGAATGTTCAAAATAATCTCAGTTGAAGTAGGTGAAGGCGGTCAAAAGGTACAAACTTTCTGTAAATCCTAGGGATGTAATGCAAAGCTGGTAACTCTAGTTAGCAATACTGTATTATAAATTTGAAAGTTACTAATCTGCCTGCCAATGCAGGAGACACAAGAGATGCTGGTTTGATCCCTGAGTTGGGAAGATCCCCTGGAGTAGAATGGCAATCCCCTCCAGTATTTTTGCCTGGAAAATTCCTGGCAGGCTAGAGCCCATGGGGTTGCAATGACTCAGATATAACTGAGCACACATGCAACAAAGAGAGTAGATATTAAAAGCTTTCATCACAAGAAAAAAATACTTTTAACCATGTGTGATGATGGATGTTAAGTAAATTCACTGTAGTAATCACTTTACCATATATACATATATAAAATCATAATGCTGTACTGTTAAAACTAATATAGTTTAGATCAATTATAACTCAATAAAAAAAACTGATCTCAATAGTTTAGAATACAGGCTGAGATAAATAAGAGGTAATTTTATGGAATAAAAGTAAACGTCAGTATTTTGGTATTTATGAATTGTCACTCTGTAGAAAGAGGTTTCAGAGAAGGCGATAGCACCCCACTCCAGTACTCTTGCCTGGAAGATCCCATGGATGGAGGAGCCTGGTGGGCTGCAGTCCATGGGGCTGCTAACAGTCGAACACGACTGAGCGACTTCACTTTCACTTTTCAATTTCATGCACTGGAGAAGGAAATGACAACCCACTCCAGTGTTCTTGCCTGGAGAATCCCAGGGAACCGGGAGCCTGGTGGGCTGCCATCTATGGGATGGCACAGAGTCGGACACGACTGAAGCGACTTAGCAGCAGCAGCAGAAAGAAGTTTAGCAGCAGTATGATTGCCAGGTGACGTTAGTCAAACGTGAGTGGGCCGCACCCCATCCTGGATGCAGTCATCTTTCCCTCCCCTGCTTGGACAATGGTGATCAAAACACACCTAGCAATCTTCCCTCTTGTGGTCAAGGACCACTACTTGGTTTCCAGCCACATCATCGTGACAAAGCAAGATAAAACTGCCAGCACAGGTTGGCACAGGTGCACCAAGACGTAAGAGATGACTCAAAGGGTCCTGGGGTATATCATGCCATGATTATAATAAATTAGCATTGTGGAAATCCACCATGGATTTTGCTTGGGCACTTATGGGTAAGCACCTGCACACTAGGAGAAAAGCTATATAACCTAAAGCTGTCAATCAACTTTTCACTCAAATGATGCAAGACACAGGGAGGGACCTATTCTTAGTTTGGACTAATAGAAATGCAAGGAATAAATCATAAGAAGTACACATCTGACTATTCTATTCTCTGTGCCAGACAGACTCTTTTGGCATTATTGTATTCAGTTTTGAATCAATATTTTTTTAATCAAAAATCAAAAATTTTTAGAGATTTACAACTGGGATTTGTCAAATAAACAGTTATTTGGATTGTGAAACTGGTAAGACCTAGAAACTATATTATTAGAAGAAGTTTTAGAAGCACCTGAAATTTTGAGTGTACAGAATAAAAGACTGAAGGAAATTTCTCTTCTAAGAAGTCTTACAAGAATCTCTGTGTTTGTCCAAGGGCTCTCCTTCTTTGCCTGTCTCATATACTGAATATTCATTCATTCTTAGTGGAATATATTATTCCACTCCACTAAGAATTGTGTGGGATACCTGCTGTATGCCTGCTAAATGCCAGGAGATGTTTTAGTCTGGGGGCACATAGTGATAAAGAAAACAGGTAAGATTCCTGCTCATAGAATGGACTCTGTGGCATCACAGACATTAAAGTACACACATTAGTGACAGGGACTGTGAGAAAGTAAAATATCAATCATTATTATTATAATTCTCAAAATTATGGTTATTACAATTGAAAGAGAAACATAAAGGAGTTGATTTTTTGAATTGAGTTATGAAACATAAAGGAAATTCAACATGGTTAATTCTAACTTTTCTTATATATTTGGAGAATAGAATTAATACAAACGGCTGAAGTGATAATCTGTCAATTTCATTTGTGTAAATTATTTCTTCCCTCTCTGCCCAGACTGATTGTGAGTTGGATGCATATCTAATATTTTCAAAAGAGGAACTGGCAGCAAGCTTGCTTTGTTGGCATTTTTCTCATGCAGATGATCTAACTATTCCTAGAGATGGTATTGTTTTTACCTGCCTGTCATCACGTTCATTTCTTTATAAAAGCAACCATTTCAGAATATGAACCTTTTAGATTTAGTTTATTCATTTTAAAATACCCTTTTTTTAAACTTTTGTTCATTTCCATTGACATATGAAGTCTGTAGATTCTATGTTACTAAAAGTCTTTGATATTTATCAATTATCTGGAGCTTTCAGACTGATTAATTATTGATAAGCCAAATGAATCAACCTATCAAGACATAATACATATTTAATATTTTCTTGGCATGAAGTGATGCATTTCATGAAGTTTTTTTCATTATATTATCCTTCTCTGTGTTTAAATTTCCAGTGTGCTGTACTGCAATTAGATATGATCCACTTTCAGTAAAGAGAATTTTTTGGTCCTCATATCATACCATATTTTAAACAAACCAAGCATGTAATATAGTTAATCACCGTATATTTTTCATTCAAATGTAGATGACTTTAAATGTATCTTTGTTTGGGATTTGGGGGAGTCTGATAGTCTTTAAGTAGTTTTTAAAGAAGGGGAATGATTAAGTGTTAGGATGGTAGTTACAAAAAAAAAAAAATGTATTTTTTACCAAACAGAGGACGTTTTTGCTGTTCTGACTAGGTATGTCTATAAGTACAAAGTCACTTTTCAAAAATTGATTGGTTCAGATTAGTATTTGTGAAGAACTGTTAAACTTAGATTACAAGGTGCTGTAACCTGTCTCCATGGAATCAATGCTGCATAAACAAATCATCATTCAATCATGGAAAATACCAATTTACTCAACAATGTAAGTTTTTACAAGAGCAACTGCACTCAAACAATGAAATACTTATAATAACATACTCTTAACATACTCATAACATACTCATAACATACTCTTAACATACTCATAACATTCCTGAATAAACATATTCAGGAATCGTTGAAGAGTACATGTGTGTTAGCAGTATTATCCATTTATTAATTTCACAAACGTGTATATACTCTGCACATTATAGTAGATTCGGAGAATGTAACAGCGGAAAGGACAGAAAGGTTTCTACCTCTCAGAGTGTGTAGCGTGAGAGATAAATGCAAGGCCAATTACATAAGTGTGCTGTGATAATGAAAACACCCAGAACTAAGGTAGCAGGTAGTGAACATACCTAACCCTCGGCATTTGTGTGTAGGGGTGGCAAAAGGGGATAAATACAAACTTGCAAGTTGAAGTTGGAGGAAAATAGTTGAAACAGAAGGAAGGGTCCATGCAAATACTCAGGTTTTGAAAAGGGTAATTAGTAACAAAGAGAGGAAGGAAGGCAAATGAGAAACAGTTACATGAACCTAATGTAGCAAACAGCGCAGGTGTTTTAGATAAACATTAGTGACTAAGTAAACAAATGAAATAGTTAAAAGTTTGTGAGCAAGTGGGGGAACAATAGTGGAAAGACGCAAGAATTAAAAACGAAAAGGAAGAAAACTCAGAAAAAGATTAAAATTTAGAACATTTATGACTTTATTGTCTAAAAGGTAAGTGTGATAATGACATCCATGGATTGGATAATGTGTTGTATGGGTGCCATTTAGTATTATTTTAAATACATCTTCATTGCAGTAGATGTTTGGGAAAAACTGGACAGATTTATCACAGGATTTCTTAGAGCCTTTAATATTCTAATGTTCTTACAGAAAGAAATATTACTGTGTAGCTTTCTCCCATATTTCTTGACCATGATATTTTTTCCAGTACTATTTCCAGGGATTAAGTTTCTGAGAAACACAACGGGAAATGTATTAACAGAGATATATCCAAAAAATGGAAGGGAGAAGGTGATTAAAGCAACCTTATTTGTTTTTCCTGAGTTTGGAGAATTGACAAGGACAGGAAAACCCCTTTCTGCCACATCTCTTCCTACCAGTTATTTGTCTGCTATCATTTATTTTTCAAGCATAAATCCCATGATGTCCTGTATGTATCTATGTGGTGGTTTACTTGCTAAGAGATGTCTGACTCTTTTGCGAACCCATGGACTTTAACCCATCAGACTCCTTTGTCTATGATATGTATGTATGTTTGCATGTACATATATGTACACATCTATATATTGTCACCCTGTTTATTTAACTTATATGCAGAGTACATCATGAGAAACGCTGGACTGGAAGAAGCACAAGCTGGAATCAAGATTTCCAGGAGAAATATCAATAACCTCAGATATTGAGATGACACCACCCT
>NW_011495084.1:9289347-9291877 GCF_000754665.1 Bison bison bison | reverse complement strand
CAAAACAAGAGACATTACTTTGCCAACAAAGGTTCATCCAGTCAAGGCTATGGTTTTTCCTGTGGTCATGTATGGATGTGAGAGTTGGACTGTGAAGAAGGCTGAGCGCCGAAGAATTGATGCATTTGAACTGTGGTGTTGGAGAAGACTCTTGAGAGTCCCTTGGACTGCAAGGAGATCCAGCCAGTCCATTCTGAAGGAGATCAGCCCTGGGTGTTCTTTGGAAGGAATGATGCTAAAGCTGAAACTCCAGTACTTTGGCCACCTCATACAAAGAGTTGACTCATTAGAAAAGACTCTGATAATGGGAGGAAAAGGGGACGACAGAGGATGAGATGGCTGGATGGCATCACTGACTCGATGGACGTGAGTCTCAGTGAACTCCAGGAGTTGGTGATGGACAGGGAGGCCTGGTGTGCTGCGATTCATGGGGTTGCAAAGAGTCGGACACGACTGAGTGACTGATCTGATCTGATATACAAAGGTATACATGCATACATTATATACATATATATATATTTTTGGTTTTCCTTAGAAATCAGTTTTCTATCTTCAAGGAAAGCAGAACACAGTAAGCAAAGATATTCAACAGATTTGACAGTTGTTAAGAGTACTTTATATAAAAAAAGTAGTAATAAAGACATATGATTTAAAATAAATATGAAAAACTTATAAGAAAAAGTAAAAAAATGTGGAAAATTCTATAGAAATATTTCCCCAGCATTCAAACATATTACAGCACAGAAACTCTTCAGGGACCACTAACCAGGGTGTTTATGCATGCCATATGGAAATAGTTCCTCTGCCGTGTGCCTGCACTGCTATCTAAATGGAGAATAAATGTTATGTTAGCAGTATTTTTATATAGCCTAGAATTTTATTTTTTAATTTTTTCTCCATTGCATCTGGATGGTAAATAAAAGATAAAATTCAACTAGGAAGTAGTTATTTGTACAATTTAATACAATAATATGATTTAAAAGGAAACGTTTATAATTTCATCCTTGAAAGAATACGTGGCTTTTCCTTTTTTAAAAACTAAGTTCAATTGGTAGGTAAATATGTGCTCCAACAAAAATAATAAAAGATTTTATAGACTGTTATTCTATACCTTTGAGATAAAGCTAAACATAACAATTAACCTTATATTTAAAGTGCTAATTCAAATAGAACAATTCAGTAACTTTGTAATTTCTAAAGCTAGATGTCTATCTAGAGAATTTTCATAATGCACCAATTTGTTTTCATGATTTTTACTGACCAAATAAGAGTAAAGATGAAAATCATCTTAACATTGTTAACTGTTCTTATTATAAAGTACTGCATCTTATAAAGCATACTTTCCAATCACAGGAAACATGGAAAACATAAAATTATATAAAGAATATTCAAGTTGCAGCTATCCAACCACCCAGTGTTAACTGCTCTTAACCCTTACCATGTTTGTCTACACAGGGATTCTATTTGTACTTCTCTGTTTATGATGTGTTATAGACACACACTGTTTACTTTCAACACAGCATCACACTGTATGTATTCCAAGCCATATATTGCCATTTCCGCTCCCAACTGAACTCTAGGCAGATTCTCCTGTCTACTCAGACATAAGTCTTGTAGTGTACAACGTGGTATCCACAGCTTGCTTCCTTTCCTTATTTCTAGCAGCCTTTTCATGCTGCTATTATTATCACTTCTCCTAGATACTGTTATTGCATACTGCACTACATGCCTACAACAAACCCCCCTCCTTCCTCCATGGGGCCCCAGCAGAGCTGATTTCTGTGAAACTCCTGAAGCCTGAACATCCTTCTATACTCTGGGCAAGAGGGAAGAGAACACCTTTCCCCATGCCTGTAAAATTACGTTTCCCTCAGTGTATTAAAGCTGTGAGGTTTGGCCTCCAGTTTTTGTATATTTTTTTTTAAAAGGTGTTTTATTGTTTACTTATGATTGCAATTTCATTCCTCCATGAAATGAGAGGGTTGGGCAGGAGACACATCTAAGTGACAATTGTCCTCTCCTCTCACACCACTAAAACTTTGTGATTTGTCCACATTTATGACTCTCTGGTGTAGTAGTATAATATCACTTGTTAGTTCTGTGCCTCCAGGGTACAAATATCATATTTGACACATGATAAGCCTTGAAAATTTGTGTGTCAGTGTGGATGTGTGTGGATAGGGTTCAGTTCAGTTCAATCATTCAGTCGTGTCCGACTTTGCAACCCCAGGGACTGTAGCACGCCAGACTTCCCTGTCCATCCCCACTCCCAGAGCTTGCTCAAACTCACGTTCATCATTCATCGGGTTGGTGATGCCCTCCAACTATCTCATCCTCTGTCATCCCCATCTCCTCTTACCTTCAATCTTTCCCAGCATTAGGGTCTTTTCCAGTGAGTCAGTTCTTTGCATCAGGTGGCCAAAGTACTGGAACTTGTAGAAGCTCAAAGAATCTGCCTGCAATGCAGGAGATCCCAGTTTGATTCCTGGGTCAGAAGATCTGCTGGAAAAGGGATAAGCTACCCACTCCA
>NW_011495084.1:9269051-9289247 GCF_000754665.1 Bison bison bison | reverse complement strand
ATATATATATATATATATATATATATGTGTGTGTGTGTGTGTGTGTGTGTGTGTGGTGAGAGGAAGCCATTTTTTCCCTGAATAAATAGTGACTATCTTGGCAAAAAATGCAAAAGGAAATATATATTTAGTTTTAGTATGAAGAAGCATTCACTTTTGCTAAATATAGCACTAAATTTAATCCCAGGTATTTCTCATGTATATTAAGACACTAAAGCACTCATATCATAGACAGAAACCATTGGTTATCTGAGAGCATAAAACTGTACTGCATTGCAGGTGCAAAGCTATGCCACAGGAGTGCAGAGATCCTTCTCAGAATGAATTATCATTAGAAAAATCCCCAAAGAGCCTTTCAGTGATGTTGTCCCATTCATCCTTTTTTTGAGACTTTAGGAAAAGAAAAATCTACAGCAAACACAGAAGATGGCTAATTTCATAGATGATAGAAAAACAACTATTAGGAGACCCAGTTTCACTGAAATTTCTGATTCTCTTCAACTGACGTGCATCCTTTTCTGTTCAGTAAATCATATTTCACAGAGATCTTAGAAATTCTTTTCATGATTTTGGTATATACCCCCTGGGCCCCAGCTCACTAAACAGTCCTGTCAACTTCCACTAAGAAACTATTTCTAGTTCCTACCCAACACAAAATTCTAGAACTACCATCCTTTTGGGGGATACAAATGAAATATGCCTGTCTTCATTCTCAGATTCTCACCAATGAGATTTTCAATATGGGAAACTCAGCAGTTTAAAAAAAGTACAAGTAATTTTTTCTTTAAATAGCAAACACTGGTCAACTTATTATCTACCATATTCTGAAATTTCCTAAAAGCCACCATGTAAGCATAGATGTAGATTTTACTGTTAGCCAGAATACTAAGTAAAAGATACAATTCATGTTTATATTACATGGTTTGTCTTTAATAACATTTGCTAAATCTGTTCTATTTATTTCTAAACTATCAAATATTAACATTTCTGAGTTAAATATAAATAAAATGTATTTCAAGTAATTTCTCATTATTTAAAAATTAAAGTAGAAAATATAACAAATTATAATACTTTTTCAAGACACTCTTTAGAATAATTTTTAATCAATAAAGTCTTGGTTATTGAGTTCATACTTAATAAGGATGCATACTTTTCACTTAAGCTGCTCAATTATGCAGTGGCCACCCCAGATCGTTAGACATCCTTCTGACTTCTCACCAAGTCATCTTTTCCAAAGGGCAGCTGATTTTTATTCTTGTTATAATCCTTTAGTTACCTGTAGGTGAATCTAAAATTCAGCTTTTTTGAGGCCAATTCTGTTAGTAGTAATGTAATTTTGTAAACATTAATAGGTATATAAACACATTCTTGTCTAAGATTAATAAATAGGACACTAGTGGAGAACTCTTAATTCCGAGAGACAACTAGACACAGGGAGATCAAAAAAAGAGAAAGATGTCGGTAGGGTGGGGTGAGGTGAGGGAGTGGGGAGCTCTGGGTACCTGGGTCTTGGTTTGATTCTAGGCCCATGAATTGGCACTTGAGAACCCTCTACTTGCATGCATCATGCCAGGATCCCTGAGATGGCAACAGTCAGTACCACTCCAGTGCCAATGGAGTGCAACCCACAATTCTGTCTGGCCCTATTTTGGGGGGCTCCCAACCTGACAATGGAGCTGCCTGCACACACAAGAATCCAAGAACTCACATACCCCAGTTAGGCAGAAAGCCGAGTTCTCAGGACACAAAAGGAGACAAGAAGGGCATGGCTGTCCCTGAGAGAAAACAGGTCAACAACCAGTCGGGACCCGATAGCAAATTCACAAGTCACCATTCGATTCGGACCAAATCTTACAAATGTATTTGCCTGCCAATCGAATCTGGAAAGAAAGGAATGACATGAAGTTTTACCTTCCTCCCTCCGCCAGGCACCACGATCTTGGAGAGCTGACTTAGAGAATTCTCACCCTCTGCCGGGTTCAGCCAGTTTGCCAGGATCCTGCAGGTTCTGGAGCCAGTGGGGTGTCCCAGGGGTCTCATCTTGGCCAGGAGATCCTGAGGAGGAGGGGAAATAATTTTTCCTCTAAGCTTTACAGTGAGTGCTGGCCTGAGACCCCTTTTCACTAAGGTACCTCCTAAACAGCTAAGCGTACCCAAGTTAAATGTTCTCAGCTGCAGCCACTGTAAAGCAAGATTACCCTGGGTAAGGATACCTGCTTGTTTGGACTTAAAATTTTATTCACCTGACTCCTCACGCTGGGCCCAATCCTGCTTAAGTGGACCCAGTCGGACCCAGAACCAGTTCTGTGATCCCACTCCCAACAGAGTTTCTAAGTCAGCCCCTCTGTTCGACCCCGACTGGTTTCCAGACCATGTCTGGAGTAAGAAACCTTCAAATGAAGCCCGAAGGCTCCAGGAGGGACCGACGGACCGACCCAGAAGCTCCCGAGGCGGGAGACGCCACGAGCTCGGAGCTCAACAGGTATCCCGTCACCTTGCTTGTTGTTCCTGGGGCCGCGGGGGTCTCCTTCGGTTTGTGCTTCTTCCTGTTACTAACAGAACTGTTTAAAAAGATAAAGTGAAGTGTGCTAAACATTTTAAGAGTTTATTTGAGCAAAAATTAATTTGAATTGGGCAGTATCTGGTCTAGAAGAGGGAAAGGAGGAGCTCTGGAGAACTGTTCAAAATGAAAGACTTTTTAAAGGAGAAGGGAGCAGGAAAAAGGGAAAAAAACAAACAAAGAAACAACCTAGGTGAAGAAGAGGTTCAGTTCAGTTCAATTCAGTCCCTCATTCGTGTCCAACTCTTTGCGACCCCATGAACGCAGCAGGCCAGGCCTCCCTGTCCATCACCAACTCCCGGAGTTCACTCAGACTCACTGTCCATCGAGTCAGTGATGCCATCCAGCCATCTCATCCTTTGTCGTTCCCTTCTCCTCCTGTCCCCAACTCTTTCCCATTATCAGAGTCTTTTCCAATGAGTCAACTCTTTGCATGAGGTGGCCAAAGTACTGGAGTTTCAGCTTCAGCATCATTCCTTCCAAAGAAATCCCAGGGCTGATCTCCTTCAGAATGGACTGGTTGGATCTCCTTGCAGTCCAAGGGACTCTCAAGAGTCTTCTCCAACACCACAGTTCAAAAGCATCAATTCTTCGGTGCTCAGCTTTTTTCACAGTCCAACTCTCGCATCCATACCTGACCACAGGAAAAACCATAGCCTTGACTAAACGGACCTTTGTTGGGCAAAGTAATGTCTCTGCTTTTCAATATGCTATCTAGGTTGGTCATAACTTTCCTTCCAAGGAGTAACCGGCTTTTGATTTCTGCAGTCACCATCTGCAGTGATTTTGGAGCCCCAAAAATAAAGTCTGACCCTGTTTCCACTGTTTCCCCATCTATTTCCCATGAAGTGATGGGACCGGATGCTATGATCTTCGTTTTCTGAATGTTGAGCTTTAAGCTAACTTTTTCACTCTCCTCTTTCACTTTCATCAAGAGGCTTTTGAGTTCCTCTTCACTTTCTGCCATAAGGGTGGTGTCATCTGCATATCTGAGGTTATTGATATTTCTCCTGGCAATCTTGATTCCAGCTTGTGCTTCTTCCAGCCCAGCATTTCTCATGATGTACTCTGCATAGAAGTTAAATAAGCAGGGTGACAATATACAGCCTTGACGAACTCCTTTTCCTATTTGGAACCAGTCTGTTCCGTTGGTGAATGCAAAGTTGCTTTCCTTCAGAAATGTCACCGGTCTATCAGGCAGATGACCCTGCTAATGCTGATCAGATGGTTCCTGACTGACTAGTTTAAAACTGCCTTTCTGGGAGAGCCAAAATGGTGATTGTCTGTTGGTGATGTGGGGATTAGCATTAGCAACTCTATCTTGGACCTGTTGTCTTGCTTTTAATACTTAATGATTAAATGTAATGTCATGCTTCAAAAGTCTTCTTCATTATAATTGTAAATTAAATTAAATATTTAGTGCTTTCTTGAATATTTTACCTTCATGTGTTATGTATTTGTTTTTATTTTCAAACTTTTTGGTAAGAATACAAAAAGGATTGTTGTTGCTTAGTACCTAAGTTGTGTCTGACTCTTTGCGACCCAGTGGACTACAGCCCACCAGGCTCCTCTGTCCATGAGATTTCCCAGGCAAGAATACTGGAATGGGTAGCCATTCCCCTCTTCAATAGATTGTCCTGACCCAGGGAGCAAACCTGTGTCTACTGCATTAGCAGGCAGATTCTTTACTGCTGAGCCACCAGGGAAGCCCTCTACAAAGGATACAGCTGTGTAATATTTTTCTAAATGAATAGTTGATATTCTCAACATCCTTAATTGATTTATCTATCCTCTTCCCATCTATTTGGGATACATATTTTCCAAATGTCCTATTTAATCCATCTCTGAACACTATTTAATTGACCTATTTGTCTATTATGTTTCTCAAATAGTTGTTCATTAGAGAAGATGTCCCTTTAGCCAATATGATTGGCATTAGTATTTTCTCATTTAACAATAAAAAAACCCCAAAAAAACAAAAAAACTGGTGGCTCCCCTGGTGGTTCAGTGGTAAAGAATTTACCTATGATGCAGGAGAGGAGGGTTTGATTGCTGGATGGGAAAGTTTCCCTGGAGGAGGAAACAGCAACCCACTCTAGTGTTCTTGCATGGGAAATCCCATGAACAGAAGAGTCTGGCAGGCCATGGTCAATGGGATCTCAAAAGAGTTGGACATGACTTACTGAATAAACAACAACAACATCTAATAATAATAATAAAAACTGGTTAGAGCAGAAAATCATAAAAATATATCATACCATAAATATTTTAATTTAAAGTGTATGACTGCATGTTTGCCAGTCTCTTGAATTAGATCTCAGGTATTTATGGTTCTACTGTTAATTTTTGTGTCATCAATTTTGCATTTAATGATGCTCTTATACCTTTATAAGAAGAGGGACAAGTCTTAGAGGAAGACTTTCATGAGTAATCCGAGTGAGAATCCTTCTAGCTTTTTTTGATTTGTACCTTAGTCTGTTGGCGTTTTCTCATCCACTCTAGTTCAAATTATTTTTTCAGCAATTTACTGTTGTATTTTTCTAAAACATTTAACTTAGTTTTCATAGAAACAGTCTTTTTTCAGAACTTATATTTTGTGGGCTTACATAGTATTTGATTAAATTAGGTAATTATTTGGTATATATAGGTATAGACAGTTCTGAGTTTTAGTTTTGCTTCTAAGAAAGCAATCAATGGACTCACCTGTGGGAACAGAGTGTGAATGCAACAGAATGTGGTCCATTGGCTCTGTTTTCAGTGTGCAGAAGGCATCACATGCTATGTTTCATAGTGGAACTAGAGCTCATCAGTTAAATTGGTAGATTAGTTAAGAGAAGGATAATTGTACTTCACTTGTGTTGTTATCATCTGGGAATCTTGTTATAAGAAATGCATATTTTTATGCTCTAGCCTTGACCTAGAAAATCAGAATTTTTAGTGTTTGACTCATAGGGAAGTTTGAGAGTTAAAATGCATCCTAGATGATTCTTCTGCATTATTTTAGAGCCAGGGTTTTATAACTTCACTGCTATCAAGCTACTCTAATTTATGTAACTCTATTATACTTTAATATTCTGTAGTGCTTCTCCCTCAGTTTTCTTAATTTCCTTGGCTAGTTCTGTATGTTTATTTTAACAGATCAAAGTTAAAATTTTACTTTCAAATTACCTCATTGCAGGTCATATTGATTCAATGGATTAATTTAGAGAGAATTAGCATCTTAACATTCTGACATTTTGTTTTCCACAAACAAGTTACGTGTTTCCATTTATTCAAGGCTTTTAATTTGCCTCACTAGGGCTTTAAGGTTTTCTCTGTATAAGTCCTATGCAATTGTTAAGTTTCTTCCTAAATGTTTTATCTTTTTTTATTCCTATTTAAAAGAAGATTGATTTACCTTTAACTTTTCTAACTCACTTTGGTTTATGTATTGAAAGGCTTTTGCTTTTATATTTTGATTTTGTAATGTCTCCTGATTCATTTTTTAAATTGTTTCTAGTAACTTTACTCTTCAGTTTGTTCTTTTGAGTTTTCTAAATATATAGTTTTGTGTATTCTAAATATATATATAGTGGAGGTGATAGCATTCCAGTTGAGCTATTTCAAATCCTGAAAGATGATGCTGTGAAAGTGCTGCACTCAATATGCCAGCAAATTTGGAAAACTTAGCAGTGGCCACAGGACTGGAAAAGGTCAGTTTTCATTCCAATCCCAAAGAAAGGCAATGACAAAGAATGCTCAAGTTCATTTCAGTTCAGTTGCTCAGTCATGTCCGACTCTTTGTGACCCCATGAATCGCAGCATGCCAGGCCTCCCTGTCCATCACCGACTCCCGGAGTTCACTCAGACTCACGTCCATCGAAAAAAGAATGCTCAAACTACTGCACAATTGCACTCATCTCACATGCTAGTAAAGTAATGCTCAAAATTCTCCAAGCCAGGCTTCAGCAATATGTGAACCATGAACTTCCAGATGGTCAAGCTGGTTTTAGAAAAGGCAGAGGAACCAGAGATCAAACTGCCAATATCTGCTGGATCATAGAAAAAGCAAGAGAGTTCCAGAAAAACATCTATTTCTGGTTTATTGACTATGCCAAAGCCTTTGACTGTGTGGATCACAATAAACTGTGGAAAATTCTGAAAGAGATGGGAATACCAGACCACCTGACCTGCCTCTTGAGAAACCTATGTACAGGTTAGGAAGGAACAGTTAGAACTGGACATGGAACAACAGACTGGTTCCAAATAGGAAAAGAAGTATGTCAAGGCTGTATATTGTCACCCTGCTTATTTAACTTCTAGGCAGAGTACATCATGAGAAACGCTGGGCTGTAAGAAGCACAAGCTGGAATCAAGAGTGCCAGGAGAAATATCTAACCTCAGATATGCAGATGACACCATCCTTATGGCAGAAAGTGAAGAGGAACTAAAAAGCCTCTTGATGAAAGTGAAAGAGGAGAGTGAAAAAGTTGGCTTAAAGCTCAACATTCAAAAAATGAAGATCATGGCATCTGGTCCCATCACTTCATGGGAAATAGATGGGGAAACAGTGGAAACAGTGTCAGACTTTATTTTTTGGGCTCCAAAATCACTGCAGATGGTGACTGCAGCCATGAAATTAAAAGACGCTTACTCCTTGGAAGAAAAGTTATGACCAACCTCGATAGCATATTGAAAAGCAGAGACATTACTTTGCCAACAAAGGTCCGAGGACAGAGGAGCCTGGTAGGCTGCAGTCCATGGGGTCGCGAAGAGTCAGACACGATTGAGCAACTGAACTGAAATATATAGTCATATCTACTGCAAACAATAATCCATTTTTTCTTTTCCTTCTCACAATTTTTATTTCTGGTTTCTCTTTCCAAATGCACTGACTTTCAGAATGGGAGTTTCCTGTTCTGCAATGTGGAACTGGGTCTACTAGGAGATCTTGTTTATTCTTCTTGTTACTGCTGCTGCTGCTGTTGCTAAGTTGCTTCAGTCGTTCCAACTCTGTGTGACCCCGTAGACGTCAGCCCACCAGGCTCCTCTGTCCCTGGGAGTCTTTTGTTACTGGCCCATGCCATAGCAGTCTAAGGAAATGGTGCTGAGGACTTACAGAGCTGCACCATTTTCTTCTTGAATAATCTTCTCCAAGGTGTGGAAGGTTGCATCTCCCTATTTGCTTCAAAGTGCCCAGTATTTGGCAAATCTTTTTCTTAATTTGTGTTTTAAATTTGTAGGTTTTTTTCCTTAAACAAGGAAGATGCTGTGTTTTTGTTATTATTGGGTTTCATATAGAATCATTACTTTTATGTATCTAATTATCACAGGAGGTCTTCTTCAGCTTTTTTAAAGACTTTCTGAAAAATATATCATTTGGATTTTAATTTTGTCTTTCTCTTTTACATGAATTTACATAGTCAGATGTAGGTTTTTTTATGTGTAACTTGGTTCATCATTGTCATAGAAGGTTGCAGAAGGTAATTGTTGAAGCTGGATAATGAAATCACAGGAATTCATGCTATTATCATTCCTTTTTGTATGTTTATAGATTTTCAAAATTAAAAAGATTAAGAGGACATTGAGTACAAAAAGGTAGTTTTCTATTTTGAGATCTCACATTTACCAAGTATTTTCTCTTATGATTTTATTTGTAGTTAATTATTTAATTTAGAATTGTTTTGTATGATGTTAGGTGAGCATATGCTATTCCCACCCCCACAAAGAGGTAATCAATTATCCCAGCGCTATTTATTGAAGAAATTTTCCTCTTTCTTTGTCCTCCCTCCCTAGACAGAATTATGATGCTACCTTCATGTCATGTAACATCATCATGTTCGTCTATTTCTGGATAAATTATCCATTTGTCAAGTCTTACATAATAATCTAATTACAGCTTTTGTGATTTTAATTCACTTTAGTATTGGTCATAGCAAATCTTTATTTTACTCAAAAGTTTCCTTGGATCTTTTAACCCATTCACTCTTCTTAATAAACTTTGGAACTCATTGTGTCAACTTCTGATAACAATCACTGGAATATTATTTTTTATTCAAGAATACTAGTTAATATATAATTTAACATAATAAGTGATATATATGAAAGTATATATTGAAACCACAATTTTTAAATATGATTATTTAGCCTTATTTTCACAAAATGATAAACAGTTTATATCTCTTTTAATGGATATGTATTTTTATTTTAAATATAGCAGGTGTGTACATGTCAGTCCCAAATGCTCAATCTTTCCCTCCCCCTGCCCTTCACAACTAGTAACCATAAATTTGTTTGCTAAATCTCTGAGTCTGTTTGTTTTGTAAATAAGTTCATTTGTATTTTTTTAAGGTTCTGCATATGAGTGATGTCATATGATATTTCTCTTTCTCTGACTTCACTTAGCATGAAAATTTCTAGTCCACCATGTTTCTGCAAATGGCATATTTCATTATTTATAATGACTGAGTAATATTTTATTGTTTATATGTATCACATCATCTTTTATGGGGTGTAATATAAAGAGAATTAAATCTACATAGTAGAGAAGACATTCAGTGTCTTTTCAGCTTGGTGCTTAGTGTGGTTTTCCAATGGTTTTAGTTTTAAAATTCTCAGTAAAATTGAGTAGTTTTTTTCATATATGTCTAGCACATTTTTGTAATTTTTTTTTTTTGTAATTTTTTAAATGAAGTTTGTGCACTTTGTTGCTGCTGCTGAGTCGCTTCAGTAGAGTCCCACTCTGTGTGACCCCATGGACTGCAGCCTTCCAGGCTCCTCCGTCAGTGGATTTTCCAGGCAAGAGTACTAGAGTGGGGTGCCATTGCCTTCTCCAATGCACTTTGTTAGAAGTTGTGGATTATATATATATTTTTCCTAATAAATTTTATATTTTCATGAGTTATATAGTAATAATGGTATTTGTTTGCTTAATTTAGTGTATACCTCTTTATTAACTAATTTATTAATTTTATCATTTTTTCTAGATTTGTTTGCATTTACTGAGAAGATAACTTATCAGTAAATAATTGACTTTTCATTTTATTCTTTATATTATTCATTGGACAAGGGCTCCAGAATAATCTCATAATGATGATACTGGCTAAACTTAACACTATTTCTGATTTTAATAGGCATTTCTCTAGTGGTTTATTGTTAATTGTGATATTGTAGGTTGATTTCATTTTAAAATAATTTTGGAACTTTGCTAATTTCTTGTTTTGAAATTTTGTTTTTAATACTGACAGATTCTGACTGGTGTTTCAACTTTACAGTTGTTTGACTTTAAAATTGTAAAGGGAAAGTGATTCGGTAGAAACCACATTTGAATTTTGATCTTTTCCTGGGCCAGTGATATGTGGTAGATACTTTCTCAATACTCTCATGATGTGGAGCAGTGGCCGTGAGCTGCAGCTCTTGACCAGCCATGTGATCATAAGTGTAAACAACAAATATACGTTCTGTACCCTGGAGGTCATTCTGTTTATTCCTTTCAGTATGGTATTCAATAAATTCCATGCAATATTCAACACTATTATAAAGTAGGCTTTATGTTAATAATTTTGCCCAACTGTAGGCTGCTGTAAGTGTTCTGAGTGTGTTTAAGATAGGCGAGGCTAAGCTATGGTGTTTGGTAGGTTAGTGTATTAAATACATTTTCAACATGATATTTTCATTTTTGATTGAGTTTATTAGGATGTAACTCCATAGCAAGTTGAGGAAGATCTGTACTTCAGCTCTATCATGTGTCAAAATGGATCTTATTCAATATTTCATTTCTAATCAGTTTTATATTTATTTTTATTCTTAATTTTATGTTTATGGTTTCCATTTATTAGACTTATTCAAAATTTGACTCATGAGTTAACAGAAAAAAAATCTGGCTCTTAGATTTACTCTTTATTCTGTTTCTATTTTTAATTAATATTTGCTTTAATCTTTATTTCTTGGGCTTTATGCAGTGATGCTTTTTCTAACTTTTTGAGCAGAGCATTTTACTACATGCTTTCACTCTTTTCATTTACTAATGGAAGTATTCTATAAATTTTCCTTTAGTAGAACTTTGGCCATAAAGCATATGCTGTTTTGTTTTTCAGTTTTTACAGTGTTACATTGGTCTCTGCCATACAGCAACGTGAATCAGCCATAATTACACGTATATCCCCTCCCTCCTAAGTCTTCTTCCCCTCCTCCCATCCCACCCCTCCAGGTCCTCACAGACACCAGACTGGGCTCCCTGTGCTCTACAGCAACTTCTCACCAGCTAGCTGCTGACACATAATAGTGTATATATGTTGGTGCTACTTCTCCATTTGTCCCACTCTCTCTCTCCCCCACTGTGTCCACAAGTCCTTTCTCTACATCTGTGTCTCCATTCCTTCCCTGCAAGTGGGCATCAATATCATTTTTCTAGAATCCGTATGTATGTGTTAATATACTTTTTTTTCCTCTAACTTACTTTACTCTGTATAACAGGCTGCAGGTTCATCTACCTCACTGGAAGTGACTCAAATTTGTTCTTTTTCTAATGACAGTGATATTCCATTGTATATATGTACCACATCTTTATCCATTCATCAACCATACACTTTTGATAGCATATCAGTTACTATTCAAGCAAGAATGGAACTTGTCAAATAATACTTTATTTGAGAAATCTATAGGCTCTTTATTATTGGATTTTTCTCTGTGAATGCTAACATACACCTGGTATTGAGGTTCCCACCCATTAGAGAGAAAACCCTCTATATTTCCACATCAATAGTTAGAAAGACTAGTTATTACTCTGATAGTACTGTGTAGTAACCCACTGAAAATTCTTATGATTTTCAATACAGAGATTTATTTTCCATTCTGGACTTAGGAAGTCAGCCTGAGCAGCTTCCTTCAGGCTCTAAGTCAAGATCAGCTCTCTGCTCATTACTATGTGGTATGGCTTCTACTCATTCCACTGGTTAAAGTAGAGCATATGACATGTCCAAATGGGTTGGAAAAGTATACTTTGCTTATACAGAAATTATGGGAAGGATAGAGAAGGAAGAATTGTGAAACAGTAACAAAGTCAACTCTAATCATTATGACAGAACAAATGTTAGATTTTTCTTTCCAGATCTTTTAGAAATAGCAGATGAATAGGAGCAGGTGCTTAGTCACTCAGTCATGTGACCCCATGACCAGTAGCCCACCAGGCTCCCCTGTTCATGGGATTCTCCAGGCAAGAATACTGGAGTGGGTTGCTATTTCCTTCTCCAGGGGAGCTAAACTTGAAGTGTTAACTAGGCCCAGAATCCAGTAAAGCACCTACTTCAAGCAGATTTAGAGACTGGAGCAATTCTTGCCATCTGTGTCAGGGGATGCTGGTGTGTGCATGCTCAGTTGTGTCTGACTCTGCAGTCCTGTGGACCATAGCTCTTCAGGCTCCTCTGTATATGGGATTCTTTACACAAGAATAGTGGGGAGGGTTGCCATTTCCTTCAGGGAATTCTCCTGACCGTGGGATTGAACCCATGTCTCCTGTGTCTCCTTGCATTCAAGTGCATTCTTTACCACTGAGTCAAGTCCCGTGTGTAAGGGGAAGAGGTAACCAGTATAAAGGTTACTTTATAAACTCGGGTGTGAATGAAATGGCACATTTCTTTTATTTCTTTAAACTATGTTAGGCTCTGAGTTTTTCTACCACCTAGGGATTTATAACAATAATATTCCCTGTCTTTCCCATTCTGTCCCTGAACATTACAAAACAATTTGGGGAGCTTATGTGGTTCCCAGAAAATGTGGGAAAGGTCTCTGATTACCAACCTATCAAAATTGCTCCAGATATCTTTATCCTCCCACAACTGTAGAAAAGAGGAGGAATATGCAACAAAAGGTTAATAGCAGTTACTCTGAGAATGGAAGTGCACAGGTGAAAGATGTGACTGGAGAGGAGGGGATTTTTTTTTTTTTCCCTTTTCTATGTTTGTAATTATAAGTGATGGGTTTTTAATCAGCATTTTTGTGTTCTTGATATTTTTCAGGTAAAAATAAAGATAAAGATAGTACTAATTTCATCAGGTTGTTAGGAAGATGAAATGAATAATACATATAAATGATTTAACGCAGTGTCTGCATAGTAAGCTCCTTAACTCGCTGTGTGGGATTGTCCTGTTGTTAACATGATTACATTAGAAGTTATATTTCCTAAAATTTCCTTCCTTGTATTCTACTGAGTAAGAATTGGCTGAAAGTGAGGTTGCTTTATTTTTGAGAGGCAAAAGAGGAGCTGCAGCCCTGTTCTGAAGGTCACTGTGGGTTAGAGATTGTGAGAAGTTGCAGTTATGTGAGCAGGATTCATCTTGTCCTTGCTCTTGCTCACTCCATTTCTAGAATCTCCCTGACTGTCTTTCCTCCTAACCCACAGCAGCTAGTCCCATCACAATATGCTTAATTATGAACTAACAGAAGAGGCCATGGAAAGTTAAGCTCTTTTGATAGCTTGTATTAGCTCCTCTTTTTAATAACTTTCCCAGGAACCAGATGCTTCAGGCTTCCATATAACCCTCCAAGCTCCAGCTCATTCAGCTGTGTCAGGACTAGTTAGTGAACATTCTTTATAGTTATTAAAATATTCAAATTTATATTGATGCTATTAACAATGTGATATGAATTGAGGATAATGTGATTTAATATCATTCCAGATCAAAGGTAAATAAAGTGAAACATTCTATCACATTGTCACTTTCTGTGTATTAAAGATAATAGAATAATAAACATTTCTTAGTGATAACATTATGTGGTCAGTTATTGTAGCTACATTGTCAAGTAATGAAAGAGCTTAATTACCCATTTCCTAAAATCATTGCATTTTCTACTTATAACTGCATAGCATAGAGCAAAAGAGTCTTCCTGTCTTTGAAAAGAAATCAAAGCATTCATATGAGGCATTCAAAACTTGAGAACCTGCAGTGAGAGAATCACATCAACTATGATAAGAAAATATCCTCTCACAAGTAAGATTTCACCCACATAATTGAATGATCATGACAAGCTGTGATCAATAATACCAAATTTCCCCAGGGACTCTTTCTTACCCATTGTTACATTTCTGAAAACCGATTTGTAGTTCAGAATTCACTCACTTCAAAAGCAGGTTTGAGAATCTTGTGAAGAAACAAGAGATAGACTTACTAATATCTCCAGGGCATTTACACTTAAATATTATCCATATAGAATTTACATTATTGTGGACATCAGTATGTATTTAATTAGCAGAAACTGAATAGATGATGTCTGTAATTCATGATTATAATTTTTAATTTTAATAAATTAAATATTTTAATTTTTATAAATTTAATTTAATTTAAATTTAATTTAATAAACACCAAAAATTTATACTGGTAAAAATAAAAGAATATGAAACACACTGGGTGCGTAAAATATGTATTTTCAGTGCTAACGTTAAAAAATACTATCAGCATAATAAACTTATTTACATCACCATCTGTTCAAGTATTAAACTACACCAATACAAATTATGTCATAGCTCTATAAATAAAGGCAGCGAAATACAATCAAAATATATAGTATCATAATACAGTATATTAAAGCACATCAAGATTTCAGTCACCAAGGTATTGATTTCCATGGAGTCATAATTAATTCATATTCTATTTCCCATGGAGTCATAATTAATTCATATTCTATCTCTTCTGTGTACAGAGAAAAGTACGCAAACAAGAGGAGTTTTCATTCACAACTCCTCTTCTGCCAAATTCCAAATGAAATGAAACTAAAGCAAGCATGCTACAAAATTTGATTCAAAGGAAACCTCAGACACTGAAGCCATTAAGCACACATTTCTAAATAAAAAATGAGTTGTCTTCAAGCTGTCTTGACATGGTCTGCAAAGTCTCACTGCATAAAACAGCAGCTCAGCAGTTTGTCAGAGAGCTCCTGAGATAAACAAAAAGCAAATCAGGCTTCTTTCTCCCTGTCTTTGCATTTCAGCTTCTTCTTGACAGAAAAAAAAAAAAATGTTCTTCACTCTCTAAGAGATCTGCAAATATAGCATTTGGGCATTGCCTTTTGATTTGAGAATAGGTTTACAAAAATGGAGAAATAATGTGCTGACATATGAAAAAGATGTCTACTAATTCATTTAAGATTTTGAAAATTAATTTTATTAGGTATATCAACCACTGGTAATTAAAACTTAATTTCAGAAAAATTTAAGGTGATTATATTTAAGAGCAGAGGATCTGGATTCAAAAAGTTGGCCTTGAATTTTATTTATATATATACTGTCTCCAACTTTGGCAAATATACTTGACCTATCTGGGCCTCAGTTTCTCTGTCTTTAATGGGAGTAATGAAGGTACTTACCTCACAGCCGTCTTAAGAGTCAAATTAGTTAATATATATTTTGGAACAATATTTCCTGCTATGTAGTAAATTTTATATGTGCTAGTTCTAATATAAAATTATATTATTTGTTTTGCTTATTATTCAATTCCTAGATGTTTTCTGTAACCTGTAACCTTTGCTACTATGCAGTCATCTAAGTTTCATTAGCCATACTCTACTATTATATTCTACAAACCTACTTCTGGATTTCTAGACCTATGATAAACCAAATTATATATCCAGAGAGATGAGATAGGATGTAGAGTTAAGCAACAGTGGGTGCCCCTAACTTTTTATTTTATTTATTTACTTATTTAATTTTTATTGGAGCATAGTTGATTTACAGTGTGTTTCAGGTGTACAGCAGAGTGAATCAGTTATACATATATAAACTCTTTTTTAGGTTCTTTTCCCATATAGGTCATTATAGAGTATTGCATAGAGTTCCCTGTGCTATACAGTAGGTCCTTATTAGTCATCTATTTTATATATAGTACTGTGTATATGTCACTTCCAATCTCCCAATTTATTCCTGGGAAAACTACGTGTAGCTATCCAGTTTTACCCCTTCTTTTCCTCCTGGTAACCATGATTATTTTCCATTGAATTGGCAAAAAAGTTCATTTGAGTTTTTCTGTAAGATGTTATGGAAAAACGTGAATGAACGTTTTGGCCAACCCAATACATCTGTGGTTGTATTTCTGTTTTGTAGATAAGTTCATTTGTGCCATTTTTAGATTGCATGTATAACTGATATCATATGATATTTGTCCTTCTCTCACTTCCTTTACTCAGCATGACAGTCTCTAAGTGCATCTATGTTGCTGCAAATGGCATTATTTCATTCTTTTTTTATGGCTGAGTAATATTCCATTGTATATATGTAGCACATCTTCTTTATTCATTCCTCTGTCAATGGGCATTTAGGTTGCTTTCATGTCATGGCTGTTGTAAATAGTGCTGCAGCGAACAATAGGATCCATATATCTTTTTGAATTATAGTTTTCTCCAGGCATATGCACAGTAGTGGGATTGCTGGGGCTTATGGTACTTCTATTTTTAATGTCTAAGGGAACCTCCATACTTTTCTCCATGATGGCTGTGCCAGTTTGTATTCCCACCAACAGTGTAGGAAAGTTATCTCTTCTTTATACTCTTCTCTAGCACTTATTATTTGTAGATTTTTTGATAATGTCTTTCTGACTAGTGTGAGGTGACATGTCATTTCTTTAATAATTAGTGATGTTGAACATGTTTTCATGTGCTTTTTGGCCATCTGTATGTCTTTTTGAACAAAAGTCTGTTTAGATCTTCTGCCCATTTTTTGGATTTTTAAAAAATTTCTTAATACATATATTTTATTGAAGTATAGTTTACTTATAATGTTTCAGGTGTTCATACTAGGGGGGTCAAAATGTCATAAATTTTTTAGTTAGCAAAAAAGTTCATAAATTTTCTAAGATATATATACTATTATATATATATATATTATATATATATATACACACACACATACACATACATCAAGGGTTTTCTATTACATTTGATAAAGGCTTGAGAAAGAACATTGAAAAAATAAAAGATGGAGAAATTGGAAAACATAAGCTAAATTAAATGGAGGCATTGAATATGAAATAGAAAAAGTGAAGCAAACTAGAAAAAAGTAAAAGATCCTCATATAGTCCAGTTGTTTTTTAAGCATGGCTGCTTATTAGAAACATATCTGGTACTTCGGAGAAAAGCAATAACTGAGTAATTGTATTTTTCCAAAAGTTCCAAGATAATTCTGATATACATCTGGATTTTAAAAAGTGATTGCAGTTTTTTTTTTAATTAAATGGTAGTTTTGGTGATATAGAAGTCTATTATTTTTCTGTTGACCAATCATGATACAATGGTATTGAGTGAGTAATAGTTACATAATCACAATAGTAAAAGATGTTTATCAGTTTTCATAGTTAATAGTCGGACAAAAAATAATTGCAATTGCAAGCCATAATGGAAACATGATTGACCTAACAATATAAAATAATTATATGCAGTTTGGGGAAGGTCAAGCAGAGTGATGTGGTAACATGCACATGTTTCACCCACCTAACCACTCTATGTCTTTTGGTTGGCTCATTTAATCCACTGTCATTGAAGATAATTCTCGATATATGATCCTATTGTTGTTATTCAGTTGTCCAGTTGTGTCTGACTCTTTGTGACCCCATTGGGGTCACAGGTCTCACCATCTCCTGAAGTTTGCTCAAGTTCATGTCCATTGCATCGGTGATGCCATCCAGCCATCTCGTCCCCTGACTCCCTCTTCTCCTTCTGTCCTCAATCTTTCCCAGTATCAGAGACTTTCCCAATGGATCCTATTACCTTTTTTTAATTGTCTTGGGCTTATTTTCTGTAGGTTTTTTTCCTTGCCTTGTTTACTGCCTAAAGAAATTCCTTTAGCAGTTATAAAGCTGGTTTGGTTATAAAGCTAAATTGTCTTTACTTTTGCTTGTCTGGGAAGCTTTTGATTTCTCCATCAAATCTGAATGAGAGTCTTGTTTGGTAGAGTATTCTTGGTTGTAGTTTCTTCCCTTTTCTTACTTTAAATATATTATGCCATTCCCTTCTGTCCTGTAGAGTTTGTTGATAATCTGGTGGGAGTTCCTTTGTCAGATTAGGTGACCATAGATGCATGAATTTATCTCTGGCTTTCTATCCTGTTCCATTAATCTGTATTTCTGTTTTTGTGCCAGTACCACACTCTTCTGATAATCTGTATTTCTGTTTTTGTGCCAGTACCACACTCTTCTGATTGCTATAGCTTTGTAGTATAGTCTGAAGTCAGGGAGCTTGGTTCCTCTTAGCTCTGTTTTTCTTTCTCAAAATTGTTTTTTCTATTTGGAGTCTTTTGTGTTTCCATGTTGTTGTTTAGTTGCTAAGTTGTGTCCAACTCTTTTGTGACCGCATTTTCTGTAGCCCACCAGGCTCCTCTGTCCATGGGATTTCCCAGGCAAGAATACTGGAGTGGGTTGCCATTTCCTTCTCCAGGGGTTCTTCCTGACCCAGGGATTGAACCAGCATCTCTTGCATTGGCAGGCAGATTCTTTACCACTGAGCCATCTGGTAAGCCCTGTGCTTCCATACAAATTGTAAATTTTTTTGTTCTAATTCTGTGAAAAGTGTCATTGGTAATTTGACAGGAATTGTATTGAATTTGTAGATTGTTTTGGGTAGTACAGTCATTTTGATAATATAGACTCTTCCAATCCAAGAACGTATCCCTAGATCTATTTGTGTTATCTTTGATTTCTTTTGTCAGTATCTTACAGATTTTTTACTACAAGTCTTTTATCTCCTTAAATTGGTTTATTTCTAAGTATTTTATTCTTTTTGGTGTAATAGTAAATGGAATTATTTTCTTAATTTCTCTTTCTGGTCTTTTGTTGTTAGTATGTAGAATGCAAGCAATTTCTGTGTGTTAATTTTTTATCCTGAAACTTTACCAAATTCACTGAGGAGCTCTAGTGGTTTTCTGGTAGCATTTTTAGGATTTTCAATGTGTAGTATCATGTCAACTTCAAACAGTGACTGTTTTACTACTTCCTTTCCAATTTGGATTCCTTCTGTTTCTTTTTCTTCTCTGATTGCCATGACTAGAACCTCCAGGACTATGTTGAATAAGCCTGTAGTGTTTCAAAAGCACTTATAAGGAAAGAGAATTCTGGTTTTCTATTTCTCAAGATTACTCATAAACAAAACTGAAGTTAGCAGATTGTTCTAGATTTTCTTCTGTAGTGGTGGTTCCTTGCTATACCCCGCAACCAATGCTCAAGAGGAGTTCTTTCCTTGAGAATTTGTGTTGGGTTTAGCATCTTGACACAGTGGTTCACACTTGCATCTTTCCCTTATTCTTCAGTTCATTTGCTGTCATCCCAGTCCCCATGAGACATACCCAAATTTTATATCTCTCATAATCTTGCCCTCTGTTAGGCAGTACTGGATTATAGTGTGTTCATCGAAAAAAAAAAAAAAAAAAGAAGAAAAAAGAATCCCACCTAGAACATTAGCTAAGGGATATGTTACCCTTCCTAGATAGTGCCTCAACCTCCCTCCTTTTGCCTTGGATAGCTCTTACAAATAACACTTACTAGCCTATTTAATATACACATTTTGAATCAATTTGAAGGCCATCAGAGTTCATATGTAAAAGATAATACTTCCTCATACACTAATCTGTTATGGAAAAAGTGCTCCTTGGAATGGGCTTCACAGGTGCCGCTAGTGGTAAAGAACCTGCCTGCCAATGCAGGAGACATAGGAGATCTGGGTTCGATCCCTGGGTGGGGAAGATCCCCTGGAGGAGGGCACAGCAATCCACTCCAGGATTCTTGCCTGGAGAATCCCATGGAGAGGAGCCTGGCAGGCTACAGTCCATAGGGACACACAGAGTTGGGCATGACGGAAGTGACTTAGCAGGCACACATGTTCCTTGGCATTCCCTTTGGAAAAGAATGCCTTACATGCAATGTAGTGGAATATATTCAAACATTTAAATGATTATACTTACAGAAAGACTTGGTATAGATGAAAAATATGCATAAAATTAAAAATTACACTTACTCTATTAGTAAAAATATTTGAACTAAGTATTAATTTTTTCTTTTTTTTTAAAATTTTATTTTATTTTTAAACTTTACATAATTGTATTAGTTTTGCCAAATATCAAAATGAATCCATCACAGGTATACATGTGTTCCCCATCCTGAACCCTCCTCCCTCCCCATACCATCCCTCTGGGTCGTCCCAGTGTACTAGCCCCAAGCATCCAGTATTGTGCATCGAACCTGGACTGGCAACTCGTTTCTTACATGATATTTTACATGTTTCAATGCCATTCTCCCAAATCTTCCCATCCTCTCCCTCTCCCACAGAGTCCATAAGACTGTTGTATACATCAGTGTCTCTTATGCTGTCTCGTACACCGGGTTATTGTTACCATCTTTCTAAATTCCATATATATGCGTTAGTATACTGTATTGGTGTTTTTCCTTCTGGCTTACTTCACTCTGTATAATAGGCTCCAGTTTCATCACCTCATTAGAACTGATTCAAATGTATTCTTTTTAATGGCTGAGTAATACTCCATTGTGTATATGTACCACAGCTTTCTTATCCATTCATCTGCTGATGAGCATCTAGGTTCCTTCCATGTCCTGGCTATTATAAACAGTGCTGCGATGAACATTGGGGTACACGTGTCTCTTTCCCTTCTGGTTCCATCAGTGTGT
>NW_011495084.1:9268655-9268780 GCF_000754665.1 Bison bison bison | reverse complement strand
TATTTGTAGACTTTTGGAACGCAGCCATTCTGACTGGTGTGAAATGGTACCTCATAGTGGTTTTGATTTACATTTCTCTGATAATGAGTGATGTTGAGCATCTTTTTATGTGTTTGTTAGCCATC
>NW_011495084.1:9266559-9267134 GCF_000754665.1 Bison bison bison | reverse complement strand
GTCAGGTAGGTTGATTCCTCCAGTTCCATTCTTCTTTCTCAAGATAGCTTTGGCTATTCGAGGTTTTTTGTATTTCCATACAAATTGTGAAATTATTTGTTCTAGCTCTGTGCAGAATACTGTTGGTAGCTTGATAGGTATTGCATTGAATCTATAAATTGCTTTGGGCAGTAAACTCATTTTCACTATATTGATTCTTCCAATCCATGAACATGGTATATTTCTCCTCTATTAGTGTCCTCTTTGATTTCTTTCACCAGTGTTTTATAGTTTTCTATATATAGGTCTTTAGTTTCTTTAGGTAGATATATTCCTAAGTACTTTTTCTTTCCATTGCAATGGTGAATGGAATTGTTTCCTTAATTTCTCTTTCTGTTTTCTCATTATTAGTGTATAGGAATGCAAGGGATTTCTGTGTGTTGATTTTATATCCTGCAACTTTACTATAGTCATTGATTAGTTCTAGTAATTTTCTGGTGGAGTCTTTAGGGTTTTCTATGTAGAGGATCATGTCATCTGCAAATAGTGAGAGTTTTACTTCTTCTTTTCCAATTTGGATTCCTTTTATTTCTTTT
>NW_011495084.1:9264455-9266459 GCF_000754665.1 Bison bison bison | reverse complement strand
TTTTGTTTCTTTTGCATTTATTTCTGCTCTAATTTTTAAGATTTCTTTCCTTCTACTAACCCTGGGGTTCTTCATTTCTTCCTTTTCTAGTTGCTTTAGGTGTAGAGTTAGGTTATTTATTTGACTTTTTTCTTGTTTCTTGAGGTGTGCCTGTATTGCTATGAACTTTCCCCTTAGGACTGCTTTTACCGTGTCCCACAGGTTTTGGGTTGTTGTGTTTTCATTTTCATTCATTTCTATGGATATTTTGATTTCTTTTTTGATTTCTTCTGTGATTTTTTGGTTATTCAGCAGCGTGTTGTTCAACCTCCATATGTTGGAATTTTTAATAGTTTTTCTCCTGTAATTGAGATCTAATCTTACTGCATTGTGGTCAGAAAAGATGCTTGGAATGATTTATATTTTTTTGAATTTACCAAGGCTAGCTTTATGGCCCAGGATGTGATCTATCCTGGAGAAGGTTCCATGTGCACTTGAGAAAAAGGTGAAGTTCATTGTTTTGGGATGAAATGTCCTATAGATATCAATTAGGTCTAACTGGTCTATTGTATCATTTAAAGTTTGTGTTTCCTTGTTAATTTTCTGTTTAGTTGATCTATCCATAGGTGTGAGTGGGGTATTAAAGTCTCCCACTATTATTGTGTTATTGTTAATTTCTCCTTTCATACTTGTTAGCATTTGTCTTACATACTGTGGTGCTCCCGTGTTGGGTGCATATATATTTATAATTGTTATATCTTCTTCTTGGATTGATCCTTTGATCATTATGTAGTGACCTTCTTTGTCTCTTTTCACAGCCTTTGTTTTAAAGTCTATTTTATCTGATACGAGTATTGCTACTCCTGCTTTCTTTTGGTCCCTATTTGCATGGAAAATCTTTTTCCAGCCCTTCACTTTCAGTCTGTATGTGTCCCCTGTTTTGAGGTGGGTGTCTTGTAGACAACATATGTAGGCGTCTTGTTTTTGTATCCATTCAGCCAGTCTTTGTCTTTTGGTTGGGGCATTCAACCCATTTACGTTTAAGGTAATTACTGATGAGTATGATCACGTTGCCATTTACTTTATTGTTTTGGGTTCGAATTTATACACTGTTTTTGTGTTTCCTGTCTAGAGAATATCCTTTAGTATTTGTTGGAGAGCTGGTTTGATGGTGCTGAATTCTCTCAGCTTTTGCTTGTCTGAAAAGCTTTTGATTTCTCCTTCATACTTGAATGAGATCCTTGCTGGGTACAATAATCTGGGCTGTAGGTTATTTTCTTTCATCATTTTAAGTATGTCTTGCCATTCCCTCCTGGCCTGCAGAGTTTCTATTGAAAGATCAGCTGTTATCCTTATGGGAATCCCCTTGTGTGTTATTTGTTGTTTTTCCCTTTGCTGCTTTTAATATTTGTTCTTTGTGTTTGATCTTTGTTAATTTGATTAATATGTCTCTTGGGGTGTTTCATCTTGGGTTTATCCTGTTTGGGACTCTCTGGGTTTCTTGGACTTGGGTGATTATTTCCTTCCCCATTTTAGGGAAGTTTTCAACTATTATCTTCTCAAGTATTTTCTCATGGTCTTTCTTTTTGTCTTATTCTTCTGGGACTCCTATGATTCGAGTGTTGTGGTGTTTAATATTGTCCTGGAGGCCTCTGAGATTGTCCTAATTTCTTTTAATTCATTTTTCTTTTTCCTGTCTGATTCATTTATTTCTACCATTCTATCTTCTATTTCACTAATCCTATCTTCTGCCTCTGTTATTCTACTATTTGTTGCCTCCAGAGTGTTTTTGATCTCATTTATTGCATTATTCATTATATATTGACTCTTTTTTATTTCTTCTAGGTCCTTGTTAAACCTTTCTTGCATTTCTCAATCCTTGTTTCCAGGCTATTTATCTGTGATTCCATTTTTTATTTCAAGATTTTGGATCATTTTCATTATCATTATTCAGAATTCTTTATCAGTAGATTCCTATCTCTTCCTTTTTTGTTGGTTTGGTGGCTATTTATCCTGTTCCTTTAC
>NW_011495084.1:9262295-9264355 GCF_000754665.1 Bison bison bison | reverse complement strand
GGACAGAATGAGATCCTTGCTGGGTACAATAATCTGGGCTGTAGGTTATTTTCTTCATCATTTTAAGTATGTCTTGCCATTCCCTCCTGGCTTGAAGAGTTTCTATTGAAAGATCAGCTGTTATCCTTATGGGAATTCCCTTGTGTGTTATTTGTTGTTTTTCCCTTGCTGCTTTTAATATTTGTTCTTTGTGTTTTATCTTTGTTAATTTGATTAATATGTATCTTGGTGTGTTTCTCCTTAGGTTTATCCTGTTTTGGACTCTCTGGGTTTCTTGGACTTGGGTGATTATTTCCTTCCCCATTTTAGGGAAGTTTTCAACTATTATCTTCTCAAGTATTTTCTCATGGTCTTTCTTTTTGTCTTCTTCTTCTGGAACCCCTATGATTCGAATGTTGTAGCGTTTAATATTGTCCTGGAGGTCTCTGAGATTGTCCTCATTTCTTTTAATTCGTTTTTCTTTTATCCTCTCTGATCCATTTATTTCTACCATTCTATCTTGTAATTCACTAATCCTATCTTCTGCCTCTGTTATTCTACTATTTGTTGCCTCCAGAGTGTTTTTAATTTCATTTATTGCATTATTCATTATATATTGACTCTTTTTTATTTCTTCTAGGTCCTTGTTAAACCTTTCTTGCATCTTCTTAATCCTTGTCTCCAGGCTATTTATCTGTGATTCCATTTTAATTTCAAGATTTTGGATCAATTTCACTCTCATTATTCGGAATTCTTTATCAGGTAGGTTCCCTATCTCTTCCTCTTTTGTTTGGATTGATGGGCATTTATCCTGTTCCTTTATCTGCTGGGTATTTCTTTCTCTCTTCATCTTGTTTAAATTGCTGATTTTGGGGTGTCCTTTCTGTATTCTGGCAGTTTGTGGAGTTCTCTTTATTGTGGCGTTTCCTTACTGTGTGTGGGTTTGTACAGGTGGCTTGTCAAGGTTTCCTGGTTAGGGAAGCTTGTGTCGGTGTTCTGGTGGGTGGAGCTGGATTTCTTCTCTCTGGAGTGCAATGAAATGTCAAGTAATGAGTTATGAGATGTCTATGGTTTTGGGGTGACTTTGGGCAGCCTGTATCTTGAAGCTCAGGGCTGTGTTCCTTTGTTTCTGGAGAATTTGCTTGGTATATCTTGCCCTGGAACTTGTTGGCTCTTGTGTGGTGCTTGGTTTCAGTGTCAGTATGGAGGCATTTGATGAGCTCCTGTCAATTAATGTTCCTTGGAGTCAGGAGTTCCCTGGAGTCAGGGTTTGGACTTAAGCTTCCTGCTTCCAGTTATCGGTCTTATTTTTACAGTAGTTTCAAAACTTCTCCTTCTATACAGCACCATTGATAAAACATCTACGTTAAAGATGAAAAGTTTCTCTACTGTGAGGGTCACTCAGAGAGGTTCACAGCGTTACCTGGAGAAGAGGAGAGGGAGGAGGGAGTTAGAGGTGACCCGAATGAGATGAGGTGGAATCAATAGTGGAGAGAGTGGGCTACCCACTAGTCACTTCCTTATGTGCACTCCACAACTGGACCACTCAGAGATGTTCACGGAGTTATACAGAGAAGAGAAGAAGGAGGAAGGAGACAGAGGTGGACAGAAGGATAAAAGCGGGGAATGAAAAGGAGGGAGACAGCTCCAGCCAGTAATCAGTTCCCTAAGTGTTCTCCACCATCTGGAACACACAGAAATTCACAGAGTTGGGTAGAGTATAGAGGGGTTAGGGAGGAGACACAGGCGACCTGGTGGAGAAAAAGGAGAGTCCAAAGGGAGAGAGAGCAGTCAAGCCAGTAATCTCGCTCCCTAGTGAAAAATGAGTCCTGAAGATTGGGTTCTTAAAGGTACAAAATTGGTAACAAATACATAAAAGCAAAAATTAAAAATCTAGAGTAGAGTTTGGAATTTCAAAAATACGATGTTAAAGAAAAGAAGAAGGAAAAGAAAGAGAGAAAAAACTAACAAACAAAAACATACAAGGTCGCGAAAATTATAAAGAAAATACTGGTACAAAATTGATATCAAATACCAAAAAGCATAAATTAAAAATCTAGAGTAGAGTTTGGAATTTCAGA
>NW_011495084.1:9261045-9261627 GCF_000754665.1 Bison bison bison | reverse complement strand
CAGAGGCACAGACTCAGTTGGGCCTGCGTTTTGTGCTCTTCCCAGGTCCGAGCAGCTCAGGTGATGAGGAGTTTGGTGAGCGCCAATGCTGCGACTTATCGCCTCCCTGCCACTTGGTTATCTGGGTGTAAAACCGGCGCACCTTCTCAGGCAGATGTTGACCATCCAGACCCCCAAGAAGTTTTAGTTAGCAAAGAAGCCTGCTTACAGTTTTATAGATAATGTCTCTCTGGGGCTGCGATTGCCCCCTTCTGGCTCTGGCTGCCTGTCACCAGAGGGGGAAGGTCTGCAGCCGGCTATCTGTGTTCAGTCTTTGTTCCGTGCACGGGCCTGGCAGTGTCTTAGGTTAGGGCTGGCTTTTCGCGTGGTAGATATCCCACAGTCTGGTTTGCTAGCCCAAATTATTTCGCTCAGATAGTGCTCAGGGTATTCAGGCCAGATTCTTACTCTCAGCGATGCATCCCGCGCCGCGCCTCCCTGCCCAGCCCCCGCTTGCTAATGGCGTGTGCAGGCGTCTGCGCTGCTTCTCCGCTGGGGGAGTTACCGTAGGGCTTGCAATCTGTGAGTTTTAATTGTTTATTT
>NW_011495084.1:9256612-9260943 GCF_000754665.1 Bison bison bison | reverse complement strand
AGAAGGTTTCCTGGTGTTTGGAAACTTCTCTCTTTTTAAGACTCCCTTCCTGGGACGGAACTCCGTCCCTCCCTCTTTTGTCTCTTTTTTTGTCTTTTATATTTTTTCCTACCTCCTTTTGAAGAGTTGGGTTGCTTTTCTGGGTGCCTGATGTCCTCTGCTGGCATTCAAAAGTTGTTTTGTGGAATTTACTCGACGTTGAAATGCTCTTTTGATGAATTTGTGGGGGAGAAAGTGTTCTCCCCGTCCTACTCCTCCGCCATCTTGGCTCCTCCCTCTAATTTTTTCTTCTAATTTGAGTACTTGACTCTCTAAACAGGCAGATTTTGATTTTTAAAACTGATAAATAACAGTGAATTAAGATTTACACATTCAAGATATGGCAAATGGTAAGTGACTCATGGCTTAGCCTCTGTGTAGCTAATTGAATGAAGTGAGAAAATTAAGTTGTCATATTCCATGGACTGTACAGTAGCTCACACTGTGCTGGGAATTAGCCTAAATTAAATCTAGATCACAGGTAGCTTTACATGTTATTAGAAAACTGTAGTTATCAATCCTTTCTCTAATAAGAAGTCAGAATAATTGAAACTGAACTGGACTAATGTGTGTCCAACTCTTAGTACAATTGGTGAACACAGAAGCAGAAAGTTTACAATGACTGTTATTTTTATAGTTAAGTAACTCTGCCAAATGTGCATTATGTTGGAAAACATAGGAATATTAAATGCTTTAGCTCCCCATTAGAGGCTGGAAGAATGTTAATTCATTTTATCTTATGCAGGGCCATCATTATTCTGAACTTGAGGCAACTGGAAACAAGTTGTCCCCATGTACCAATGCCTAATAGAAAACTCCTCATGTTTCTTCTCATTCTTTTCCCAGAATATTTAAGGGTACCACATGCTTAAGTAAAATAATGTAATCATAGCAGCTAGACATGCTTTGTCATTTCCCCAAATAATCATTCCCCAGTTTTTACTAACATCAGAAGTACCAAGTAGACTCATACTTCTAATGTCTTCTCTAATTTGGTAGTTTTGGAACCCTCATCTTTCTTACTGTTAGTCTAAAAGACTTATTTATAGTAAATTAGTCTGGTGTTAGAATTCATCCCAAACCCCCAAGAGTTGAAGTCATATTTTGTCTTGCTCTTAAATACATTCTCTGAGCATAGAAGGGACTAGAGAACAGAAACTTACTGGTCTAAAGGCTTTCTATTCCTCTTTATTCATTTTACTTTTATTCCTACAATTTTTTTTTTTTTAATGAGCATGGAATAGTGAAAGTTAGAAAAAAAATTATGGTGAAATTAAAGAGGGACATGATGGGTGTGAGGAATGTGTAGGAACAGGGAAAATAAGGATGAGAAGGAAATTTCTCCAGTTACAAATGTGCTTTAAGAGCTTTTATAGCATGTGAAAATACATCTAATCAAGGCTGGCAGTTAAAATCAGCTAGATAGGAAAAGCTGACAAGAAAATCCTTGTTTAAAAATCGTGGGAAAAAACTCAGGTATTAAAATAGACACAAGTAGACACAAGAATAAATTGAGTACAAATGAGACTGGAATAGATGGAGTGATTATGAGTCCCATTGGGGAAGATTGAAAATATACTCAAATTTTTTAGACAAAAAAACTAAGAAAAGCATTCAAGAGTTGGTAGTCTTAGTGCTTGGAATCAGTATTTCAGCTGACGCTTAAGATGAGATAAAGGAGATAATCTATATGTAAAACATAAAATGAAAAGAATTAGTAACCAAAGATTAGAAATTCATATAAACGTGAAGTATCACCTTGAATTAATCAACAACGAAATACATTTATTTTAAGATAAAGTGGGGTTAATGATAGAAATATTATAGGTAAACTGAGTGACAGAGCTTTAAGAACAAGCAAAATTAGTCTACTCTAATTAAGATCATGATGGAAAGATACGTTCAAGAGAGAATGTTGAAAGAATACTTCGAATTAAAGGCCTGAATAAATGGGCCAAGAAATCAGTAACGGATGAATTTTGTGCCAGTGCACAACAGATGGGAGCCATAAGGCATGTTACAGTTACAGATATTTTCTTGAGGAAGAACTAGATCTTTAGACTGTGAATTATTTTCCTTAATATTATCACATCTGTTATATAAAGTTGTTGTTTAGTTGCTAAGTCATGTCCAACTCTTTTTTGTGACCCCATGGACTGTAGTACCCCAAGCTCCTCTGTCCATGGGATTTCCTAGGCAAGAATACTGGAGTGGGTTGCCATTTCCTTCTCCAGGGGTCATATCAAGTAGTTACAAGGAATAAGAAATGATGATTATGACTTCAAGCTTCCTAAAGGTACAGTTCAGTTCAGTTCAGTCTCTCAGTTGTGTCTGACTCTTTGCGACCCCATGAATCACAGCATGCCAGGCTTCCCTGTCCATCACCAACTCCCGGAATTTATCCAAACTCATGTCCATTGAGTTGGTGATGCCATCCAGTCATCTCATCCTCTGTTGTCCCCTTCTCCTCCTGCCCCCAATCCCTCCCAGGATTAGGGTCTTTTCCAGTGAGTCAACTCTTTGCATGAGGTGGCCGAAGTACTGGAGTTTCAGCTTTAGCATCAGTCCTTCCAGTGAACACCCAGGACTGATCTCCTTTAGGATGAACTGGTTGGATCTCTTTGCAATCCAAGGGACTCTCAAGAGTCTTCTCCAACACCACAGTTGAAAAGCCTCCGTTCTTCTGCACTCAGTTTTCTTTATAGTCCAACTCTCATATCCATACATGACCACTGGAAAAACCATAGCCTTGACTAGACGGACCTTTGTTGGCAAAGTAATGTCTCTGCTTTTGAATATGCTGTCTGGGTTGGCCATAACTGTCCTTCCAAGGAGTAAGCATCTTTTAATTTCATGGCTGAAATCACCATCTACAGTGATTAATTTTTAGCTAATTAAATCAGAAAATCTAAACATTTTCCTCAAAACTGTGCATGTAGGTCAATGAGAAGAGCAAGTAAAATTACCTGTAATCGACACCTATGGGATAATTAGAACACCAAAATTACTAGAAGTTTCAAGTTATTTGTAGGTAATAAAATAAACATGCAAATTCAGTAGATTCATTCTTAGAACACATGACTGTGTAGGGAGTCTGTGTGAGACGGAGCGGAAAATAGGAAAAGTAGATAGGAACCTAATACTGATAAATACTGATAAAATCACACACAGAAAGAATCAGCATTTCATGCAGAATTGCTGAGAACAAGTCAGAGATCTTGTTGGTCACAGCTCTGGTTACTGGAGGATAGCAAAGAAGCGCCATAAAAGTGCATGAAACCAGCGGTGGAAATTCTGAAGAAGCTCCTCTTCTTGGGTGAATTGTGGAGATAGAATGGGGAGTCAGAGAAGGCAATGGCACCCCACTCCAATACTCTTGCCTGGAAAATCCCATGGACGGAGGAGCCTGGTAGGCTGTATTCCATGGGGTCGCTAAGAGTAGGACACAACTGAGCGACTTCACTTTCACTTTTCACTTTCCTGCATTGGAGAAGGAAATGGCAACTGACTCCAGTGTTCTTGCCTGGAGAATCCCAGGGACAGGGGAGCCTGGTGAGCTGCCGTCTGTGGGGTTTCACCAAGTCAGACATGACTGAAGCCACTTAGCAGCAGCAGCAGCAGACTGGGGAGTATCCTTGGAATCTTACTGGTGAGACAAAGGAAGCAAGGAGTGGACGTTAAAGATCCTATAGAAATTAAAAGGCAGAGGAGGATAATCTTGAATTAAAAATCCTATTAACACAAAAATTCCAACATTGGTTAGATAAACCTATTACTTTTCTATACGAAAATATTAAATGAGCATAATAGAAGCTGCATACAATATCCATACAAAGCTGCAATAAGAAATAAAAGAATAAAAATGGTGAATTAGGTCAGACTGCTATAATAAAATACGATAGACTGGTGACTTGACTTAGAAATTTGTTTTTCACTGTTCTGGAGGCTGAAAGTCTGAGATTCAGGTGTCAGTGTGATTGAGTTATAGTTTGAACTCTTTTCCTGGCTTGAAGATATCTCCTTTTTTACTGTGTACTCATGTAGCTTTTCCTCAGGGTGTGTTTATGGAAAATGAGAGATATCATTCTTCCATTTTCTTTTTTATTTATAAGGACACCATCATCTCTATTGAATTAGGGCTCTACCCTTATGACCATTCAGTTCAGTTGAGTTCAGTCACTCAGTCGTGTCCAACTCCTCAAGACCCCATGGACTGCAGCAAGCCAGGCCTCTCTGTCCATCACCAACTACTGGAGTCCACCCAAACTCATGTCCATTGAGTCAGTAATGCC
>NW_011495084.1:9255703-9256429 GCF_000754665.1 Bison bison bison | reverse complement strand
GGACTGGTTGGATCTCCTCACAGTCCAAGGGACTCTCAAGAGTCTTCTCCAACACCAGAAAGCGTCTTTTAATTTCATGGTTGTAGTCACCATCTGCTGTGATTTTAGAGCCCCTCAAAATAAAGTCTGCCACAGTTTCCCCATCTATTTTCCATGAAGTGATGGGACCAGATGCCATGAATTAGTTTTCTGAATGTTAAGTTTTAAGCCAACTTTTTCATTCTCCTCTTTCACCTTCCTCAAGAGGCTCTTTAGTTCTTCTTCACTTTCTGCCATAAGGGTGGTGTCATTTGCATATCTGAGGTTATTGATATTTCTCCTGGCAATCTTGATTCCAGTTTGTGCTTGATCCAGTCCAGCATTTCTCATGATGTATGCACATAAGTTAAACAAGCAAGGTGACAATATACAGCCTTGTATATTGTTCAACATATAGTACTCCTTTTCCTATTTGGAACTAATCTGTTGTTCCATGTCCACTTCTAACTGTTGCTTCCTGATCTGCATATAGGTTTCCCAAGAGGCATGTCAGGTGGTCTGGTATTCCCATCTCTTGGAGAATTTCCCACAGTTTGTTGTGATCCACATGGTCAAAGGCTTTGGCATAGTCAATAAAGCAGAACTAGATGTTTTTCTGGAACTCTCTTGCTTTTTCAATGATCCAGTGAATGTTGGCCATTTGATCTCTGGTTCCTCTGCCTTTTCAAAAACCAACATTAACAACTG
>NW_011495084.1:9246282-9255603 GCF_000754665.1 Bison bison bison | reverse complement strand
ATTTTACTAGTGTGTGAGATGAGTGCAATCGTGCAGTAGTTTGAACATTCTTTACCATTGCCTTTCTTTGGGACTGGAATGAAAACTGACCTTTTCCAGTCCTGTGGCCACTGCTGAGTTTTCCAAATTTGCTGGCATATTGAGTATAGCACTTTCAAAGCATCATCTTTTAGGATTTGAAATAGCTCAACTGGAATTCCGTCACCTCCACTAGCTTTGTACATAGTGATGCTTCCTAAGGCCCGCTTGACTTCGCATTCTAGGGTGTCTGGCTCTAGGTGAGTGATCATACCATCAAGGTTATCTGGGTCATGAAGATCTTTTTTGTACAGTTCTTCTGTGTATTCTTGCCACCTCTTCTTAATATCTTCTGCTTCTGTTAGGCCCATACCATTTCTATCCTTTATTGAGCCCATCTTTGCATGAAATGTTCCCTTGGTATCTCTAATTTTCTTGACGAGATCTGTAGTTTTTCCCATTCTATTATTTTCCTCTATTTCTTTGCACTGGTCATTGAGGAAGGCTTTCTTATCTCTTCTTGCTATTCGTTGGAACTCTGCATTCAAATGGGTATATCTTTCCTTTTCTCCTTTGCCTTTAGCTTCTCTTCTTTTCACAGCTATTCATCCGGCCTCCTTAGACAACTATTTTGCTTTTTTGCATTTCTTTTTCTTTGGATGGTCTTAATCACTGTCTCCAGTATAGTGTCACAAACCTCCATCCATAGTTCATCAGGCACTCTGTCAGATCTAGTCCCTTAAATCTATGTCTCATTTCCACTATATAATCGTAAGGGATTTGATTTAAGTCGTACCTGAATGGTCTAGTGGTTTTCCCTACTTTTTATATGTGAGTCTGAATTTGACCATAAGGAGTTCATGATCTGAGCCACAGTCAGTTCCCAGTCTTGATTTTGCTGACTGTATAGAGCTTCTCCACATTTGTCTGCAAAGAATATAATCAATCTGATTTTGGTGTTGACCATCTGGTGATGTCCATGTGTAGAGTTTTCTCTTGTGTTGTTGGAAGAGTGTGTTTGCTATGACCAGTGTGTTCTCTTGACAGAACTCTATTGGGCTTTGCCCTGCTTCATTCTGTACTCCAAGGCCAAATTTGCCTGTTACTCCAGGTGTTTCTTGACTTCCTACTTTTCTATTCCAGTCCTCTACAATGAACAGGACATCTTTTTTGGGTGTTAGTTCTAAAAGGTCTTGTAGGTCTTCATAGAACCGTTCAACTTCATCTTCAGAATTACTGGTTGGGGCATAGACTTGGATTCCAGTGATATTGAATGGTTTGCCTTGAAAATGAACAGAGATCATTCTGTCATTTTTGAGATTGCATCCAAGTACTGCATTTCAGACTCTTTTATTGGCTATGATGGCTACTTAATTTCTTCTAAGGGATTCTTGCCCACAATAGCAGTTATAATAGTCTTTTCAGTTAAAGTCACCCATTCTATTCCATTGATTCCTAAAATTCTATGTTCACTCTTGCCATCTTCCACTTGACCACTTCCAATTTGCCTTGATTCATGGACCTAACATTCCAGGTTCCTATGCAATATTGCTCTTTACAGCATCGGTTCTTACTTCTATCACCAGTCACATCCGCAACTGGGTGTTATTTTTGCTTTGACTCCGTTTCTTCATTCTTTCTGGAGTTATTTCTCCATGACCTCCAGTAGCATATTGGGCACTTACCGGCCTGGGGAGTTCATATTTCAGTGTCCTATCTTTTTGCCTCTCATACTGTTCTGAAGTGGTTTTCCATTGCCTTCTCCAGTGGACCACATTTTGCTAGAACTCTCTACCATGACCCATCCATCTTGGGTGGCCCTACACGGCATTGCTCATAGTTTCCTTGAGTTAGACAAAGCTGTGGTCCATTTGATTAGATTGGAATGACCTTATGTAACCTTAATTAGCCCCTAAAGCTCCTATCTCCAAATATAGTCACATTGGTGATTAGAACATCAACATAGAACTTTGGGGGACAGGGGACACAATTCAGTCCCTAGCAAGTAGAAAAATTTTTAGCTGATGAATAGTCTTTCTTCAACACCAACAATGAAGCCAAAGGAGTTAGTAACACAGTACTCCCTCTAATATTAATTAAATAGCCTAAGCAAGTGGCTGCGGGGCTTCCTAAGTAGTGGCTATTGGTAAAGAACCCACCTGCCATTGCAGGAGACTTAAGAGATGTAGATTTGATCCCTGGGTAGGGAAGATCCCTTGGAGGAGGTTATAGCAACCAACTCCAGTATTCTTACCTGGAGAATTCCATGAACAACAGAGGGGCCTGACAGGCTACAGTCCATGGGGTCACTAAGAGTCAGACACACCTGAGGTGACTTAGCATACATAAGTTAGTGTGTGCAGATAGGAACAAGCACTTCCCATTAGAAATATAAAATCTTGGTATAGAAATAGCAAAAACTAGGAAGATATGAATTAGAGTCAATTAGGCTCTGAAAAGAAATGGAATAAAAGGGCAAAAATCATCCCAGAAATAAAAATAAAGGAGAAATCATCTCAAAAATTTTATGAAAGCTCAAGGAAAAATTTATTAGCCTAAAAATACTACAAGATTTCGTTTAATTTAATTAAATGAAAATGGACGGGGGAGCCTGGTGGGCTGCAGTCGATGGGGTCACGACTGAGCAACTTCCCTTTCACTTTTCACTTTCATGCATTGGAGAAGGAAATGGCAGCCCACTTCAGTGTTCTTGCCTGGAGAATCCCAGGGATGGGAGAGCCTGGTGGGCTGCCGTCTATGAGGTTGCACAGAGTTGGACACGACTGAAGTGACTTAGCAGTAGCAGCAGCAGGAGAATAAAAGAAAGATCAGCGAGAAAGAGATATAGAGCATAGATAAAGAAGCAACATGTACATAATTGAATATCTGAAGAAGAAAATACAGCAATGAAACAGAACTAATAGTTGACATCATAAACCAAGAAAGTTTTCTAAAGATAAAATACTTGAATTTAACATTAAAGAGCCTCCCATGTGCCTGGAATAATTAATATATCAATAGAACAGTCACATCTGAGAAGTATTTCAATAAATCCATAACACTTTAAAGATAACACATCTTCTTGGGCCTGAAACAAACACGTAAAATAGGAAAGAAAGGTAAGTTGATGTCAGATCTCTTGAAGCAAGATGTAAAACAAGACAGTAGGGTTAAATTTTTTCTAAAAAATCAAGAAAATTAAGGATTTTATATCTAACCAAACTGTTATTCAGCTTGCCTAAAAAAAAAAAAACAAACAAACAAACAAAAAAAAACCCACCACAGTTAAATATGCATTGCCTCTGGGGATACTATACTTAGGAACTGTTGCTGAGGAATTGACTGTAGGATGACTTCACCAGCACAAGCATTGACTCTGAAGCCTTAGATACAAAGAGTGATGTTGAATATATTTCATTTCACATCCAAGAATAAAACAAAGATAGGGACATTGATAGAAAAAGTGTATATAATTACAAGGCAGAGAGAAGGAAACTAAAAAGTAGGAGAAAATGAAATAAAGTAAAATATTGAATAAGCTCATTGATTTTCATGTAGGTATTGGGGTGTATCAATGGATATAAGTAGATTTGACAAATGAAATAGTTAAAGTCTAAGTAAGGAAACAATCCATCCATTATGAGCTCAGTTATGTCCAATTCTTTGTGACCCCATGGACTGTGGCCCACCAGGATTCTCTGTCCATGGGAGTTTCCAGGTAAGAATGCTGGAGTGGGTTGTCGTGCCCAGCTCCAGGGGATCTTCCCCACCCAGGGATTCAACCCAAACTGTATCTCCCGAGTCTCCTGCCTTGCAGGAGGATTCTTTATAGCTTAAACCATGGGGAAGCCCAAGGAAACAATCGGAACACTTAAAATATATTAGCATAAAAATAACCATTAAGAATAAAAATATAAACCTTTCCTATATGTCAAAGGAAATACAGAAGAGCAAAATAAACCACTGATAAGAGAAAAAAGCACAGTAAATATTATATAATACACACTAAACATAGTTATATAATATTAGAAAGTTATATAATATAAAAGGTCTTAAGTCACTTTTAAAAGAAAAATATTTTCAGATTAGCATATTATCAAAGTGTTATTCAGTTCAGTTCAGTTCATTCAGTTGTGTCCGACTCTTTGTGACCCCATGAATAGCAGCACGTCAGGCCTCCCTGTCCATCACCAACTCCCGGAGTTCACTCAGACTCAAGTCCATGGAGTCAGTGATGCCATCCAGCCATCTCATCCTCTGTCGTCCCCTTCTCCTCCTGCCCCCAATCCCTCCCAGCATCAGAGTCTTTTCCAGTGAGTGAACTCTTCGCATGAGGTGGCCAAAGTACTGGAGTTTCAGCTTTAGCATCATTCCTTCCAAAGAAATCCCAGGGCTGATCTCCTTCAGAATGGACTGGTTGGAGGATCTCCTTGCAGTCCAAGGGACTCTCAAGAGTCTTCTCCAACACCACAGTTTAAAAGCATGAATTCTTTGGCGCTGAGCTTTCTTCACAGTCCAACTCTCACGTCCATACATGAACACTGGAAAAACCATTACAAATAATAAGACAGTAGTTTCAATTTTAATATAAAAAGTAGATATCAGGTAAAAATTAAATAGTAATAAAGATGGGTATTTCATAATGATGGGGACTGAAATTCACAATGAAGATTCCACATAGGGAATAAATAGCAAATAATACAGCATTTGCTTTTAAAAAAGATACAAAATAAGTTTCCGGTTCATATCAGTTCAGTTCAGTTGCTCAGTCATTTCCGACTCTTCCCAACCCCATGAATCGCAGCACGCCAGGCCTCCCTGTCCATCACCAACTCCTGGAGTTCACTCAGAGTCACATCCATTGAGTCAGTGATGCCATCCAGCCATCTCATCCTCTGTTGTCCCCTTCTCCTCCTGCCCCCAATCCCTCCCAGCATCAGAGTCTTTTCCAATGAGTCAACTCTTCGCATGAGGTGGCCGAAGTACTAGCTTTAGCATTATTCCCTCCAAAGAAAGCCCAGGGCTGATCTCCTTCAGAATGGACTGGTTGGATCTCCTTGCAGTCCAAGGGACTTTCAAGAGTCTTCTCCAACAACACAGTCAAAAGCATCAATTCTTCGGCACTCAGACTTCTTCACAGTCCAACTTTCACATCCATACATGACCACAGGAAAAACCATAGCCTTGACTAGACGGACCTCTGTTGGCAAAGTAATGTCTCTTGTTTTGAATATGCTATCTAGGTTGGTCATAACTTTCCTTCCAAGGAGTAAGCGTCTTTTAATTTCATGGCTGAGGTCACCATATGCAGTGATTTTTGAGCCCCCCAAAATAAAGTCTGACACTGTTTCCACTGTTTCCCCATCTATTTCCCATGAAGTGATGGGACCAGATGCCATGATCTTCGTTTTTTGAATGTGGAGCTATAAGCCAACTTTTTCACTCTCCACTTTCACTTTCATCAAGAAGCTTTTTATTTTTTTTTTAATTTTATTTTATTTTTAAACTTTACATAATTGTATTAGCTTTGCCAAATATCAAAATGAATCCATCACAGGTATACATCAAGAAGCTTTTTAGTTCCTCTTCACTTTCTGCCATAAGGGTGGTGTCATCTGCATATCTGAGGTTATTGATATTTCTCCCGGCAATCTTGATTCCAGCTTGTGTTTCTTCCAGTCCAGTGTGTCTCATGATGTACTCTGCATATAAGTTAAATAAGCAGGGTGACAATATACAGCCTTGACGTACTCCTTTTCCTATTTGGAACCAGTCTGCTGTTCCATGTCCAGTTCTGACTGTTGCTTCCTGACCTGCATACAGGTTTCTCAAGAGGCATATCAGGTGGTCTGGTATTCCCATTTCTTGAATTTTCCACAGTTTATTGTGATCCATACAGGCAAAGGCTTTGAAATAGACAATAAAGCAGAAATAGTTGTTTTGCTGGAACTCTCTTGCTTTTTCTGTGATCCAGTGGCTGTTGGCAATTTGATCTCTGGTTCCTCTGCCTTTTCTAAACCCAGCTTGAACATCAGGAAGTTCACAGTTCATGTATTGCTGAAGCCTGGCTTGGAGAATTTTGAGCATTACTTTACTAGCATGTGAGATGAGTGCAATTGTGCAGTAGTTTGAGCATTCTTTGGCATTGCCTTTCTTTGGGATTGGAATGAAAACTGACCTTTTCCAGTCCTGTGGCCACTGCTGAGTTTTCCAAATTTGCTGGCATATTGAGTGCAGCACTTTCACAGCACATCTTCAGGATTTGAAATAGCTCAACTGGAATGCCATCACCTCCACTAGCTTTGTTTGTAGTGATGCTTTCTAAGGCCCACTTGACTTCACATTCCAGGATGTCTGGCTCTAGATGAGTGATCACACCATCGTGATTATCTGCGTCATGAATATCTTTTTTGTACAGTTCTTCTGTGTATTCTTGCCACTTCTTCTTAATATCTTCTGCTTCTGTGAGATTCATACCATTTCTGTCCTTTATCGAGCCCATCTTTGCATGAAATGTGCCCTTGGTATCTCTAATTTTCTTGAAGAGATCTCTAGTCTTTCCCATTCTGTTATTTTCCTCTATTTCTTTGCATTGATCACTGAAGAAGGCTTTCTTATCTCTTCTTGCTATTCTTTGGAAATCTGCATTCAGATGCTTATATCTTTCCTTTTCTCCTTTGCTTTTCGCTTCTCTTCTTTTCACAGCTATTTGTAAGGCCTCGCCAGACAGCCATTTTGCTTTTTTGCATTTCTTTCCCATGGGGATGGTCTTGATCCCTAGCTCCTATACAATGTCACGAACCTCAGTCCATCGTTCATCAGGCACTCTATCTATCAGATCTAGGCCCTTAAATCTATTTCTCACTTCCACTGTATAATCATAAGGGATTTGATTTAGGTCAAAGCTGAATGGTCTAGTGGTTTCCCCTACTTTCTTCAATTTCAGTCTGAATTTGGCAATAAGGAGTTCATGATCTGAGCCACAGTCAGCTCCTGGTCTTGTTTTTGTTGACTGTATAGAGCTTCTCCATCTTTGGCTGCAAAGAATATAATCAATCTGATTTCGGTATTGACCATCTGGTGATGTCCATGTGTAGGGTCTTCTCTTGTGTTGTTGGAAGAGGATGTTTGCTATGACCAGTGGATTTTCTTGGCAAAGCTCTATTAGCTTTTGCCCTGCTTCATTCTGTATTCCAAGGCCAAATTTACCTGTCACTCCAGGTGTTTCTTGACTTCCTACTTTTGCATTCCAGTCCCCTATAATGAAAAAGACATCTTTTTTGGATGTTAGTTCTAAAAGGTCTTATAGGTCTTCATAGAACCGTTTCAGCTTCTTCAGCATTACTGGTTGGGGCATAAACTTGGATTACTGTGATATTGAATGGTTTGCCTTGGAAACGAACAGAGATCATTCTGTCATTTTTGAGATTGCATCCAAGTACTGCAATTAGGACTCTTTTGTTGACCGTGATGGCTACTCCATTTCTTCTAAGGGATTCCTGCCTGCAGTAGTAGATATAATGGTCATCTGAGTTAAATTCACCCATTCCAGTCCATTTCAGTTCGCTGATTCCTAGAGTGTCGACATTCACTCTTGCCATCTCTTGTTTGACCACTTCCAATTTGCCTTGATTTATGGACCTGACATTCTAGGTTCCTATGCAATATTGCTCTTTACAGCATTGGACCTTGCTTCTATCACCAGTCACATCCACAGCTGGGTATTGTTTTTGCTTTGGCTCCATCCCTTCATTCTTTCTGGAGTTATTTCTCCACTGATCTCCAGTAGCATATTGGGCCCCTACGGACCTGGGGAGTTCCTCTTTCAGTATCCTATAGTTTTGCCTTTTCATACTATTCATGGGGTTCTCAAAGCAAGAATACTGAAGTGGTTTGCTATTCCCTTCAACATCTGACTGCAGAGTTCCAAAGAATAGCAAGAAGAGATAAGAAAGCCTTCTTCAGTGATCAATGCAAAGAAATAGAGGAAAACAACAGAATGGGAAAGACTAGAGATCTCTTCAAGAAAATCAGAGATACCAAAGGAATATTTCATGCAAAGATGGGCTTGATAAAGGACAGAAATGGTATGGACCTTACAGAAGCAGAAGATATTAAGAAGCAATGGCAATAATATACAGAAGAACTGTACAAAAAAGATCTTTGCGACCCAGATAATCACGATGGTGTGATCACTCATCAAGAGCCAGACATCCTGGAATGTGAAGTCAAGTGGGCCTTAGAAAGCATCACTACGAACAAAGCTAGTGGAGGTGATGGAATTCCAGTTGAGCTATTTCAAATCCTGAAAGGTGATGCTTTGTGAAAGTGCTGCACTCAATATGCCAGCAAATTTGGAAAACTCAGCAGTGGCCACAGGACTGGAAAAGGTCAGTTTTCATTCCAATCCCAAAGAAAGGCAAAGCCAAAGAATGCTCAAACTACTGCACAATTGCACTCATCTCACATGCTAGTAAAGTAATGCTCAAAATTCTCCAAGCCAGGCTTCAGCAATACATGAACCATGAACTTCATGATGTTCAAGCTGGTTTTAGAAAAGGCAGAGGAACCAGAGATCAAACTGCCAATATCCGCTGGATCATAGAAAAAGCAAGAGAGTTCCAGAAAAACATCTATTTCTGCCTTATTGACTATGCCAAAGCCTTTGCCTGTGTGGATCACAATAAACTGTGGAAAATTCTTCAAGAAATGGGAATACCAGACCACCTAATATGCCTCTTGAGAAATTTGTATCCAGGTCAGGAAGCAACAGTTAGAACTTGACATGGAACAGCAGACTGGTTCCAAATAGGAAAAGGAATACGTCAAGGCTGTATATTATCACCTTGCTATTTAACTTACATGCAGAGTACATCATGAGAAACGCTGGACTGGAAGAAACACAAGCTGGAATCAAGATTGCCAGGAGAAATATCAATAATCTCAGATATGCAGATGACATCAACCTTATGGCAGAAAGTGAAGAGGAACTCAAAAGCCTCTTGATGAAAGTGAAAGTGGAGAGTGAAAAAGTTGGCTTAAAGCTCAACATTCAGAAAATGAAGATCATGGCATCTGGTCCCATCACTTCATGGGAAATAGATGGGGAAACAGTGGAAACAGTGTCAGACTTTATTTTTTTGGCTCCAAAAATCGCTGCAGATGGTGATTGCAGCCATGAAATTAAAAGACACTTACTCCTTGGAAGGAAAGTTATGACCAACCTAGATAACATATTAAAAAGCAGAGACATTACTTTGCCAACAAAGGTCCATCTAGTCAAGGCTATGGTTTTTCCTTTGG
>NW_011495084.1:9241503-9245901 GCF_000754665.1 Bison bison bison | reverse complement strand
TGGGAGGGATTGGGGGCAGGAGGAGAAGGAGACAACAGAGGATGAGATGGCTGGATGGTATCACTGACTTGATGGACGTGTCTGGGTGAACTCTGGGAGTTGGTGATGGACAGGGAGGCCTGGTGTGCTGCGAATCATGGGATTGCAAAGATTTGGACACGACTGAGAGACTGAACTGAACTGAATGATATATGATTAACAAAGGTAACAACTGGTCCCTAGATCTTAGTTTCTAAATAATATTTCACCTTAAAAGAAACCAACGTTCTTGGAGAAATAGGTGATTCTAGGTTTGTGGCAGAAAAGTGATATTATGAACCTAGAATATTTTGACGTGCCAAAAAGCTAGAAATCAATACTATTGTTCTGAGAAAAGAACATGGAAAGAAATTTAGTTTAAAATAGGAGTAGTCTTGATGGACCTTCAGTTCAGTTCACTCACTCAGTCGTGTCCGACTCTTTGCAACCCCATGAATTGCAGCATGCCAGGCCTCCCTGTCTATCACCAACTCCTGAAGTTCACTCAAACTCATGTCCATCGAGTCAGTGGTGCCATCCAGCCATCTCATTCTGTGTCGTCCCCTTCTCCTCCTGCCCCCAATCCCTCCCAGCATCAGAGTCTTTTCCAACGAGTCAACTCTTCGCATGAGGTGGCCAGAGTACTGGAGTTTCAGCTTTAGCATCATTCCTTCCAAAGAACACCCAGGACTGATCTTCTTTAGAATGTACTGGTTGGATCTCCTTGCAGTCCGGGCCTTACATGGTCAAATTTGGGACAAATAGAGTATCACAAACAATGACATTAATGTATTATAAAAGTGATTTTAAAAAACTCAGGTACTTTTATTGATTGAAAAGGCATTAAATAAAAATTTGAGATATTTTAGAAATAAATTGTGCTAACCACCTTCTAGGGACTTCTCTGATGGCTGAGTGGTAAAGAATCTGCCTGCAGTGCAGGAGACTCAGGAGACAAGGGTTTGACACCTGGGTTGGGAAGATCCCCTGGAAAAAGGAATGGCTACCCACTCTGGTATTCTTGCCTGGAGAATTTCATGCACAGAAGAGCCTGGTGGGCTATAGTCCTGGGTTGCATGACTCAGTTGGATATGACTGAGCAACTAAGCAGGAGGAGGAATAATAGTCTAAGAGTTGAACAATAAAGTATATCTCACTTGCCTTAAAATTTGAAAAACTCAGTAGTCTAATTAGTATAATCACTTATCAAAACAAAGCTTAGAATGCCCTTTAACACAGTTCTAAGCACTATTACGTGCTTTGTCTTATTTAATTCTCCTAATGCCCCTGAAGTGAAGTGAAAGTCTCTCAGTCATGCTTGACTCTTTGCGATCCCATAGACTATACAGTCCATGGAACTCTCCAGGCCAGAATACTGGAGTGGGTAGCTTTTCCCTTCTCCAGGGGATCTTCCCAACCCAGGGATCGAACCCAGGTCTCCTGCATTGCAGGCAGATTCTTTACCAGTTGAACCACAAGGGAAGCCCGTGAGGGTTAGCTTACTTTTATAAATAGCAAAATCCATTTGGAGAATTTAATAAAATAGCCCAAAGTCACATGAAATAGCCAGGATTTGAACACAGTTCAGTGTATTTCTAAAGTTTATATTACTGTTCTTTGGCCTATCATTTGTCCAACTCAGTTGTTATAAAGGACCTTGCAAGTCACTAATTCATCTGGTCATCACAACATTCTGTGAACTGGTCAAGTTGTCAACTATTTATTACATTTGTTTTACAAGCAAAAGAAATTGAGGTTCACAAACATTAAATATATTGATCTAATTAGTGATATACTAGAACTTGGATTCAAGGTTTTTGAATCCCACTCAATGCTATTTCACAGTAGCATGCTGCCAAGAACTTACTAGCTTGGGAAAGTTTTGAAAGAATGAAATGAAAACTTGTTTGATGAATGAAGGCTGTATGTATATGCGTTTTCAGGAGGGAATGCTGGAGGAACTTCTAGAGACTTTGGTAGGTAGAATAATGGTCCCTAAAGATGATTGCATCCTCATCTCCAAAATTTATGAATATGTTAGGTTGCATGGCAAAGGGCAATCAAAGTAAATGATTGGATTAAGATTGCTAATTAGCTGATACCAGAATAGGGAGGTAATCTTGAATTTTCCTAATGCACTCAAAGAAATAACAAGAGTCCTTAAACATGGAAGAGGGAAGACTTCCCTGATGGTCCAGTAGTTAAGATTCTGCGATCTCTTACTTCCACCCTGCAGCTAAGACCCCACATGTGGGAGGGCAACTACCGAAGCTCAAGCACTCTGGAGCCCACATGCCATAACTAGAGGGAAGCCAGTGCACTGCAAGGAAAGATCCCACATGAAGCAACTAAGACCTGATACAGCCAAAAATAAATACACTTTTTTTAAAAGTGGGAGACATAAGAGTCAGAGTCAAGACAAGATGTAGGAATGATAAAAGTAAGGTCATAGTGATGCCAGGTTGATAAGAACTTTTCTGGCTTTAAAGATATTTGAAGGGAGTCATGAGTCAAGGAATATAGGTCTGTATATGTCAGAAAAGGCAAGGAAACAGATACCTTTAGCACTTTCAGAAGGATCCTTTCTGACACCTTGATTTTATTCAGGGAGATACTACATTAGACTTCAAACTCCAGGACTGCAAAATAATATATTGGTATTGTTTTTAGTCACTTGGGTAGAGTGATCTTTTATGGAAACAATAGGAAATTAGTACAGAAAGTGAAGAGGAACTAAAAAGCCTCTTGATGAAGGTAAAAGAGGAGAGTGAAAAAGCTGGCTTAAAACTCAACATTCAAAAAACTGAGATCATGACATCCAGTCCCATAACTTCATTGCAAATAGATGGGGAAATAATGGAAACAGTGACAGACTTTATTTTCTTGGGCTTCAAAATCACTGTGGACAATGACTGAAGCCATGAAATTAAAAGATGCTTGCTCCTTGGAAGAAAGACTATGACAAACCTAGACAGTGTATTAAAAAGCAGAGACGTCACTTTTCCAACAAAGTGGAGACATAGCTTTTCCATATAGTCAAAGCTATGCAATCTAAAAAATGACAGAATGATCTCTGTTCATTTCCAAGGCAAACCATTCAATATCACTGGAATCCAAGCCTGTGCCTCAACCAGTAACTCAGAAGAAGCTGAAGTTGAAAGGTTCTATGAAGACCTACAAGACCTTTTAGAACTAACATCCAAAAAAGATGTCCTTTTCATTATAGGGGACTGGAATGCAAAAGTAGGAAGTAAAGAAACACCTGGAGTGACAGGCAAATTTGACCTTGGAATATGGAATGAAGCAGGGCAAAGGCTAATAGAATTTTGCCAAGAGAATGCACTGGTCATAGCAAACACCCTCTTCCAACAACACAAGAGAAAACTCTACACATGGACATCACCAGATGGTCAACACTGAAATCATATTAATTATATTCTTTGCAGCCAAAGATGGAGAAGCTCTATACAGTCAACAAAAACAAGACCAGGAGCTGACTGTGGCTCCAATCATGAGCTCCTTATTGCCAAATTCAGACTGAAATTGAAGAAAGTAGGGGAAACCACTAGATCATTCAGGTATGACCTAAATCAAATCCCTTATGATTATACACTGGAAGTGAGAAATAGATTTAAGGGACTAGATCTGATAGATAGAGTGCCTGATGAACGATGGACTGAGGTTTGTGACATTGTACAGGAGATAGGGATCAAGACCATCCCCATGGGAAAGAAATGCAAAAAAGCAAAATGGCTGTCTGGGGAGGCCTTACAAATAGCTGTGAAAAGAAGAGAAGCGAAAAGCAAAGGAGAAAAGGAAAGATATAAGCATCTGAATGCAGATTTCCAAAGAATAGCAAGAAGAGATAAGAAAGCCTTCCTCAGCGATCAATGCAAAGAAATAGAGGAAAACAACAGAATGGGAAAGACTAGAGATCTCTTCAAGAAAATTAGAAATACCAAGGGCACATATCATGCAAAGATGGGCTCGATAAAGGACAGAAATGGTATGGACCTCACAGAAGCAGAAGATATTGAGAAGAGGTGGCAAGAATACACAGAAGAACTGTACAAAAAAGATATTCATGACCCAGATAATCACGATGGTGTGATCACTCATCTAGAGCCAGACATCCTGGAATGTGAAGTCAAGTGGGCCTTAGAAAGCATCACTACGAACAAAGCTAGTGGAGGTGATGGAATTCCAGTTGAGCTATCTCAAATCCTGAAGATGTGCTGTGAAAGTGCTGCACTCAATATGCCAGCACATTTGGAAACTCAGCAGTGGCCACAGGACTGGAAAAGGTCAGTTTTCATTCCAATCCCAAAGAAAGGCAATGCCAAAGAATGCTCAAGCTACCACACAGTTGCACTCATCTCA
>NW_011495084.1:9206710-9241173 GCF_000754665.1 Bison bison bison | reverse complement strand
AGAAACACAAGTTGGAATCAAGATTGCCAGGAGAAATATCAACAACCTCAGATATGCAGATGACATCACCCTTATGGCAGAAAGTGAAGAGGAACTCAAAAGCCTCTTGGTGAAAGTGAAAGTGGAGAGTGAAAAAGTTGGCTTAAAGCTCCACATTCAGAAAATGAAGATCATGGCATCTGGTCCCATCACTTCATGGGAAATAGATGGGGAAACAGTTGAAACAGTGTCAGACTTTATTTTTCTGGGCTCCAAAATCACTGCAGATGGTGACTTCAGCCATGAAATTAGAAGACGCTTACCCCTTGGAAGGAAAGTTATGACCAACCTAGATAGCATATTCAAAAGCAGAGACATTACTTTGCCAACAAAGGTTCGTCTAGTCAAGGCTATGGTTTTTCCAGTGGTCATGTATGGATGCGAGAGTTGGACTGTGAAGAAAGCTGAGTTCCAATGAATTGATGCTTTTGAACTGTGGTGCCAGAGAAGACTCTTGAGAGTCCCTTTGACTACAAGGAGATCCAACCAGTCCATTCTAAAGGAGATCAATACTGGGTGCTCTTTGGAAGGAATGATGCTAAAGCTGAAACTCCAGTACTTTGGCCACCTCATGCGAAGAGTTGACTCATTGGAAAAGACTCTGATGCTGGGAGGGATTGGGGGCAGGAGGAGAAGGGGACGATAGAGGATGACATGGCTGGATGGCATCACCGTCTCGATGGATGTGAGTTTGAGTGAATTCCGGGAGTTGGTGATGGACAGGGAGGCCTGGCATGCTGTGATTCATGGGGTCGCAAAGAGTTGGACGTGACTGAGTGACTGAAGTGAACTGAACAGATGGTTTTTCAAGTAGTCATGTGTGAATGTGAGAGTTGGACCATAAAGAAGGCTGAGGACTGAAGAATTGATGCTTTTGAACTGTGGTGTTGGGAAATACCCTTGAGAGTCCCTGGGGCAGCAAGGAGATCCAACCAGTCCATCATAAAGGAAGTCAGTCTTGAATATTCATTGGAAGGACTGATTCTAAAGCTGAAACTCCAATACTTTGGCCATCTGAATTGAAGAACTGACTCATTTGAAAAGACCGTGGCTCTGGGAAAGATTAAAGGCTGGAGAAGAAGGGGATGACAGAGGATGAGATGGTTGGTGGTATCACTGTGTCAGTGGACATGAGTTTGAGCAAATTCAGGGAGGTAGTGAAGAACAAGGAAGCCTGGTGTGCTACAGTTCCTGAGGTTGCAAAGAGTTGGATATGGCTTATTGACTGAACAATAATAAAAACAGACAAAAAGATTTAAACAGAAAGGAAGTTAGATAAATAGTACTGGGTTCTTTTTGAGTCAGTCCTCATGAGATGGAAATGGATAGATGTACTGATACTGTCAATTCTGTGAAAGCTAGAAAGTTATAACACATTTGAGGTTACAAGTTAGAATATCAGATTGGGGGATTAGGAAACATATCTAGGCTAGGACGGTATAATTGAATCATAACTCTTCTTTAGTTTCAGTCACTTTCTCATTGCTGTCTCGTCTTTGGAGAAGACTCAATGCCTTCATTAAGAAATGTTATTGTGTTGAGAAAAGAACATGAGAGCAAAATTCTGTTCAAATTTAAATAAGAGAACAATTTAAAAGGCACGGAGGAAGGGGCTTCATCTGATCTCACATTTTTTTCTCAGCCCCCTGACCTGCTGTGCCCAGTGGGTCATAGATGACTGTTTGGCATTCTCTTTTGTGAATCTGTTTGAAAGGGAATAAGAACAAATGCATGCTGTGCCCCAAATTTCACTAAATCTTTTTAAGGAAACTTCAGAGGCCTATGTACAAGAGAAATGGAGAAATTTTAAGTCTCTTTCAGATTGCTAGCTAAGACTGCATTAGGCTGACCTGCATGGTTTCAGTGTGACTGTATAGAATCACTTGAAAATGAGTAGATAATTGATTCAAAATCTCCTTTTTCATTTTCATGTTGCATACTTCAACATATATATTTTTATATATATATTTCTTCTCTATTGTAAAATCTTTCGGTTAAGGGGTTAAGGTCTATGGAACGTTGGCAGTTTGGATATAGTCATTTTTAATATTGTATTAAAATGGTCATAATGTATTTCTATTTTCAAGTATATTTGTGGTAATGTATATGAAGGGTTAGTTTCTCTAAAGTTGGGAGAATTATAGCATTTTAGTCATGCCTACATTTTGACATTGTTTTCTTGGGGAAAGCTTTTAGACTTCTAAACCCTAATTATAACAATGATTGGATTTGTAATGATGTGGTGTTGCCATAATATGGATCCAACGGAGACATTAAGGCAAGTGAAACACTTAACCCAGCATTATTATGGAAAAAGAACAAGTACCCCAAACCAAGCAGAATGAGCCAGAAAACAATTTGACCTGCCAAATAAGATAAGACCATAATAGATTGTCTTGGATTTTCACCTTTTCCTTTACATAAATCAAGCCATGTTGTGGATGATCTTGATGTTAGATTGACATATTTCATCTTAACTCTCTAGCAGTAATGAACTATCTACTGTGGTCTAGTATGTGTACTTTTATTTGGAGGAGTCTAGGTGATATACCAAACCCATCAGAGATTTAGTTTATGGCATTGCAGTTTCTAACCCACTCTTGAGAGTGATGCCGCTGTTAACTTTTTAAAACGAATTCACGTGAAATTGCAACTCAGGTGATAAACTTTGTAGTTTCACTCAGCCCTCGTACATCAACTAGAGTAAAAATGAATTTACACTTCATGAGAAGGATATGTATGTTTAAAAAAGTACTCCTTGGAAGGGCTAAAAAATGGATCACTTTATGCTGTAGCAAGCTTGATTTACAAACTCTTTGGATTTAAATAAACATGTTTTCTCCAGTCCTTTGTATGCGAGCACACTGCAGCACCAAAGGACTGTGGGTATAATTCACCAGAAACAAAAGCATGAGTTGTGCCCTGGGCCTCTTAGAAACCTAAATACTAGTTTCTTGGTATAACAAAATGTTGGGTTAGAATGAAGCTTTAGGAACTACTCATCTCAAGTGAGTTTTGTTGTTAAGTTGCTCAGTCATGCCCAACTCTTTGTGACTCCATGGACTGCAGCACACCAGGCTTTCCTGTCCTTCACCATCTCTTGGAGCTTGCTCAAACTCATGTCCATTGAGTCAGTAATGCCATCCAACCATCTTGTCCTCTGTTGTGCCCTTCTCCTCCTGCCTTCACTCTTTTCCAGGATCAGGGTCTTTTCTGATGAGTTTGCTCTTTGCATCAGGTGGCCAAAGTAATGGAGCTTCAGCTTCAGCATCAGTCCTTCTAATGAATATTCAGGATTGATTTCCTTTAGGATTGAGTGGTTTGATCTCCTTGCAGTCTTATATTCAGTGTAATATCCTTGAATTATAGCTTTATTGTATATACAGCTAGGTTCTCTGGAGGAATCCTTCCGCTGGTCCAAGGTTGATTTTTGCCATCATTGTTCTACATCACATTCCCTCTCACATTTTGAGTTTGTTTCAATAATTACTCCCTTGATTATTAGCATATTAACAGGCCCAAGCTAATCCCATATTTAAACACAAAAATAAGGCCAAAACTTTCACTGGACCCAGTCATCCTTCATAGATACTTTTCTCCTTTTCGGAGTTCTACATGTCATACATGGGCCTCACGCTCAGATATCTGCAGAGACCAAGGTGTTGATGGAAATGAGATATGTGAAGCCTGAGAAGACAATGGGAAATTGCAGAGTTGGTGTCTGTCAGTCCCTGCCAGGGCTGATAGCTGCCTTGCAAAAGAGAAGATTCAGATGTCAGAGCTTCTTTTCCAAGAGACCTTGGAAATCTGGATTTTAACTGACATGTCCTAAACACTAAATGTTACTGACTAATTAAACCAAATTAAAGCTAAAACAGAACACTTTGAAGTTTGGTTAAAAGATTCCTATGGACTGAATTCAGCTCATCACTTGCTAATTTGCAGTCTTTGAATATTCTTATTGTTCTCACTTTTTTTCTCTTCTTAGTAATTTTTCAAACCATTATTGTACAGGTCTACATAAATTGTAAATAAAATATCACACAAATAATTCAGTTGTTACTAAACTCACTTATGATCTTCTAAATACAGAAATCGATGGCTACATCTCTGCAGCACTTGCTATTCCACATCACTCCTTTTTGCAGGCGTGATCCCCTGTACTGATGTCTCAGGCATTCTGCTCAGCATCTTCCAATATCTTTGAAAGGATCTTCTTACTCTTTTTTGCTAACTCCTTTTCTTCTACATTTTCTTTATTATTGACATTCTTTAAAATTTCTATATTTAGTCCTCTTACTGTTCCTCTCTTTCGTTTCCTCTTTATTCTTACTGATATTTTATGCAGTTTTTCATGATTGGTGTCATTTATATTACTTCAGCTCCTACCTGTATAATTGTGACTTCTAAATGTGGATTTCTGGCTCATATTTCTTTTCTTAGTTTTTGATTTTGTAATAGCCTACCAGATATCTGTATTTACTTCCCATAAGCAGTTCTTGCTCAACTAAATACACATTTCTTTCCTAAATTTTTGGTGATCAACCATCCAGTTTTGCCCAAGACAATGGTACCCTATCTTCTATATTGAAGTTAAGAAAGCTTTTTTTTTGGTGTGGTATATAAACCTATTTTGGAGCTAATTCCTCCTTTATAATAATCACAATGCCCTTACACAGCTGGTTACCACTTTCAATCTATGTGTTTTGAGTGAAATTGGATGCAATTGGCTCTACCCTGAGATCTAAGCATAACCAAACAAATTTTAACTTCCTCAAAGCAATATGATTGGAAAGGCAAGTCACATGATCCAAGTCAGTCTGGTCTAACCAAAAACCAATTCCATGATACTGCAAATATAAACAACAAAAAAGAGGTACTATTCTTGAGCCTGGGGTGTGGGCCTTGAGCCTCTGTGAGCTTTCTACCTAAGAATGAAAGCACTACAGAGAAGAGTAAAGTAAAGAAATGGTCTCTGATGACATCCTTTAAGCTCCTGGATCAATCTTTGTTGACTGTGCTGGTGGTAACCTATTATCCCTTAACTCCACACACACAACTCTAAATTTAGGAGGCTGGGACTCTGCAAACTATCTTCATTGACTCACTTGATGGTCAACTTTTCATTAGGTTCTGCTACTGGAGGTATTAGAGTGAAAGTGAAAGGACAGTAAAGAGGGTAGAAGGATTTCCATACACAGCATCTGTGGTTCTAGAAACTGAAAACATTTCTAGCTCTCAGTTCAGTTCAGTCAGTCAGTCATATCCGACTTTTTGTGACCCCATGGACTGCAGCATGCCAGGCTTCCCTGTGAATCACCAGCTCCCAGAGCTTGCTTAAACTCAAGTCCATCGAGTTGGTGATGCCATCCAGCCATCTCATTGTCCCCTTCTCCTGCCTTCAATCTTTTCCAGCATCAGGTCTTTTCCATGAGTCAGTTCTTCACATCAGGTGGCCAAACTATTGGAGTTTCAGTTTCAGCATCAATCCTTCCAGTGAATGTTCAGGACCGATTTCCTGTAGGATTGACTGGTTTTGATCTCCTTGCAGTCCAAGGGACTCTCAAGAGTCTTCTCCAACACCACAGTCCAAAGGCATCAGTTCTTCAGCACTCAGCCTTTTCTATGGTCCAACTCTCCATCCATACTGGAAAAACCATAGCTTTGACTAGATGGACCTTTGTCAGCAAAGTGATGTCTCTGCTTTTTAATATGCTGTCTAGGTTGGTCATAGCTTTTCTTCCAAGGAGCAAGCATCTTTTAATTTAATGGCTGCAGTCACCATGTATTTTTATAATGGAATTATTTATTATAAATATACTAAACATAAAATCTACCATTTAAGCCATTATTAATTGTATTCATTAGTTTCTAAATGGTTAGATGATGCCATGGAGATGACGGTACCAAAGGGGTTATATGTATTCCTCACCAAGATCTCACTATTATTAACATTTTACATACTTACGTTACATTCTTTACAATTAGTGAGCTAATATTGATATATTAATAATTTAAGCTCGTTTATTTAGTTTACTGATTTCTTTAGTTTTCACCAGCATCTTTGTGTGTTATAAGATTCCATCTAGGATGCCACACAACACTTTGCTTGGCATGTTGTCTCCTGTGGCTTCTCTTGTCTTAGGCATTTCCTTAGATTTTCCTTATTATTGATGCCCTTGCCAGTTTTGAGGAGTTCTGGGTAAGTATTTTGTAAATATCCCTCCGTTGGAATTTCTCTCACACTTTTCTCATCATTAGATGAGAATTACAGGTTTTTCATAGGAATAACTGGAGGTGAAGTGCTATTTCACTCCCTCATATCAGAGGGTACATACCATTTGCATGGCTATCACTATTAATGTTAGCCTTGATTACCTGGCTGAGGTACTGTTTGTTAGGTCAGTATGTATCCATGGATATTTATCTTGTACTATGGATTATAATCTAATACTACTTTATACATTGCTCAGATTTTTCTGGCTTTGGCCGTTGGGGACCCTTTCAGTTGACTCTTGTTTCCTTTTGACATACTTCCATCTGTTAGGTTTGTTTGTTTTTGTTGAACACTTCTGTACTTTCTGGCACTACAAGATGCTTTAGACTTGTGTATTTCCTGCCTTAGTTCTAGAATCAGACATTTCTCAAAGGAACTGTGGCTACTTTTATTGTAGAATGGTAAGAGAGACCAATTCTGGGTACTAGATGAGATTGTTGCTACTGGGGTATCCTTGTTTCTAAGCTCTTTCAGATAATAGAACACAGATATGTGTCTACCCTAATCTGTGTATATACATGTATCTATAGTGATTTCTATACATAACTGTCTGTATCTATTTTAAAGTAATAATAGGTCTTACTGATCCCTCAAAATCTAGTCCATTACCATAAGGTTGATCACTGGAGCCTTCTCATGCTTATATGTGCATCCCACCCCAAGAGTGAGAAACCTGGCTCTTACCAGTATAGATGTAAAGCAGTATCAGAACTGTTACCTATATTGCAATTTGTTTCTAACTGTGGATATGCTATGGCGCCTAGAGATCTGAGGATAAGGTATGCTGGAACCTCTCCTTCAAGAACCTACAGATGTGTTTTTGTTCTATCAATTTTGTTGTTCAGTTTCTCAGTTGTGTCTGATTCTTTGCAACCCCAAGGACTGCCACGTGCCAGGCCTCCCTGTCCTTCACTATTTCCTGGAGTTTGTTCAAACTCATGTCCAAATTTGCCCTGAATTTACTAATATTTGGGTCAACTCGGGAACTCCTTTTGCTTCCAACATCAGAGTAACCAACTCACTGTAGAAAATGCTTTCCGTTTGAAATCCGTAACACAGTTTCTGTTTTTATGTCTGGACCTTGACTGTATCATAGATGTTGGTCTATGAGCCAACATCTCTTTTTTCCCCACCCCCACTGGCCAATTTAGGTTGTGTTTCTTGTCTCCTATGGCCAAAAGAGTATTAAATAATATATCATACTACTGCTTCTGCTATTTTTTCTGCCTAGAATGTTTATGTTCTCACTGCCCACATGGAAAATTGTTAGTAATTCCTTTATAGTTAGTTCAGATGTTATGTTTTCTGTGCATTTACAACTATGTCCATGCTCTGGAATCACACCAATTTCTTTGCAGACTTTCAGCCAGAGTTGTGTACTTCCTTCTCTGTCTTCTTAGGAAGTCTTCTGAATATTGAATTTTCTTATTGTATGAAATTGTATCAGACATTAAATGAATTTTATAATTTGCAGATACCTCTTTTTCTCTGCAGTCCCTTAAATGGCTTTAAATTATTAAGATTTTAAAAGGGCCTGAGACTCTGAGGCATTTATATATTTTACGTGGTAGAGCTATGGTTCTCATGAACATATATTTAATAAAACATATTCCATTCATTGCTTATTTGAGAAAATATTCTAGTTATCTTTTTCAGTTGGGAAAATCTGCAGTGTTCTAAACACTGATGTTAAAGTTTTCACACTTTTAAAATATTTGTATTATCAAAGTTTAAAATTCTGTCTTTTGGTATATTGGAGCTTATTTTATTATCCCAAGGGCTTCTGCTAAACCCAATCATGAGAGCATGGGTTACATGATTTAACTCCCTGTGTCTTAACCTATTACCCTAGATTTTTAAATATCATTTTGATTTTTCCTTGATTTCAAAGAACCCAAAACCAGTTCTAAGTTTGCTGTTTATAATTCCCAATGGGGAAAAAACAGTTTGTTGAAGATAAATACTATATCTGCATGATCTCTCAACTACTCTGCTATCTCTAGATTTGCTTTTAAAGTTTTAAAAAGTAATAGCATGAATTTTATCTTACATTGTGAATGTGTTTAGTGCCATTTTGTCAACATTAACCACATGTGGTGCTTTACATCATCAAGGAAACCTAGTGAAGGGCCTATTGGCAAAGGTATGTCAAATGAGAGATTTCTTTATTTTTCTCCTTGTTTTTCATTGCAAGATTATATAATTATCAAAACCAGTGATGACATATATAAGATTTCTTGAATTTCATGAGTGTAAACCAGATTTGTAATATGGATCTTCAAATACTGATGGTGTTTAAATGACTCTAAAGTTCTGTTGAAATGTCTTGGCATTGCCTTCTGTAGGGACTCTCAAGGAGTGTTTTTACTAGATCTCATCTCTATAGAAGGAAACCACTAAAGTTGCTCCAGACATATCTATGCTAGAGATTCCATGCATCCATCCACTTCCTAAGTGCCAGTCATGTGCCAAATGCCATATGTGCACTGATGTACATCACTGGGTAAAGAAGGAATTGTACTGTAGTATGGATGTGCAGTGTAAGTGATATGCAAGGGTATTTAAATATTCATGGTTTTTGCATCAGGCAACCTAGCCTTGTTTCTGGGGAAAAAGGAGGATGGGGTATATATGAAATACAGGTTACTCAATCTCAGACCCTTGAAACATTATTTGCCCAGCCAGGTACTTCAGACTGTGTCTAAGAATAAATCAAGAAGGAGAATTTTATGCTATGGAAAATCAGTACAGTTCAGTCTCTCAGTTGTGTCTGACTGTGTACTCATGTAGCTTTTCTCAGGGTGTGTTTATGGAGAATGAGATATCGTTTTTCCTTTTTTTTTTTTTTTTTATAAGGACACCATCATCTCTATTGAATTAGGGCTCTATCCTTATGACCATTAAGTTCAGTTGAGTTCAGTCACTCAGTTGTGTCCGACTCCTTCAGACCCCATGAACCACAGCACGCCAGGCCTCCCTGTCCATCACCAACTCCCGGAGTTTACTCAAACTCAAGTCCATCAAGTCGGTGATGCCATCCAAACATCTCATCCTCTGTTGTCCCCTTCTTCTCCCACCTTCATTCTTTCCCAGGATCAGGGTCTTTTCAAATGAGTCAGTTCTTCACATCAGGTGGCCAAAGTATTGGAGTTTCCGCTTCAGTATCAGTCCTTCCAATGAATATTCAGAACTGATTTCCTTTAGGATTTCCTTTAGGTAGAATCTCCTGGCAGTACAAGGGACTCTCAAGAATCTTCTTCAACACTACATTCAAAAGCAACAATTTTTTGGCACTCAGCTTTCTTCATAGTCCAACCCTCCCATTCATATATGACTACTGGAAAAACCATAGCTTTGACTAGACAGACCTTTGTTGGCAAGGTAATGTCTCTACTTTTTAATATGCTGTCTAGGTTGGTTATAACTTTTCTTCCAAGGAGCAAGTGTCTTTTAATTTAATGACTGAAGTCAGCATCTGCAGTGATTTTGGAGCCCCCCAAAATAAATTATCTCATTGTTTCCATTGTTTCCCCATCTATTTGCCATGAAGTGATGGGACCAGATGCCATGATCTTAGTTTTCTGAATGTTGAGTTTTAAGCCAACGTTCTCACTCTACTCTTTCACTTTCATCAATAGGCTCTTTAGTTCTTTTTTACTTTCTGCCATACGGGTGGTGTCAACTACATATCTGAGGTTATTGATATTTCTCCCAGCAATCTTGATTCCAGCTTGTGCTTCTTCCAGCCCAGCGTTTCTCATGATGTACTCTGCATATAAGTTAAATAAGCACGGTGACAATATAGAGCCTTGACATACTCCTTTCCCAATTTGGAACCAGACTGTTGTTCCATGTCCAGTTCTAACTGGTGCTTCTTGACCTGCATACGGATTTCTCAGGAGGCTGGTCAGATGGTCTGGTATTCCCATCTCTTGAAGAATTTTCCACAGTTTATTGTGATCCACACAGGCAAAGGCTTTGGCATATTCAATAAAGCAGAAATAGATGTTTTTCTGGAACTCTCTTGCTTTTTTGATGATCCAGCAGATGTTGGCATTTTGATCTCTGGTTCCTCTGCCTTTTCTAAATCCAGCTTGAACATCTGGAAGTTCACAGTTCATGTACTGTTGAAGCCTGGCTTGAAGCATTTTGAGCATTACTTTACTAGTGTGTGAGATGAGTGCAATTGTGTGCTGGTCTGAGAAATGTTTGGCATTGCCTTTCTTTGGGACTGGAATGAAAACTGACCTTTTCCAGTCATTTGACCACTGCTGAGTTTTCCAAATTTGCTGGCACATTGAGTGCAGCACTATCTCAACATCAACTTTTAAGATTTGAAATAGCTCAACTGGAACTCCATCACCTCCACTAGCTTTGTTCATAGTGATGCTTCCTAAGGCCCACTTGACTTTGCATTCCAGAAGTCTGGCTCTAGGTTGGTGATCACACAATCATGCTTATCTGGGTCATGAAGATCTTTTTTGTATAGTTCTTCTGTGTATTCTTGCCACCTCTTCTTAATATCTTCTGCTTCTGTTAGGCCCATACCATTTCTGTCCTTTATTGATCCCATCTTTTCATGAAATGTTCCCTTGGTGTCTCTAATTTTCTTGATGAGATCTGTAGTCTTTCCCATTCTATTGTTTTCCTCTATTTCTTTGCATTAATCACTGAGGAAGGCTTTCTTATCTCTCCTTGCTATTCTTTGGAACTCTGCATTCAAATGGATATATCTTTCCTTTTCTCCTTACCTTTAGCTTCTCTCTTTTCTCAGCTATTTGTAAGGCCTCCTCAGACAACCATTTTGCCTTTTTGTATTGCTTTTCCTAGGGGTGGTCTTGATCCCTGCCTCCTGTACAGTGTCATGAACCTCTGTCCATAGTTCTTCAGGCACTCTGTCTGTCAGATGGGCTATGGAAAATGGGCATATGTTTTAAAAAAGCGTGGAAAATCATCATTGCAGTGTTAGAGTCGTTCTAACCCCAGTATGGTCTCATAAGTCTGAGGTCCTTGTGGCTCTTCCTTACACAAAATCATCATGAACTCCTCTGCCCCTTGGTAGCTGACTTCCTCTGGAGGGCTGCTCACCTGATAGTAGTCGCCACAATCCCTGCAGTCTCTTCTGTCCCATCAACGTATAGCTCGTTACTATTGAATAATTTGCCACCACCAAACTTCATAGTTCTGCTGAAACTACCACATTTGCAATCTATTAAAATTCTAAATATACTCTTTAGAACTTTTAGTTTATAACTGATACTAAGATTTACCCACATCATTATATAATATTCTCTGGGGTTAGCTTCATTTGGAAGTCTCAGGCTATTTCAGTGCAATTTCATTTAAAAAAACATGAGTGCTAATAATACTAAGTTCCTTGCCATAGTGTATGATTTGTAGACTTCTGCCTTTCAGTCCAGTAAAATTTTAAAAAATAACGGAAACATGTAGGTTTGATAATGTCTAATTTTAACTAAAAAAGATGAGAAACCTCTGCCGTCTACTCTCACTACTGCTTTAAGATAAAGATATGCTTTATTCTAATAAAGGATAATCTCCCTATTTAAAAAATATGAATATATTCTACATTTAGAAAAACTCCATAATCATACCAATTTTCCTAATTTTTATACAGTTTAGTCAAGATTTTTGTTCTGTTGGCTTAGGAGAAAGTGATGCAAGAGCTAGGGAATAGATTTTGAAATCAGACAGACTTGGGTTTATATCCCATTTTGTCATTTTCTAGGTTTCTGAACTTAATTAACTTCCCTTAATCAGTTTCTTTACTTGTAAAAAAAGATAAAAGGAATAATTATGTTTTGCCCCAGCACATGGTTAATGGAAACATTAAAAGAGCTAATGAATGTGTAAAAAATTATTAACTGGTATGTCATAAAATGTAATTTTAAAAAATCTATTGAGGACCTTGAGGGAATTACAAGTATTTCCCTCCTCCCAATGTGAAGGAAGAGGAAGAAAGGAGAGCTAACAATTATTTTGTGCCTTCTGTATCTCAGGAACAGATGTAGCTCTCTTCATTTATTTTAATTATCCCAACAAAGCCAAAATTTCATATTTTAATCAAGTTTTTATAGCTGGAAAAAATTGTGATCTCAGAGAGTCAAACAATTTGCTCCAATCACACAGCTGATGAAAGGTGAAATTAAGAGTTCAGACCAAAGCTTGTTCGACTCACTATTTCATGCTCTTCTCTGAGAAAAATCAGCATAGACTACATCATCAAAAATATCATCCTTTTTTTCTTTAAGCTCTTAAATGTTAAGAGCTTAATGTTAACTTGGGGGTTAGCGTATAGTAGTAGGGCTGCCTCAAGGACAGATTTCTGTCAGTATAGTTTATCCCTCAGGGATTAAGCTCCTGGTTTATGTTTGGAAAGCCCTCTCCTTTATTATAATTAACTGTCAAATTAACTTTCATTATGAATAACTTAACATAATTATTAACCAGTACTTTAGGAAGATTCTTAGAAAAATTAAACAATACCATGACTTTTAAAATAAAGCTTTTCCAACTTCCTTTTTGGCCTAAAACAAAATGATAATACAGTCTTAGAAACTAATCATTTAATTTTGAACTTTGGAACCAGTTAAAAAATTACACTCTGTATTAGTGTAAGCATGGCATATGAAACTAATTACTGTTGAATTACTTCCATTGATATTACTTTACATTTCCTTAATAATAAAGATAATGTATTTGAGGTCTGGTTCATAAAGTTTTGTGATATTTTAAAATGGTTTTCTCTCACAATATATAAAGAATTTTATGAAAGCACTTATCTTGTTTCTACACATTTGAGAAATACAATGGCTGAATTTTAGTTTCAAAAATTTTTTTGAACTTACAGATCAGCTGTTTTAGTATCATACTACTGCTACTGCTAAGTCACTTTAGTCGTGTCCGACTCTGTGCGATCCCATAGACAGCAGCCCACCAGGCTCCCCCGTCCCTGGGATTATCCAGGCAAGAACACTGGAGTGGGTTGCCATTTCCTTCTCCAATGCATGAAAGTGAAAAGTGAAAGTGAAGTCGCTCAGTAGTGTCCGACTCTTAGCGACCCCATGAACTACAGCCTACCAGGCTCCTCCATCCATGGGATTTTCCAGGCAAGAGTACTGGAGTGGGGTGCCATTGCCTTCTCCGAAAGCCTACAGCACCCGGTAGTCCCAGGTGGTCTCCCATCCAAGTACTAACCAGGCCCGACCCTGCTTAGCTTCCGAGATCAGACGAGATCGGGCGCGTTCAGAGTGGTGTGGCCGGAGACACATCAGTCTTCAAACTATGAATACATTGATGGAGCACAGACTTTCTAGACATCATTTATATGCTATACTGAAACATGTCATAAAGTGAAAAGTGGATGGGAACAGAGTGGAAGCCAGGAATCTGGACTCACTGTAAAATATTACATACACCTCTGCGTGTTCCTTATGTGCGTATGTGCTAAGTTGCTTCAGTCATGTCTGACTCCATGAGACCCTGTAGTGCCTGGTGGGCTACCTCTGTCCATGGGATTCCCCAGGCCAAGAATACTGGAGTGAGTTGCTGTGCCCTTCTCCAGGGATCTTCCCAACCCAGGGATGGAACCCAAGTCTCTTTCATCTCCTGCTCGTGCCACCTGCTGAGTCAGTTGGTTCCTTATGTACTTCCAGTAAATATCACAGAGGAAATTCCTCTGATTTATTTTCCATCCATCTTTTAGTATCTAAAACAGTGCATGGTACAGAGAAAACACTGGCAACCACGTATATCTGGAAGATATTTTGGTGTTTGGCATTGTAGAATAGTACTTTTCTATGGCTAATTTGAAGTTCTCATTTTGTATAAGTTGAGCTCTTACAAAAGTCAGATATATGGAGTTGAAAAGAAAATAAAGGTTTTCTAAGTGAAATGGGGCATTAGCGGTGTTTATGTCTCTTTGCCCTGGGCAATCTTTGTATGTGGCTTTAACAGAAGGGAGCAATCAGTTGTATATTAGATTTTAAACTATCCTATTAGGCATCTACTTTGATCTCTGGGACATCAAGGGTGATACCAAGCCAAGGTGCTTTCCTTGTTGGGATTTACCTTTATTCTATAAAATGGCAAATATCAATGTGCTTCCTGTGGTGGATTCATGTCAATGTATGGCAAAACCAATACAATACTGTAAAGTAAAAAAAAAAAAAATGTGCTGCTTTTCTTTCCTTTCTTAAACTTCATGTGTCAATTCTAAAAAATCATTACTAAGCTGTATTTGCTACCTGAGTATGGTTTTTCAGAAACCTAGACAGAGAATCTAGAGATAAGTAGCAAGCAATTTCATTCTTTACTTCCCACTGAGCTTTCCCGTTGCAGCTGAAATGCTATGTGACCTTTGAATCACCTAGTCACAGCAGGGTAACTTTAAAGGACATTTGACTGGAGTTAACATTAAGCCCTGGAACATTCAGGTTATTTCTGACATAAGACCAAATATATACAGTGTTATTGGCTGGGCACAAAGTGATTTTTCTTCTCCCTTTGCCTTTTTTTCCCTCAGGTCAAATACAATTTACTCTTTGTTCAAAAGTACTATTTTGAACTAGCATTGCCTCAATTTATCCATTTTCCTCTGGAAATAAATTCTTTATTCCCATACCCATAAGTTAGAACACTTTGTTATTTCTGTTAGATGTACTTGGCTTATATTTTATCTGATGGGATCTTTGAGGATGAGAAGCATGTGTCTCTTGGTTATTAGTATCCACAAGATCTGCTTTATATTCTGTTTCTTTTTAGGTACTTGTAAAACATCAGAAAGGAAATGGTTTGATTTTTATATCTCTGTATTTACATGAGTCTTGAATATCAATCTTTATTGCAAGAATGATATTTACGTATTATTGTTATGAATAAAATCAACAACAACTAATAGTCCTGATCAATTTTTAATATGCCAAACACAAGCACTGTATTTGTGCACATGAATAGCCCAGGGAATCTTGTTAAAATGCAGATTTTGATTTCCTAAGTCTGGGGGAGATCTGAAAATCCGCATTTCAAACAGGTACCTAGGCGATATTCCTGTTGCTTGTCCAAGGACCACACAACAGGCATATGAAGTAGGTACTCATTTTTAGATGGGGAATTTGAAATTAAAGAGATGAAATAATTTGCCCAACATAATACAATAAGAGTTTGGCAGAGTTGGGACTCAAAATGATTTCAATTTGTTGCCGAAGCTCATCATTAATCAATAGTTCTAAGAGTTACTTGAGAGAAAATACTCATTTTTCTCTCCTCAGACTATTTTAGGGTTTATAAACTATAATATAAATGAATTAGTAGAGAAATAAAATGGAAGCTTGTATGTGTTCTTTTTATTCAACAATATCAAAAACAACAGAATGATCTCTGTTGTTTCCAAGGCAATCCATTTAATATCACAGTAATCCAGGTCTATGCCCCAACCAGTAATGCTGAAGAAGCTAAACGGTTCTGTGAAGACCTACAAGACCTTCTAGAACTAACACCCCAAAAAGGTGTCATCTTCATTATAGGGTACTGGAATGCAAAAGTAGGAAGTCAAGAAACACCTGGAGTAACAGGCAAATTTGGCCTTGGACTACAAAATGAAGCAGGTCAAAGGCTAACAGAGTTTCGCCAAGAGAATGCACTGGTCACAGCAAACACCCTCTTCCAGCAACACAAGAGAAGACTCTACACATGGACATCACCAGATCGTCAATACTGAAATCAGATTGATTATATTCTTTGCAGCCAAAGATGAGAAGCTCTGTATAGTCAGCAAAAAAAATTACCAGGAACTGACTGTGGCTCAGATCATGAACTCCTTATTGCCACATTCAGACTTAAATTGAAGAAAGTAGGGAAAACCATTAGACCATTCTTGTGTGACCTAAATCAAATCCCTTATGATTATAAAGTGGAAGTGACAAATAGATTCAAGGGATTAGATCTGAAAGAGTGCCTGAAGAACTATGGATAGAGGTTCGTGACACTGTACAGGAGGCAGTGATCAAGACCATGCCCAAGAAAAAGCAATGCAAAAAGGCAAATGGTTGTCTGAGGAGGCCTTACAAATAGCTGAGAAAAGAAGAGAGCTAAAGGCAAAGGAGAAAAGGAAAGATATATCCATTTGAATGCAGAGTTCCAAAGAATAGCAAGGAGAGAAAAGATAGCCTTCCTCAGTGATCAATGCAAAGAAATAGAGGAAAACAATGGAATGGGAAAGACTAGAGATCTTGTCAAGAAAATTAGAGATACCAAGGGAACATTTCATGCAAAGATGAGCACAATAAAGGACAGAAATGGTACGGACCTAACAGAAGCAGAAGATATTAAATTGAGGTGGCAGGAATACACAGAAGAACTATACAACAAAGATCTTCATGACCCAGAAAATCACGATGGTGTGGTCCACTCACCTAGATCCAGACATCCTGGAATGCAAAGTCAAGTGGACCTTAGGAAGCATCACTACAAACAAAGCTAGTAGAGGTGATGGAATCCCAGTTGAGCTATTTCAAATCCTAAAAGATTATGCTGTGAAAGTGCTGCACTCAATATGCCAGCAAATTTGGAAAACTCAGCAGTGGTCACAAGACTGGAAAAGTTCAGTTTTCATTCCAATCCCAAAGAAAGGCAATGCCAAAGAATGCTCAAACTACCTCACAATTTCACTCATCTCACATGCTAGTAAAGTAATGCTCAAAATTCTCCAAGCCAGGCTTTAACAGTATGTGAACTGTGAACTTCCAGATGTTCCAGCTGGACTTAGAAAAAGTAGAGAAGCCAGAGATCAAACTGCCAAAATCTGTTGAATCATCGAAAAACCAAGACAATTCCAGAAAAACATCTACTTTTGCTTTATTTACTGTGCCAAAACATTTGACTGTGTGGTTCACAACAAAGTATGGAAAATTCTGAAAGAGAGGGAAATACCAGAAAGCCTGACCAACCTCCTGAGAAATCTGTATGCATGTCAAGAAGCAACAGTTAGAACTGGACATGAAACAATAGACTGGTTCCAAATCGGGAAAACAGTACATCAAGGCTGTATATTGTCACCCTGCTTATTTAACTTATATGCAGAGTACATCATGAGAACACTGGGGTGGATGAAGCACAAGCTGGAATCAAGATTGCTGGGAGAAATATCAATAACCTCAGATACACAGATGATATCACCTTTATGGCAGAAAGTGAAGAACTAAAGAACCTCTTGATGAAAGTGAAAGAGGAGAGTGGAAAAAGTGGATTAAAACTCAACATTCAGAAAAGTAAGATTGTGGCATCCGGACCCATCACTTCATGGCAAATAGATGGGGAAACAATGGAAACAGCGAGAGAATTTATTTTTTGCGGCTCCAAAACCACTGGAGATTGTGACTGCAGCTGTGATATTAAAAGACGCTTGCTCCTTGGAATAAAAGCTGTGACCAACCTAGACAGCATGGTAAAAAGCAGAGACATTACTTTACCAACAAAGTTCTGTCTAGTCAACGCTATGGTTTTTCTAGTAGTCATGTATGGATGTGAGAGTTGGATCATAAAGAAAGCTGAGTGCTGAAGAATTGATGCTCTTGAACTGTGGTGCTGGATAAGACTCTTGAGAGTCCCTTGAACTGCAAGGAGATCCAACCAGTCCATCCTAAAGGAGATCAGTCCTAAATTTTCATTGGAAGGACTGATGCTAAAGCTGAAACTCCAATACTTTGGTCACCTGATGCAAAGAACTCCTTGGAAAAGACCCTGATGCTGGGAAAGACTGAAGGCATGAGGAGAGCGACAGAGGATGTGGTGGTTGAATGGCATCACTGACATGAGTTTGAGTAGGCTCTGGGAGTTGGTGATGGACAGGGAAACCTGGTGTGCTGCAGTCCATGGGGTTGCAAAGAGTCGGACACGACTGAGTGACTGAAATGAACTGATAGAATTTTCAAAACACATCCAACATTACTTTATTTGTCTGTTTATTTTATTGCATATCAGTAACAATTCAAAGACTAGAACTGATCTGCCAACCCCATTTTGAGTTGCATTTCTGTAAACCACTATGATATTGAGGAGAGTTTTATATGTATTTGTCCACTCAATGGAAATGACAATGTTAGGTTTTTTTTTTTTTTTTAATTAAAAATGTAGCTATTTGCATTTAAAACATGGTTTTGGATTTGATGTGAGGAAGGGAGAAACAGAGGAAAGAAGGAAAGGAGAAAAGAAGGAAGAAAGGGGGAAGAAAAGAAAGACCCAAGGAAAAAAATGAAAATAAAGCTTAATTCTGCCTTTTATGATTTTAAAGTAAAATCTTACAGATGGGTCTTATGATATGACTTTTGCTTTAAAAAGCAAAGTGAATTGATCCTTTTGTTTCATACCCAGTTATTTAGAGAAAAGTATGTTTTTTTTTTTTTTCTAAAAAGGATTGCTATTTACTTAATTCTATTGAATTTTTATTCCTTCTAGTTTTTCTGTTATTTTGTGTGGCATTAGACACCTAATCCTTGATTCTGAGTGTAAGGTCAAGCAGAGGTTACATCAATATTTTTTCTATCATTTCATAAGAAAAATAACACATTGTATGATTTATTGATTTTAAACATTCCTCCCTTCTTCAGTCATCTCAGTAGAAAATAGAAGATAAAGTAGAAAACAGAAGGTAAACTTGTGAACACATTGTCCTGTGGATTTGTAGGTCAGCATGGAGAGTGTCTGGTCTTTCTCCTTTTATCTCATTCATCTGGAGCACTTAAACTTCTTTTTTAGAAGAGAATCTGTGGCCTACTCCAATATTCTTTCCTGGAAAATCCCAAGGACAGAGGAGCCTGGTGGGCTACAGTCTGAAAGGACCTCAAAGAGTTGGACACGACTGAGCACCACCTCCAACACCCCCAACACACACAGACACACACAGACACACACACACACACACACACACACACACACACACGGCCATAGTTTCACAAGTGTCTTACTCTAGAATCTTTTAAAGTCAATCTCTTTTAGAAAGAATGATTAGCTTAGTTCCTTTTTGGTGTTTAAACTTCTACTGAAAAGGTTTCAATGTTTTCAGTTGTGACTATCTACCTAGCACCTAGTATCCAATATTTTATCTTTGATACAGTATTAATACTTTTGTCTATCTGTAGAATGTATTCAAATTCCAAAATTCAGCAGTTTAAGACTTCCTTTGCTTTTGACTTTTTCCCCATTATATTGAAATTAAACTAAAACTTGTTCTGAATATGTAGTAAGGAGCTCACAAGTTGTACATCCCTAAAAGTTTGCAATAATATTGTCTAGGAAATAAAAATATATTGAGTAGCTAATTCCTGAGATTGTACCATGATGTTGTAAGGGGATGTATATATTAGGATCCTGAAAAAAAAAATAGAGTTCTGCAAATTTTCCTGAAATCTTTCTTTTGGAGAGTCAACTTCACATTGGAAATGCAAACTGACCTGGCATGTGTATCGACTTTGTTGCTGGAAGCTTCATGGCCTTAAACAAATGACTTCCCTTCTTTAATTTTTTTTTTTTGTATTATTACCTATAAGATGGGATTAATATATCCAGTTTTTTTTTGGGATTACATGAGATAGCATACGAAAAGAACATATCTTGTCTATGATGTTCATATAGTGTTTATTTCTTTCCTTTAAACTTTATTTTTGAGGGAGCATATTGATAGTTTTGTATTCATGAACAATATCTGCGAAATAATTTTATGCAGAATGAATACTGTTTTGTGATGAGATATCATATGTATATGTCTCAATCAATATTTATTTCTATTCCTATTCCTACATTGATATCTATATCCAACTCTATTTTTTCACTCTGTATTAGTCTTCTATCTATATTTTCCTTATAACAGGGTTTGGAATCTAATCACCTGAATCAAGATATTGCTTTATTGCTCACCAGGTAGCTTTTGGTGCCATGGAGTTCCCTTGCTGTCTTGTTGATCAGATCTCAACCTCTGGGGAGCCTTTGAAAGCTCATCTCTCAGATCTTGTGCTCAGACTTTAGATGGCTGCTGCAATACACTGTACAGTGAAGTCTAAGTGCTTTGTGAGGGATTTCTGTGAACTTTCCTGCCTTGCTCTCAGTGTTCAGTGAACTGTTATAAACATAAGAAAGTGTTAACATAATTATTGTGGTGGAGTGCTGATGGCAGGAATGATCTTGATGTGTGTCACTGGAGCTGGAACTTGAAAGATAGAATTTGGCTTGATAGGGGTGGTAATAGGAAGACCTTATTCATATGCTTTAACATTTAGATCATTCACTTTACCTTATAACATCCCGAAGAATACTGATCCTTAGCTTGTGTACCTTTCTTTCACTTTTAAAATATGTTATAGGCAAAATTTTATTATCAGATATGTACTGTGTGTTAGTCACTTAGTCATGTCCGACTCTTTGTGGCCCCATAGACTATAAGCCCATGAGGCTTCTCTGTCCATGGGTTTTCCCAGGCAAGAATACTGGAGTGGGCTGCCATTTCCTTCTCCAGGAGATCTTCCTGACCCAGAGATTGAACCTGGGTCTCCCACATTGCAGGAAGATTCTTTACCATCTGAGCCACCAGGGAAGCCCCAGATATATACTATTTTATATGTTTCCTGACAAAATATATTTTTGTCTGACATGAAAAATTCACATTTCAATCGACATTTTCTTCTTCCTCGTTGTGTGTTGTTAAGACTCACTAATATTATCACTGTATCTTGAGAGAAATAGCATAAGGTGGCCTGGATATAATAATCACAGGTAACATTTAAAAGATGGTTACTGCATTTCAGAGGGTGGTGTAAATGCTTTATTGGAACAATCTCAACAAAAATTTTGATGTAAGAAATAATTTTATGGTCTTTTTATGGGCAAGAGAATTAAGACTGAGAAGGGTTTTATGACTTATGCAAGGTGACATCGACTAGCAACTGATGAAACCAGGGTCCTAACATGGTTTACTCGTCAGCAGTAAGACATATTCATCACTCAGTTCTACTACTTTTTGCCAGTGACAGTGAAAGTGAAGTCGCTCAGTCGTGTCCAACTCTTTGCGACCCCATGGCCTGTAGCCTACCGGCCTCCTCCATCCATGGGGTTTTCCAGGCAAGACTACTGGAGTGGGTTGCCATTTCCTTCTCCAGGGGATTTTCCTGACCCAGGGATTGAACCTCGATCTCCTGCATTGCAGGCAGATGCTTTACAGAAGCTTTTTGCCAGTCAGTTTCAGTTCAGTTGCTCAGTCGTGTCCTACTCTTTGCGACCCCATGAACCGCAGCATGCCAGGCCTTCCTGTCCATCACCAACTGCCAGAGTCCACCCAAACCCATGTCCATTGAGTCGGTGATGCCATCCAAACATCTCATCCTCTGTTGTCCCCTTCTTCTCCTGCCCTCAATCTTTCTCAGCATCAGGGTCTTTTCAAATGAGTCAGCCCTTTGCATCAAGTGGCCAAAGTATTGGAGCTTCAGCTTCAACATCAGTCCTTACAATGAACACCCAGGACTGATCTCCTTTAGGATGCACTGGTTGGATCCCTTGCAGTCCAGGTAACTCTCAAGAGTCTTCTCCAACACCACAGTCCAAAAGCCTCAATTCTTCGGTGCTCAGATTTCTTTATAGTCCAACTCTCACATCCATACATGACTACTGGAAAAACCATAGCCTTAGGAGGAAATAAAATCAGCAAGTCACCTGTGGACTATCTTTCCTGTGATCTTATAATAAAAATAGCACTGCTGATAGAAAATGAAAGACTATCCTAAGTACGAGCCCCTGCTATCACCTTGAATATTACACATTGTTATTGCTTGCTAAGTATTTATACGGTGTCTGATAAAATGTTGTTTAACTTCTCTCACTTTCTATTGCTCTTAACATATCTGCTTGACACCAGCTAATCTATTTTTATCAGCATTTCTGTACTTTTGTACAGTATTTCTGTACTTTTTCTTTCACTGTGAAAGAGCATTCAGAGTTCAATACCTCAACCTTATTTTTTTCAAAATATTCAACATATTAAATGAATTTGTTAAAAATAAAAATGATTCCTCAAAATAAGATTATTAAAGTATTTTTCATTAATGTATACACATCAGTTTTACTTACTGAATGTTCAGGGTAAGTTTAAGAAAAGTAAATGGCCATCAGTAATATTTGTATGTACATATGTATTATTTAGGGCTTTCCTTGTAGCTCAGTGATAAAGATTCTGCCTGCCAGTTGCAGGAGATGTGGGTTTGATTCTTGGGTCAGAAAGAACCCTCAGAGAAGGAAATGTAAACCCACTCCAGTATTCTCGCCTGGAACACCCATGGACAGAGGAGCCTGGTGGGCTACAGTCCATGGGGTTGCAAAGAGTTGCACGTGATTTAGCCGCTAAGCATGCATGCACAAGCACATAGTATTTATATTTCTATTTATACATATGCAAGTATTTATATTTTATGCTTTCCCGAGTTATGTGTTGAAATAGTTAATCATAGAAAAATACCCGAGGAAAAGAAACTGTTTTGATTGTATTTTGTATGACCTTTATTAACTTGTTGATTTTTATAGGGTGCCATGTGTGTCTCCCTGAAGGTTTTGCTTAATGCAAGGTTTTAAATACTAAACACGTATTTAAGTCAGAGTTATTTTTTAAAATGTAAATCAGATTATGTCATTTTCAACATTTTAATAGTTTTTCATCATGCTTACTATTAAATCCAGAGTCTTCACCATAACCTACAAGGTCTTATATCAGTTGGATTTTTTTACCTTATTTCTGACTGCTTTTATCCTGACTTACTCTGTTCTAGGCAAGTGGTGTACTCCTTGCTCCTTAAACATTGTAAGAGTCAACATCAATAAATTGTAGGTTTTCTTCCTTTGTTATGAAATACTTGTCTCCCAGATAATCACATGTTTTGCATTCTTTCTTCTGGCCTCTGCTCAAATATCATCTTCTCTGTGGGGCCATTTATGATTACACTATCTGAAGTAATACACCATTTTACTCTCTGTGTTTTCATACTGCTTTTCAAGTGCAGGGCCCCTCTTCTTGCTAGAAATCTTAGCTCTCTGGAACTTTCTTGTCTCACTCCACTATAAAAGCAAAATTCCCTGTACGTAAGGGGAGTCTAGTCTTTGACTGGGGAGAGTTCTCAGATTCATTTCCAGTTATTGCCCAAAGATTAGTGCTTTATGCCTAAGTCCTTCTTCCCAGATGGTATGGGGAGCTGAAGGAAATAATATAATGTGTTAGAAATACAAAAGAAGTTTTTTTTCTTTTTTATTGAGGTGAGAATGCCTACACATTAACAGCACAGAGGAGAATGTAGGAACAGAAGTTCAAGAAACCCTACCAAAGCTGAGAGATAAAAACAGTGACAATAACAAAGAGTAACAAGAGTAGCTGCTGCTGCTGCTGCTAAGTTACTTCAGTCGTGTCCGACTCTGTGTGACCCCATAGACAGCAGCCCACCAGGCTCCCCCGTCCCTGGGATTCTCCAGGTAAGAACACTGGAGTGGGTTGCCATTTCCTTCTCCAATGCATGAAAGTGAAAAGTGAAAGTGAAGTTGCTCAGTCATGTCTGACTCTTAGCGACCTCATGGACTGCAGCCTACCAGACTCCTCCATCCATGGAACTTTCCAGGCAAGAGTACTGGAGTGGGGTGCATTGCCTACTCCGAACAAGAGTAGAGTAGATATCAAAACAAGAGTAGAGTGATATAAATAGAAAAACTAGATAGGTAATCGTGAGAACAGAAGATTGACAAGTTTATGGAGTGGAGCCTGGGGCAAATACCTAGGAGATTCATATTAGTTTGCTGACTTATGTAGGTATTGATAGCTCAGATGGTAAAGCATCTGTCTACAATGTGGGAGACCGGGGTTTGATCCCTGGGTCGGGAAGATCCCCTGGAGAAGGAAATGGCAATCCACTCCAGTACTATTGCCTGGAAAATCCCATGGACAGAGGAGCCTGGTAGGCTACAGTCCATGGGGTCGCAAAGAGTCAGACACGACTGAGCGACTTCACTTTCCTTATAGGTATTGGTTAAGAGGTGATAGACCTCAAGACAAAAAGTGCTAGGAATTTGTACACTATGTACAGTGTTAGGTGTTTGAAATATTTTCCTTATAACGATGTATGTTCTATAGAGAAAGGAAGCATAACAGGAAATCATGCCCAATTCCCTTTGATTTCAGTGCTTATGGACATGATATTATACTTCATTGGTGAGGTGTGACTTGAGTTGAGGTTTGAGTGTTGGGTAATAGTTATAAGCAGAGGTGGGTAGTGAGATGGGAAGAGACGTACACAGGACTGAGAGAATGTCAATTAAGGGCTGAAAGGGAGGAACTTGGGGGCCATGTTAGAGGAATAAAATGGGATTTTTAAATTCCCCTTTATTAACACCAGGTTCAATTTGGCATGTGCAAAATTATGCAAAAAATCTTGACTATATTTTGCCTGTATTCTAGAGCATATGTAAAATTTGATAATATCTGAAACAAAACTTGAATATCAACTTCTGTAGGTTACCGAATTTTAAGAGGGAAAAAGTCTTAAGGTTTTTCTGACTCTAATCTCCAATTCAATAAGCACTTGGATGTAGCTTATTTGAACAAACATTTATTGAATTCCTATGTGATAGAAAGTATGTTCAAAGATGGAGATGTGAAGATAAATAAGATAGTCCCTCCAGGGACCTTGAGTAGTGGGAGAGACAGATTGGTAGATAATTAAAATGCAGCCTTCTGCATGTACTGTTAGAAGTAGGTTCTCTCCAATATTGATATTTCCTTACAACTACAATTCTTCAAACCAAAAAGGAATTGTTTAATTGTTGAGGAGAAGAACCCCTGATTTCTAGATTTTAGTGTTCGTATTTATTTTGTTTGAACAAAATTATACCTTTTTTGGGTCTACATTACATGTAACTTTAGACTTTAAAAATGATTTATAAATACTAAGGAATAACTTGAACTGGGCACTGACTGTATTTTTAAGTCAAAGAGAAATAAAGACAATCGTAATAGAATATGCTATTGAATATAAATAAGGATTCCTTTGTCTGAATTCATTTTTTTTGCCTTATGTCATTGTATCCCAAGTTTTCACTGCACTGCTCTCAGTTTCATGAGCTTTCTTTCATGTATCTCTTGGAAGCACAGTGATTTATTCTTTGTTGCTGTCCCCGGTTGATGTCAAGGTGTTTGCCTGCCATCGCATGTGTGTTTGAGTGGCATAAAATGAACAACTGGCTCCAGATATAAGTATCCTCCAGGTCAGTGTTCCCAAGTGGCATCAAGGGCAGAAAAACCAACAGTAGTTTGATTCTTTGGAAGATTTTATGTAACATTTTAGAGCAGCCAATATCTTTAAAAAAACTCTCTATTGAGTAAATGAATATTTTTACATACAAGTAGGAATTTGAACATAAGAATGACAACAAAAACCAGAACCCATGATTCTATAATAATAATTTTTACTTTGTGTGTGATAAAGTAGCTGTAGTGATAATAGGAATGGAATGCCAAGTCACTTAGTTGCTTGACAGGCGTATATATTGAAGTCAACGGGCATAGGATACGGATATAAGCGTGGCTAATATTCTGTAGGAGGAACCACAAAATAGATTTTATAATTTCTGTCACTAAGGGCTTTATCTTCATATCTAGACAAACTCTCAGAGAATAGGAAGTCAGGGTTAATCCTTACTTGTCACATTTACTGCTATACTTGGCTACAATCCAATTTGATAGACTATAAAAATGATGATTTACTCAATATATTTTAAACAGAGCAGTAATCATTGTAAGCTATGACATACAAAGGCCATTTTCTTATGGTGAAGATGTCTCAGGTCTACACAAAGAGGGAAAAGAAGTTCAGAGGTGTAGCTATGCTGGGTGAGGGGCTCAATAAGTATTGAGGGAGGTACTATGTGCTGGGAAAGAAGAACGAGGTGGGAATTTGGAAAAGTGTTGAAACTTTGGGAAGAGGAGACTGAGGGCAAACCACATGTCTTGTGACATTTGATTGAGGTCATCAAGATGATCACAGCCAAATGAGGGAGACACACGGTGTTATGGAATAGAGAGACTGCCGAGTTTTAACTCATCAAATCAGGTTCTAGAGACTCATCCTATTCTGGCACTAATTTGCTCTTTCAATTTAAGCAATTGACTTTTTAAAGAATATTTATTTATTTGACTGAGTCAGCTCTTTGTTGCAGCACGTGGGATCTTTCACCACAGCCTGTGGATTCTCTGATTGTGGTGTGTGGGCTTGGTAGTGTGGCTCACAGGCTTAGTTGCTCTGAGGCATGTAGGATCTTAGTTCCCTGCCCAGGGATTGAACCCACGTTCCCTGCATTGCAAGGCGAATTCTTAACCACAGGACCGCCTGGGAAGTTCCTAAGCAATTGAATTTTTAAAACTGAGCTTCAATTTTGTCATCTGTAGAATGGCTTATTTTAGCTGTAAGAGTGCTTTCAGTTTTAACTCAATAAATAGATTCTTTCTCCATTTCCACTGAGGAAAGAACAGAAGAAAAGGATTTAGGTTATAACATGTGGGGTTATGGTTAGAAGTAAAGATACGTTTCCTGGAATTGAGAAGAACTCAGCATTGGGAAATATTTCTGAAAAACAAGATGCCTCTGTTTGAGCAGATAGGTGAAAATGTTTGACTTTGAACACTGCTGATAGAAGCCATGCTAGGCTTTAGTCAAGTGTCTTGGTGTGTGTGGCAGAGGAATGGACAGTCATCTGTGCTGAGAATCTTTATGCTAAGAAAGTCTGCAGTTCTCAGAAAACAAACTGTATAATTACACCATTGGCTTTCAGGGTGACTATATTTTCCCTCCATTCTGTACAGAACCTTCTTCGTCAGAACTACAATCATCATCTCATATCTTAGCTTTACTGTGCTATGTCGCTTCAGTTGTGTCCGACTCTTTGAGACCCCATAGTCTCTAACCCGCCAGGCTTCTGTCCGTGGGATTCTCCAGGCAAGAATACTGGAGTGGGTTGCCATTTCCTTCTCTAGGTTAGCTTTACTAGCAAGATGGAAAATTAGGGAACTGTCTTGTTAGAACTGCTGAAGCACACCTGGTCTAATGTACTTCCCCGCTAGGTGGCACTCTAATTATATAAGAAACACCCAGTTAAAAATCAGTAATATTGACTTGATATATGAAAAATTTCACTTGCTTTATGTTTGTAAATTATTTTCCCCTTACAACTCAAATGAAAAATCTAGCTCTCAGAACACTTGTTTTTATATGTAGTTTTAGAAAATTTTTAAGTTCAGTTATTTTGTTGGTTTATATATCATATGACAAGCAAAATTCAATAAATACATGGGTGGTATAAAATATTAGTGTATGTTGGTTCAGTTGGGCTTTTATAAGGGAAATGTACAGTTTTTAAACTTTACAATGGGATAAGTGATTTAAAAAGTTTTAAAGTGTTTTAAAAATATAAGGGAGGGGACTTCCCTGGTGGTAGGTACAGTGGATAAGAATCCACTTCAATGCAGGGAACATGGGTTTGATCCCTAGTCTGGGAAGATTCCACAAGCAACAGAGCAACTAAGCCAGCATGCCACATCTACTTGAGCCTGTGCCCTCTAGAGCCTGTGCTCCACAACAAGAGAAGGCCATGGGATGAGAACCTGTGCACTGCAGCCAAGAGGAGAAGCACCCACTCACTGTAATTAGAGAAAGGCTGTGCGTAGCGATGAAGACCCAGCACAACCAAGAATAATAAATAATTGTTAACAAAAATGCAAGGGAGGTATGAAGAGAAATGCTATTGCTGTGAAATAAGCTAGAAAAAGGACTTTTCTGCATCTCCATTACTATTTCACAGTGTATTTGTTGCTTATAATGGTGGGAATATTTAATGGAAATAAATGTGTTTTAAAACTTTCTATAAAAGTCCCTTTCAAAAATCTCATCTCCTAAGATGAGTAATTGTCCTCTTTCCACCTGCTTGTTTTTTCAGGAACCTGGGTTTCACTGTTAAACAATGGATTATTGACATGTGTATATAGTCACATGTCTATAGTATATAGTATACTATAGTATATAGTCACATGACTATATATATAGTCAACAACAGGAAGCTTTTAAAGTTAAACTGAAAAGTGACATTTCCATTTCTGGAATGACTTAATTTCAGAAACCAAAACCAAGTTCATCTGCTACTGCTAAGTCGCTTCAGTCGTGTCCGACTCTGTGCGACCCCATGGACTGCAGCCCACCAGGCTCCTCCGTCCATGGGATTTTCCAGGCAAGAGTACTGGAGTGGGATGCCATCGCCTTAGCTTATTTGAGGTGAGTGGGAAAATAAGAACATTGAAAAGTATGTGTTGTAAAACTGATTCCTTTTTAAGAAATAGAACAAAGACATATAGCCAAGTAGCAAAGAGGCCAATATTTAGGGTTGGTTTTCAAAAGCAGCAACAATCCAAATTAAAAGCAGAACAAAGTATTAAATAAAAAGTCAAACAATGTACATCATCTTTTCTAAAATTAGTACCCATAAAATATGACTTTCATATACATTTATGCATTCCATAAAATAAAAAAATAAAAGTATGAATGTCCTGAATAAACATCTGATTTTAAAATGTTGAGGTAAAAGGTAGACAATTGGGGGAAAAAAACAGTTTGTAAAAGGATTAATTTTGCTTTTTAATTTTTTTTTTAGTGAGTTATACCAAGTCATTTGGAATATAATTGTGCATTAAGTACACACCCTAACTTATAAGAACACATAGGCACCTATGGTTTACTTACTCTACTGAAGCAATTTATTCACTTCTTCCTCTTTGTTTTGTTAACATTTTAAATTCCTCATTAAAGTTTACCTCTCCCTAGCTAAATCACATGTAGGTCGTGTAGTAGATACTGGATAAATGTATAAATAAATTGATGATGAAGAGACATTGGTTTACAAAGATAAGTAAGCATATGATTGAAATTTACAATGTAGTTGAAAGCATTAAAAAATTTCTCTTCCAAATGACCAAAATGACCTTAATATTCCACTCAGCTTGAGCAAAGCTTTTGCAGGTTTCTTTCTGACAGTAGCTCCCTTTCTTCTTCTTTGAGCATTTACTTTAAAAACCTTAGAATTCTAAATTCTTTACCAAAGTCTTCTCTCAGCCTCTAGCCAGAGTAACAACCCAGGAATGTCTTTCTCTAGGACCTGGGAGTCATTGCTTTGATGTGGACTGCAACCCACCAGGCCCCTCTGTCCATGGGATTTTCCAGGCAAGAGTACTGGAGTGGGGTGCCATTGCCTTCTCCTTGATATGTAGTCTTACGTATCCCAGTGTTTATTGCAGCACTACTTACAATAGCCAGGATATGGAAGCAACCTAAATGTCCATTAAAAGAGGAATAGCAGATGGTGGTACATATATACAGTGGAGTATTAGTCATAAAAAAAAGAACAAAACTGTGTCAGTTGCAGAGACATGGATGGACCTAGAGCCTGTTAAACAGAATGAAGTAAATCAGAAAGAGAAAAAATATATAATATCGCTTATATGTGGAATGTAGGAAAAAGGTACAGATGAACTTATCTGCAAAGCAGAAATAGAGACACGGACATAGAGAACAAATGTATGTATACCAGGAGGGGAAGGAGGCTGTGCATTGGGAGATTGGGATTGATATATATACACTGCTGCTGCTGCTGTTGCTAAGTCGCTTCAGTCGTGTCCAATTCTGTGCAACCCCATAGACAGCAGCCCGTCTATGGGCATTCTCTCTCATAGGCTCCCCCATCCCTGGGATTCTCCAGGCAAGAACACTGGAGTGGGTTGCCATGTCCTTCTCCAGTGCATGAAAGTGAAAAGGGAAAGTGAAGTCGCTCAGTCGTGTCTGACTCTTAGTGACCCTATGGACTGCACCCACCAGGCTCCTCTGCCCATGGGGTTTTCCAGGCAAGAGTACTGGAGTGGGTTGCCATTGCCTTCTCCGATATATACACTACTATGTATAAAATAGATACTACTGAAAGCCTACTTACTGTATAGCACAGCAAACTCTACTCAGTGCTCTGTGGTGATGTAAATGGAAAGGAAATCCAAAAAAAGAGGGGATCTGTATAGCTGATTCACTTTGCTGTACAGCCAAAACTAATAACAACATTGCAACTATACGTGTACACATGAGTCACTTCAGTCGTGTCTGACTCTGCGACCCTGTGAACTGTAGCCCACCAGGCTCCTCTGTCCTTGGGATTCTCCTGGCAAGAATACTGGAGTGAGTGTCTATTTCCTTCTCCAGGGCATCTTCCTGACTCAGGGTTTGAGCCTGTGTCTCTTATATCCCCTGCATTGGCAAGCAGGTTCTTTTACCACTAGCGCCACCTGGGAAACTACACTCCAAAAAATTTTAATTAAAAAAAAAAGTATCTATATTTCCCTGGGTCTGTGGGAGGGTATATAAGTTAGATAAGTGCAAATTAGCACACACTGGTGGCCTGATCACACTGACCACCCTCCCCACAAAAGTCCTTCCTCCACTACCTTTCTAATAGCTCCCCCTAGTACTTAAAAACTTTCTTGCTTTTGTTTCAGTGGAGTTGAGTTCAGTTTCTCTACCCTATTCTAGTAGTCTTGAATGAAACCTTCCTGCTGTTTAATTTGTTTGGTGCAATTTTCTTTGATCCTAGTTTAATTTTTAAGAATCAGATATTGGAACACAAAATATATTATACTAGGTCACGCTGATGGTCATTTGGGTCATTGTTAAATCTCTTATTAGCAACACCAGGGTGTATGATTTTTCTTATGAATATCAACTTCATATGTTTAGAATATCCTATAACAATTTCTATAATTTTAATCTTCTTCTTCATAGAAATCATCAAAAATATAATAGATAATTTATCCAGTAAAAATGTTAACGGAGGTCTGGAGTGTGTGTGTGTATGTATGTGTGTGTATGTATTTGGGTATGTGTGCATGGAGATATATGATGGAGCAAAGAAAACATTCTGAGAGGTCAATCAGAATTAGAGGAGCATTTCTTTCAGAGTACAATGTAACATCTTAAGGATACATCCCTCATAGGATCACTGTGCTTGAAATTAACCTTGAAACTATTTAGAATAGTTCTGTATTTGGTAAATTGAGGACCCAGATTTAGGAATTCTACAACTTGACAGTCATGTTTTATAGTATTTATAGTATTTTCTTATAAAAATATTTTTCTAAATCTTGAAGGGATAAGTTGAATTCTGTGTTTCTCATATTTGTTAAAGTTTTATACATGATGATACAGACTTTGATCAAATATTCCCAGATGCTCCCTTAATGTAGCTCCTTAGTTCTAAAGAGATCAGATCTTCTGACAAGATCTATAAAGAGCAACTATGAATTTTCATCTGGAAAGGAAGGAAGCTTCTCCCTCTCCATTTTCTTGAACTTAGCAGTCAAGATTTTAATATAAGTTTTAGATTTTCTTTCTTTTTTTAAAATGTGGTTTTGACTTTATTTCAAGTCTTAGCTAGTGGCTGGCTGGTTCTTCTTGCTGTGCTTAGTCTCTGTCGTGTCTGACTATTTGCGACCACACGAACTGTAGCCCGCCAGGCTCTTCTGTCCATGGGGATTCTCCATGCAAGGATACTGGTGTGGGTTGCCATACCCTTCTCCAGGGGATCATCCCAACCCAGGAATTGAACACAGGTTCCTGCGTTCCAGGTGGATTCTTTACCATCTAAGCCACCAGGAAGCCCAATTTCTTCTTGATTAGCTGATTAAGTCCACACCCTAATCACTTCTCTTACTGGATTTTCATACTTCAAGCCCACTGTCGGTTCAGTTCAGTTCAGTTCAGTCACTCAGTTGTGTCTGACTTTTTGCGACCCCATGAATCGCAGCACGCTAAGCCTCCCTGTCGATCACCATCTCCCAGAGTTCACTCAAACTCTCGTCCATTGAGTCGGTGATACCATCCAGCCATCTCATCCTCTGTTGTCCCCTTTTCCTCCTGCCCCCAATCCCTCCCAGCATGCTAATTTTCCCAGGGTGAGGTACCAATATCTGGGGATAGCTCCTATGTCCCTGAGTTGGGAAACTGACATTATACAAATTAGTCAATCCACAGGGAGTCCTAGAAATCTAGATAACTTAGAGTCCTATGTAAACTGCCTTCTACATGTCTAGCTTGCCCTTACCCTCTTCCAGGATGTAATGCTCTCTAGGGCTCTGATTGGCAGACCTCTGTCCTTCGGTGTATAAGTAACAGAGTTCGACAGCTCTTCTATTTGTGTATCAGTTTGTTGTGTCCTGCTGTTAAAGAATTTTCAAATCTTATAATCATTGGTGAAGTCAGTAAATTCCATGTTCTCTACTGTTGCTTCCAGACCCATTGATATGACACTGTCACTGACTAGTTTCTTTCTTTATGGTCTATGCCAAGTGATCATGCCACTTTTCCATCTTCTTATGACTTATCTTTCAGCATCTATATTTTATCCTTATTTTAAAAAATTAAACACTTATTATCATAAGATATTCTGTATTTCTATATTATTCCAACTTTGGACATTGGATATCAGCTTCTCTGATAACTCACTTGGTAAAGAATCTGCCTGCAATGTAGGAGACCTGGTTTGATTCCTGGGTCGGGAAGATCTGCTGGAGAAGGGATAGGCTATCCTTTCCAATATTCTTGGGTTTCCCTTGTGGCTTAGCTGGTGAAGAATCCACCTGCAATATGGGAGACCTGGGTTCAATCCTGGATTGGGAGGATCCCTTGGATAAGGGGAAGGCTACCCACTCCAGTATTCTGGCCTGGAGAATTCCATGGACTGTATAGTCCATGGGCTTGTACAGAGTCAGACAAAATTGAGCTAATAAATTAAACACATAACCTAGATAGTATATTGAAAAGCAGAGATATTACTTTGCCAACAAAGGTCTGTCTAGTCAAGGCTATGGTTTTTCCAGTGGTCATGTATAGATGTGAGAGTTGGACTGTGAAGAAAGCTGAGCACTAAAGAATTGATGCTTTCAAACTGTGGTGTTGGAGAAGACTCTTGAGAGTCCCTTGGACTGCAAGGAGATCCAACCAGTCCATCCTAAAGGAGATCAGTCCTGGGTGTTCATCAGAAGGACTGATGCTGAAGCTGAAACTCCAATACTTTGGCCACCTCATGTGAAGAGTTGACTCACTGGAAAAGACCCTGATGCTGTGAGGGATTGGGGGCAGGAGGAGGAGGGGGCAACAGAGGATATGAGATGGCTGGATGGCATCACCGACTTGATGGACTTGAGTTTGAGTGAATTCCGGGGGTTGATAATGGACAGGGAGGCCTGGTGTGCTGTGATTCATGGGGTCGCAAAGAGTCGGACATGACTGAGTGACTGAACTGAACTGAACTGAACCATAAGATGGAGAAGGAAAAGGCTACCCACTCCGGTATTCTGGCCTAGAGAATTCCATGGACTGTATAGTCTATGGGGCTGCAAAGAATCGGACACAACTGAGTGACTTGCACTTCACACTTTTACCATAAATACTTGATATTTCCATATTATTCCAACTTTGGGCATCATTTAGTAATTAAGATTATTTAGTAATTAAGAATTCTTAATATTAATCAACTCTTTTAAGACCTTTTTCTCGGAATCCTTCAAACTAACTTCAAAAATCAACCGCTCACTTTCATCATCGTCCTTTCCATTAGATCAATTTGTGGGATATCTACACTTTTAAGATCTTGAACTACAGAAATTCCTCTTTACAATCAATGTTACTTTTGTTTAATTAAACTCAATCAACACTGCTCTTTATAATATATACATTATGAAAACAAAGGAGGGAGCAAAGATAAATAAGGGATTACCCTTGTTTTAAATAATTTATAATCTGAAGGAAGAGATGCTGCTGCTAAGTTGCTTCAGTCGTGTCCAACTCTGTGTGACCCCATAGATGGCAGCCCACCAGCCTTCCCCATCCCTGGGATTCTTCAGGCAAGAACACTGGAGTGGGTTGCCATTTCCTTTTCCAATACAAGAAAGTGAAAAGTGAAAGTGGAGTTGCTCAGTCATGTCTGACTCTTAGCGACCCCATGGACTGCAGCCTACCAGGCTCCTCCATCCATGGGA